>NW_028227263.1:42627806-43229472 GCF_978045245.1 Mus caroli | reverse complement strand
TGAATCTCACCATTCTGTATATGTCTTCAAGTTATATCTCTTTGGTGTACTGTCTACTAAATCAACTTCTTAGGTAGTATTATACCATTGAATATAAATTTCTATGTGTATATGCAAGTTTTTACATATTTTACAGTAACATTTTTGTAAATTATCAGTACTCCAATGATTTCTATGTATCCTTTACCATTAAAATTAAATAAAAATAAATCATGTACATTATTATCATGTATATTAGAAGAATCAATTTTCTTATTTACTGATATTCTTTTATAAGTGGGTACAACAGCAAAGGGAAAAGTTAGCTTTTAGAGCCTATTAGCTGTCCTTTTGTTGTCACCAGTGTGGTTTAAATGTACAGAAAGTTTTATTTTATAAATTACATCATTGTAAATACATAATAAATAAGTAGATTTCACTTTGCTGGTAGAATCCTGCTTTAGATCCTATGTAACAAATGTCATGCCTTTAAAAAGTGTTCTCTATCCCATTATAAGTCCAGCCATATGGAAAGAAATCTATCTGATGGAAATTTTAGTGAGTTCAATACAACCAATATCCCTTGTCCCAGGTTTTTCTTCTGTTGAAGTGTTTAGTTTTCTAGGAAGGAGTCCCCCATTTCCCTACCCTTGTCATATTGCTCAGTAGTCACCTATTTATGAAGGATTTATTTACCAACCCACCAAATGAGACCATTTCTCTTCTCTGTGTCTTCTAGGTATTACCTTGGTTCTTATCCTGATAGTGAGTCTTGGTTAGAATTGTTTTGTTCCTCTAGAATCTTGCAAAGATACACAGGAACAAGGGCTACTTCTTACTGAGAAAGCATCAGCATAACAAATGATCAAAGGCTTTGAAAACAGTCCCTGATAGTGTCATAAGTAAGGTGCATGAAAGTAGAAAATAAGAAGATAGCCTCAGGCAGCTGGAGATGCACATAGATAGTAACTATACAGAACACATTTTTCTTTGTATTCAGTCTTTGAAAATTGTTTGATATATTGTGGACAGTTCTTAAAATATTGATTGTCTTGGATTTAGGGGAAATTCACTTATACTTATTATTTGAATAGGCACAGCTTAAAATATATGTATATGTATAAAAAGTGTATATATGTATATATATACACATTTGTGGGAAGGGTTCATAATGTGATACAATTAATACAGTGTGATAATTATTGCTTCCTTTTATTCTCTATTTTAATTCACTTTTTCCTCATTTTCCCCTAGCTAAAAACTATAGACACTGAACATTTGAAAATCTGAGATAATGTGATATTTATTTCCTTTATAAAAGGTAAGTCTAACTATATGAATTTATAAGAATTGTGTTATTTGTACAGGTTTTGAATAACACTTTATATGGTACACACTACCTCAATAAGGTTAGTTGGTACAATTGCTTTGACTATATTACACCATAATTTTGAAATTATAATAAACATAAGCTGACAAATGAGTCAATTCTAAGCTGTTAAATGATTTTTTAATGGTTGAGGATACATTTCAATAAACTGTATTGAGAACATAATTTTGTCTGTGTTAACATATAGGAATTGATGCTTACTAGAGAATCTTCCTTGTCAAAGTGGAAAAAAATTCTGTTGACTGTGATGACAGAATATATAATGGGAGTCTGCTAAACCAAGCCATTACCTCAACATCAATACCAAAGCCGATGCAAATTAATAGAGAAAGGCACTAAAATAAATATATTATGACAATTTTTATCTTGATTCATGGCATAACCTCTGTTGAAGTCACCAAACATTTACTCTTATATATTGTTCTTTACATAGATGCTTTGAATTGTATGTTTATATTGAAGAACAGAATATGTACAGTTAGTATAATGTTCTTACATGAGGTCTCTAACTCTACAGATTTTGACCTACAACCCTGAAGACTATGCATGTTTGTTTCTAAGGACCATGGACTTAGGTATGACGAAGCAGGATGCTTCTTTCCAATGATACCCAGTTTCACCCTTCTTCTTTCCTATTGCTGGGGATCCCAGGACTAGAGTCTCACCACACCTGGATTGGCTTTCCCTTCTGTGCAGTGTATCTGATTGCTCTCCTTGGAAACTTCACTATCTTGTTGGTGATTAAGACTGAGAGCAGCCTCCACCAGCCCATGTTCTACTTTCTGGCCATGCTAGCCACCATTGACTTGGGCCTTTCAACAGCAACCATCCCTAAGATGCTTGGGATCTTCTGGTTTAGCTTCAGGGTAATACTCTTTGGTGCCTGCCTCACACAGATGTTTTTTATCCACAACTTCACAGGCATGGAGTCAGCAGTCCTCTTGGCAATGGCTTATGACCGTTATGTGGCCATCTGCAACCCACTTCGATATAGCACCATCCTCACCAACAAGGCTGTTTTCATGATTGGTCTGGGTGTGCTAGTGAGATCATTTCTTTCTGTTATCCCATTTGTATTTCTCATACTACGGTTGCCCTTCTGTGGGAATAATGTCATTCCTCACACCTACTGTGAGCACATGGGTCTTGCTCGTCTGTCTTGTGCCAATATCAAGGTCAATATAATCTATGGTCTGGGTGCTATTTCAATCCTGGTTTTTGACATTATAGCCATCTCTCTTTCATATGCACAGATACTCCGTGCAGTTTTCCGTCTCCCTTCTCGGGAAGCCCGAATCAAGTCCCTCAGCACTTGTGGTTCTCATGTCTGTGTCATCCTTGCCTTCTACACACCAGCCCTCTTTTCCTTTATGACACACCGCTTTGGTAGGAATGTGCCTCGCTATATACATATACTTCTGGCCAACCTTTATGTTGTAGTGCCACCAATGCTTAATCCTGTCATATATGGGGTAAGAACCAAACAAATCTATGACCGTGTGAAGAAAATATTTTTACAAAAATGAGAAATATATATATATATATATATATATATATATATATATGTATAAAGTACTTGTCAGATGACATGACAGAGGGGCAACTTGTTGTATTGTGTAAATATTTTTGATAGAAAGTTTTGTTCTCTTGTGTGATTTTGAGTTTAGACTGTGTGTTGAGTTTGTATACACCAAGCATTATTGTCCAATTCATATGGTAAATGTATTCATATATGTCAACTCATGCACAAATATATACTGGTTTTCATGGACTGGACACACATTATTTACATATAATTAAGGGAGTTCTTCATGATCTGCAAAAGCTGCTTACATTTTTTACTCATCTATTTGTTCTCATCTTATTCTAAAATTAAAATTAAATTCTGTAGTTATTTTACCCTGTGTCCCAACATTGCTCACATGCCTTTTATATTTAAAGAAAGATTGCATATCATCATGTTCTTTCTTTAATATATATTTTAATTTTTCTCAGTAATTTATTTTACAAATGTAGTCTTGACTACTTTGTCATAGATTAATTGTGAGTGATTTAAACAATTTATTTATTTATTTTATATTTTATGACTAAGGGCATTTTCCCTGCATGTTTGTCTCTGCGTTACATGCAGACAGTATCAATGAATGCCAGGAGAGGTCATCAGATTCCCTGGAACTAGAATTACAGATGTTATCCTCCAAGGGGATGCTGGAAACTTTAGGACTCTAACCTGATCCCCTTCTAGAGAAACAATTACTCTTAACCCAGAAGCCATCTCTACAATCAAAGCATGAGGGATTTAATGCAAAATGTTCTATTGACATTATAATTGCTTTAATACAGATCAATTTTGGCAGCTGCTGGCATCACTACTTATACTATCTGTACTGGCTATTTTTGTGTCAACTTGACACAGCTGGAGTTATCACAGAGAAAGGAGCTTTAGTTGAGGAAATGCCTCCATGAGATCCAACTGTAAGGCATTTTCTCAATTAGTGATCAAGGGGGAAAGGCCCCTTGTGGGTGGGACCATCCCTGGGCTGGTAGGTAGTCTTGGGTTCTATAAGAGAGTAGGCTGAGCAATCCAGGGGAGGCAAGCCAGTAAAGAACATCCCTTCATGGCCTCTGCATCAGCTCCTGCTTCCTGACCTGCTTGAGTTCCAGTCCTGACTTCCTTTGGTGATGAACAGCAGTATGGAAGTGTAAGCCGAATAAACCCTTTCTTCCCCAACTTGCTTCTTGGTCATGATGTTTGTGCAGGAATAGAAACCCTGACTAAGACACTATCCATTTTCTTTGTTTCTTTTCTACACTAGTGAGCTTTCCTTCTATTAATATCTTCTGAAGTTGTAATGCAACCAAAGAAGGTCCTAGAAGTTGTTGCATGCTGCTTTGTCATTTGCCTCATTCTCCATGTCTTAGGGTTCATTTGACTTCAATTTGCTCAATACTTTTAATATTTCTCTTATTTTGTAGCTACAAGCTAATTCCTTAAAAAAAAACTTTTATAATACCAATATACCTATGTAACTCATGATATTTGTTCTGGCACTGGCATTTTTTATTTGCTCTTTAAACATTTTTTCTCAAAAGACATATTTATATCAGAACGATGTCCCACATATTAGTATCTCGAGTTATAATTAGAACAATATGCTTACAGGCTATAGAGTTGCTCTCTAACACTGAGCTTGTGAGAATATGGCTTTCATATCTTCTATGTAGTTGATCATGACACTGAGCATCCCAAGTTCTCTCCTTAGCCTTCTGAGTGCTGACATTTTATTATCACCAGGCTTGATTTATGTGGGGGTAGAGACTGAGCCCAGGTATTTATCAATGTCAGACAGTCTCCCAAGTAACCCACATTCCCACTCACAAATGAGTAAATTTTAAAGGCATTTAGCATGTTAATGAATTGGGCTAGGGTGTGTCTTTTCAACATAAAATTTATTCATGCAAAATAAGTGTAAATGGTATAGTTTGTGCCAAGTAATTTTAATATTATATAATAGTAATCTTTAAGATATTTATCCTCATTATCCTGGCAAAAATTTCTCAGGTGGCAAATAAAAGTCATATGGATTACATTTATGTAAACTATAACAAAATATAATCTCATGCAACAATAAATCAAAGTCTGTAAGGCAGGCTTCAAAGTTGGTTATTTTTGTGGTCCATGATTAAGATCCATGATTGACACAAAGCTCAAGTCCAAGTGGATCAAGGACTCAACATAAAACCAGATACACTGAGTCTAATAGAAGAGAAAGTGTGAAGGAGCCTTGAACTCCTTGGCACAAGGGGAAATTTCCTAAACAGAACTCCAATGGCTTAAGCTCTAAGATCAAGAATTAATAAATGGGACCTCATGAAGCTGGAAAGCTTCTGTAAGATAAAGGACACTGTCAATAGGACAGATCAGCAACCTACAGATTGGAAATAAATGGTCACTAACCCTACATCCAATCCAGGGCTAATATCCAAAATATATAAAGAACTCAAGAAGCTAAGCCCCCAAAAAACCAAACAACCCAATTAAAAAAAAAGGATATAGAACTAAACAGAGAATTTACAACAGAGGAATCTTGAAAGGCTGAGAAGCACTAAAAGAAATATTCAAAGTTCTTAGTGGTCAGGAAAATGCAAATCAAAACAACCCTGAGATTCCACCTTACACCAATCAGAATGGCTATGATAAAAGTCTCAGGTGACAGCACATGTTGATGTGAATGTGGAGAAAGAGGAACATTCCTCCATTGCTGGTGGGATTGCAAACTGGTACAACATTTCTTTAAAATAGCTTTTTTTTTTTTCTTAACCTTTATCAATCTTGAAAGATATCATTCCAGTATTATCCTTGATATAAAAGGGTAAAAAATTAATTTACTTATTTACTACATAATTGTATTGATCCTTCTGTAATATCAAAACACACTCTATTCTTTAAATGCTATACTATACATATCTTCAAACTAAAAGTTATATTTTGTTAGTTTTCCATAATCTTTTTTTAAAGTGTGTTCTAAGTAAATATTCAAACTCCCTCACTAGAGAGCATCTGCTTTAGCAAAATATTCTTTTAGCCCAGCAAAACATCATTTGACATAATTGAGTTCCTAAAGAAACTAGAAGTTCCCACTTCAAGGAAACCTCCTTCTGATAATTGGGCTAGGCACTCATATATGAATATAACAGAATATCATTAGAAATCATTTCATTGAGGTTGTTTTTTCTCGTTGTGTTTGTGTCTATATGAAGTCTAGGCCATCCAGATTCCAGTTCCTGGCCATGAAGGCAGGGTTTGGCATTCTCCCTCTAGTGTCAAGTTAGGCCAGTCATTGGTTGGTCACTCCCAAAAGCTCCTCCCACATCTTGCAGACAGGACAGGTTGTAAGTGGAATGTATTTGGCTGGGCTGCTATTCGAGGCTCATCACTGAATGTCTTGTATGGTTACAGAAGATGGTTGGTTCAGGCTCCATATCTTCCATTACTAAGAGTCCTCATTAGGGTTACCCTCATAGGTTTTAGGAAGTTTTTTTTTTTCAGTTTTTTTTCTTTTTAATTTGGTATTTTCTTCACTTACATTTCCAATGCTATCCCAAAAGTCCCCCATACCCTCCCCGCTCCCCTACCCACCCACTCCCACTTCTTGGCCCTGGTGTTCCCCTGTACTGAGGCATATAAAGCTTGCAAGATCAATGGGCCTCTCTTTCCACTGAGGGCCTACTAGGCCATCTTCTGATACATACGCAGCTAGAGACACAAGCTCCAGGGGGTACTAGTTAGTTCATATTGTTGTTCTACCTATAGGGTTGCAGATCCCTTTAGCTCCTTGGGTACTTTCTCTAGCTCCTCCATTGGGGACCCTGTGATCCATCCAATAGCTGACTGTGAGCATCCACTTCTGTGTTTGCTAGGCCCCGGCATAGTCTCACCTGAGACAGCTATATCAGGGTCCTTTCAGCAAAATATTGCTAGTGTATGCAATGGTGTCAGCATTTGGAAGCTGATTATGGGATGGATCCCCGGGTATGGCAGTCTCTAGATGGTCCATCCTTTTGTCTTAGCTCCAAACTTTGTCTCTGTAACTCTTTCCATGGGTGTTTTGTTCCCAATTCTAAGAAGGGGCAAAGTGTCCACACTTTGGTCTTCGTTCTTCTTGAGTTTCATGTGTTTAGCAAATTGTATCTTATATATTGGGTATTCTAAGTTTCTGGGTTAATATCCACTTGTCATGTGAGTTCCTTTGTGATTGAGTTACCTCACTCAGGATGATGTCCTCCAGGTCCATCCATTTGCCTAGGAATTTCATAAATTCATTCTTTTTAATAGCTGAGTAGTACTCCATTGTGTAAATGTACCACATTTTCTGTATCCATTCCTCTGTTAAGGGGCATCTGAGTTCTTTCCAGAAGTTTTAACTACACTTGGATTCTACATTTACCCTACTCCCACGTGCCCCTTCAATTTCAGTAGCCTCTTCCTATACTCTCTCCGTCTGTCCCTCCCTCCCCAATCTGAACCCTCCTGTTCTTGTCCTGATCTCCCTCCAACACCCACAAAATCTATTCTATTTTCCTTTCTCAGGAAGAGCCATGCATCACCTTTAAGTCTTCTTTGTTATTTAGTTTCTCTGTGTTTATGATTATAGCATGGTTATCTATTACAGCTAATGTCAACTTATAAGTGAGCATATACCAGGTTTTTCTTTCTAGGACTGGGCTACCTCACTCAGTAAAATTTTTTTTTTTGAGTTCCATCCATTTGCCTACAAATTACATGATGTCTCTTTTCCCCTAACAGCTGAGAAGCACACCATTGTGTAAATATACCACATTTTCTTTATCCATTCTTCTTATAGAATGAGTTGTAGAATTTCTACTTTACATCTATGATTTATGAAACTGGAAGATCACTTTGGAAAATACATTGAACTGAATAAATGCTATTTAGTGATTTCTTTGTATCATAGGTCTGTGATGCTTATGACAGATTTCTTAGAAATAGTGTTCTCTATTGAACTAAGATTTATTCAGTTTTGCCTCTAATGCAAGCATAAAAATGTTTAAATTATTAAATAATACTTTTAAAAATATAATATCATTTATGTTTTAAAAATTTCCAACCAATATGTTTCTAATCTTTTGTGAATTATATACTTTTTTGTGAATTATGAAAATGCATTTCACTTTATTCCTTAAAATTCCAATGCTAAAAGATTCCAAAGCAAAACTAGGTCATAAATTTGGAAGAGAGAAAGGAGGAGTGTCTGGGAAAATATGGGTAGAAGAAATAGAAGAGGTGGATGATATAATTATTTTATAATACAGAAATTAAGGAAATAAAAAAAATCCTTCATGGAATGAGATTGAGTTCCTGAGTCCCCACAAATAGTTTAGGAGCTATTGGCAGTTCGTGGTTGCTGGAGGAGAGAGTAAACTTTTTTCAGGAATATAGTCAATGGTAGGTTGTTCATGCCCACCAGATATCCCACAAACATGCATATATAAACATGGTAAATTGGATACAGTGGATTAAATAAATAAAAAACAAAATCTGAAAAGACATGAGATTGAGAGGATGATTTTGTGATAGGAGATTGTTGAGAGGGTTAAAGTGATGGCTGAATGGGAGTAAATATGATCAAGAAACATGTATTCAAGTTTAGAAAATTTTGAAGAATATTACAAAAGAAAAAAAACAAGCATCTTGTACTCTACAAATATTTCAAAATAAAGCAATTTATCTAAAATACAAAATGTTTCTTACTGAAGCACTATCATTTAGTGATTAAATCCCAGACCAAGACACAGAAAGAAGAAATGCACTATAAGATAGTGTCTTAGTCAGGGTTTCTATTCCTGCACAAACATCATGACCAAGAAGCAAGTTGGGGAGGAAAGGGTTTATTCAGCTTACACTTCCATGCTGCTGTTCATCACCAAAGGAAGTCAGGACTGGAACTCAAACAGGTCAGGGAGCAGGAGCTGATGCAGAGGCCATGGAGGGATGTTCTTTACTGGCTTGCCTCCCCTGGCTTGCTCAGCCTGCTCTCTTATAGAACCCAAGACTGCCAGCCCAGGGATGGTCCCACCCACAAGGGGCCTTTCCCCCTTGATCACTAATTGAGAAAATGCCTTACAGCTGGATCTCATGGAGGCATTTCCTCAACTGAAGCTCCTTTCTCTGTGATAACTCCAGCTGTGTCAAGTTGACACAAAACCAGCCAGTACAGATAGCAAGTATTTTAATCATTAGTTGAAACTATAACAGAAGACTACCGGCAAAGGAATACAAAGAAATGCACTGAATGTCAACAAGGAGTATTCAGATGTGTACACCTGCCTGTGTTCCTTGAGCTCGGAAATGAAGGACTTGACAGGGACATCCCATTTAGGGCCAACTCTTCCAAGGTTTCTCATTCTCTGCATAATGCCTGACTGTGGAATATTACACAGCTGATAGAAAACATGACATCAGGAAATTTGTAAGAAAGTGGGTGGAACTAGAAAAAAAATCCTGAATGAGGTATCCCAGAGTCAGAAAGATGAATATGGTTTGCATATGTGAATGAATTTTATCTAAGACAATGAAAACCAAGCTATAATTCACAGAATCAGAGAGAGTAGATATAAAGTAAGAGGATAGAGATAATAGATATTTCTCATTAGGAAAGGAAAATAAAATAGATGTGTGGAGCGGAACTGGAACAGGAGGATTACACTTAGAGAAGAATGGGGAAGGGTATTGTAGGAAGAAATACAGGATAGATAGCTAACATTAAGTGGCATTTAAGGGGTAGTATGGGATCTAATACAGTGGAAACTTCCTAAATATACAGTTTTAATATAGCATTGAACTGGTATTCCAGAAGATGTTTACTTGATTTATGTTTCTCATTCATTAAATACATAAACTTATGGAAATAGCAGAGTGTTATTAACATAACTACAGAGTTCTAAGAAACATCTCCATGGTAACTGAAATCTGTGAAATTCCATATCCTAGTTCAGACGATTATCAACAAACATTTACAAAATTGACATTTCTACCTTATGTTATGAAAAGCATTGAGAGTGAGCCAGACATAATAATTAATTGAGATACAGTTTAAAGTTCTTGCCCTTATTCATATATGCATTCAACAGGCCAGATGAAAATTCAACTTCTTCTCTCTGTTATTTTCCTGTGCCTCATATTTTTCCAGGTATTTGTCTTTTGCATAGTAAATTTAGAAGTCCTGTATTACTATCGATAAGAAATTGAAAAAATTGGGATTTGTGTTTTAAATATCTTGCCATTATTTTAATGTATAATCTTCAACTTGTTACAAACTCCAACTGGGATTATAGTTGAGCATCATTACTGTCAACTATAATACTGTCAACTTTTGATTTTATCTCAAGTTGAATTTTGGTTAGTGCTGGGATCCAGAGAGAATGGAAATAAGCATTTATAGAATTTGGCCAGGAATTACCTGTACTCAGGTCTTATGAGAGGGAATCTAGAACTAGAGACACCTTGCAGTGAGGGCATGCGAGCATGCCCTTCTCATAGCCTGTGTTGCTTAGAGATAAGAAAATAAATCATTAGTCATTTACATAAAAAATCAGGACAGGTTTCTTTGTTCCCAGTGATACTATTTTTTTCTACTTATGAGACATATTTCTCAGTGCCTCTGAGAGGTTTTGGTCCCCAAGAAGTTCAGATGTTTGTGTGATGCATTTTAAGGACAATGCTTACCACATAAAACTCCCAACTCATCTAGATTTGGTGGGAATAGGACTCTCCTGGGTCAGGTGAACCAGCTCATCTAGAAAGCTTTGCTAAAGTCTGGCTTTTTCCTAAGGCATTGTTTCATTGTGGCCATTTACTGAGCTTTAGTTTGGGGGATAAAAATGCATGACAGGAAAGGAATGAAAAAGAAACGCTAACTGACCATGGAATCTTGTATCTGTGAGACAAGAATGTGACAAGTTGATCATTTACAAGGACTCAGTCTACACTGATGAAGCCTTTATAAATCTTGTTATTAAACACTTGTATAAAGGATATGGGACTGTATGCACACAGTGTCTCTAAATTTTTCATTCACTTACTTTATCACTTTGCATATTGTGATAAATTTTATAAATGATTTTTTGAACATGTTAATTAACATACACAATTGTACATATTTATGAGTTATAGTATGACAATAAGTATAGACAATGTGTAATGATCAGATTAGAATAATTGGGATACCATCAATTCACATGTTGATCAGTTCTTGTTATTGGATATAATTAAAACCTTTTCTGTAGCTGCTTTGAAATAATTATTTATTGTCAACCCAATCACCTCACTGTGGCTTAGAACATTAAAATCGTTTTTATATTCATCCTCAGTCCCTTTATGATTCTTGAATCAGCATCCTGGCCCACCTCTCTTCCCAACTGCCAAGAATGACTAGTTAATTTTAATTTCAGTTCTGCCATTCTCTATTAGATTTGGAATCTTTAAATAAAGAAATGGAGTGGAATGTGGACATAAAAATGAGGGAAAATGATGAACAAAATAGTTAATTTCTTGGTATCATATGGAAAATATAGTTTGTCTCTCTTTTTGTGCTTTGGGCCTGTAGTATTTCCTGTATTCAAGTTTCTATTATTTTGATTTTTCACTCCACAACTTAGTTTCACCACGTCCTACTCTGATGATACTTTCATTGCTATTTCTTAAATACTTCAACATAGGATATTACTGCAATCATGATCTTTGAACTTCTGTTCCATATTTTGATAGTTCCTAAGTTAGAGAGTGGTTGTGTCGCTCCCTTGAACCTCACCCTCCTTTTCAATATATTCCATAGTTCTATCTTTATCAAGATTATAGAGATGAAATAGAACAAACATTGTACATTTTCTGTTACAAACATTTAGTCCATACTGTTGAAAATTCAGAAAATGATTTAAGCCCCAAAAGTATATCAGATACTACCAAGAACAAGAGACCTAGAGTGTGTTTATTTCCTAGTTTACTATGTGCATTAAGTATAGTTTAGATAGTTTCTATAAAGCTAAATCAACTAATGACTTAAAGTACATAAAAGGTAATTATTTAATATATTACACTATTATTTTACACACATTTGATAGGTGGACTCCACAAATATAAAGGAAAATCTCTCTACATTTGATTAATTAAGGCCTCTACCATTTGATTTTAAAATACTTGAATAAATATGTTTTCTAAAGAAAATGAAATTGTAACTAAAAGATGTATGGCATAGTGCTCAGGATCATTGATGGTGGGGAAAAGACATTCACACTCAAACTACCGCCTTACTCTTGTAAGGATGACCATATTTTAAAAAAGAATAAGAATAAATATTAATATATATCTAGATAAGTAGGAATCATGGTACATGTGTAGGGATAAGAAAATGGTGCAAACAATTATGTGTATTATGGAAGCTCTTCCAAAACAGAACAGAAGTGACATATGATCTAGCATTCCTGAGCATATATTAAAAAAGAATTGAAAAAAATTGTCTGATACAGAGGACACAAAATAGCATCTTTTGCTAAAATAACCATTAGCAAGCCTATTAATATCACAGTGCTGCAAACAATTGCCAAGATGCTTAAGCACAGTGAATGTTCAACAATAGGAACATATAAAATGCAATAAAATAGAATGTTTATTGTAAACTCAAAATTATTTAGATGTAAAGAAGCAGAAATCCTACAACTGGCAAAATATGTAGCAGTAAGGATGGACCATGTTTCACTATACTAAGTGATATGAACCAGTCTGGGAGGGATGAATTATACATGATCCTTAGGTATCGGGTATGTAAAATCACCAAACATATAGAAACAAACAATAGAATAGCCTAAGAGGCAAAGAAAAGAAAAACTGCTAATTAATGTGCATGAGTAAAAGTATAACAAGTTCAGAGAATATAATGTTAAACATTGTGTCTATTAATAATAATATCACATTTTACACCTAAATTTCATTACAGCATATCTCTAGTAAGTGTTAGTACCCAAAGAAAGTGACTGTAGTGACTATAGTAATTCAGGAATCTGAGAATAAAAAATATCCAAAAATATCTATTGTTTTAAGAATACCACAAAAGTAAAGGGGAATTATAGTCAAGGTCTTGGACAGTGTGATGGAATTAATGTCATTGACCAATCAGAGCCTGGTTTCAAGCAGAAGCCAATAATATGTTTAACATCCTTAATCATCAGGGAAATGCAAATCAAAACAACCTTGAGATTCCACCTCACTCCAGTCAGAATGGCTAAGATCAAAAGTTCAGGTGACAGCAGATACTGGCGAGGATGTGGAGAAAGAGGAACACTCCTCCATTGCTGGTAGGATTGCAAGCTTGTACAACCACTCTGGAAATCAGTGTGGAGGTTCCTCAGAAAATTGGACATAGTACTACCGGAAGGTCCAGCAATACTTCTCCTGGGCATATACCAAGAAGATGTTCCAACTGGTAATAAGGACACATGCTCCACTATGTTCATAGCAGCCTTATTTATAATAGCCAGAAGCTGGAAAGAACCCAGATGTCCCTCAAAAGAGGAATGGATACAGAAAATGTGGTACATTTACACAATGGAGTTCTACTCAGCTATTAAAAACAATCAATTTATGAAATTCTTGGGCAAATGGATGCATCTGGAGGATATCATCCTGAGTGAGGTAACCCAGTCACAAAAGAAGTCACTTGATATGCACTCACTGATAAGTGGATATTAGCCCAGAAACTTAGAATACCCAAGATACAATTTGCAAAACAAAAAAATCAAGAAGAGTGAAAACCAAAGTGTGGATACTTCAATCCTTCTTAGAAGGGGGAACAAAACACCCATGGAAGGAGGTACAGAGACAAAGTTTGGAGCTAAGACGAAAGGATGGACCATCCAGAGACTACCCCAACCGGGGATCCATCCCATAATCAGCCAACAAACCCAGACACCATTGCATATGCGAGCAAGATTTTGCTTTCAGGACCCTGATATAGCTGTCTCGAGTGAGGCTAGGGCAATGCCTGGCAAATACAGAAGTGGATGCTCATAGTCATCTATAGGATGGAACACAGGGCCCCAAATGGAAGAGCTAGAGAAAGTACCAAAGGAGCTGAAGGGGTCTGCAACCCTATAGGAGGAACAACAATACGAACTAACCAGTACCCCCAGAGCTCATATCTCTAGCTGCATATGTAGCAGAAGATGGCCTAATCAGCCATCATTAGGAAGAGAGGCCTCTTGGTCTTGCAAACTTTATATGCCCCAGTACAGGGGAACACCAGGGCCAAGAAGTGGGAGTGGGTGGTTAGGGGAACAGGGCTGGGGGAGGGTATAGGGAACTTTTGTGGTAGCATTTGAAATGTAAATAAAGAAAATATCTAATTAAAAAAAAGAGAGAGAAAATATGTCTTTATAACCCATTTTGTGAGTGTAGGGGAAGCAATGCACTGAAACATTGTGGGCAAAAATTTTAGAATATTGATTTTTTTTCAAATTAGAGTAAGCTTAGCCACAGAAGAAGTGTGTGTATTTGTGCGTGTGTGTGTGTGTGTGTGTGTGTGTGTGTGTGTGTGTGTGTGTGTGAGAGAGAGTCAGAGAGATAGAAACATAGACAGACTGACAGAGACAAAAAGAGGCTGGGAGAGACAGAAACAGAGAGACAGACAAACAGAGAGAGAGAGACAAAGAAACACAGAGAGACAGAGGGAGAGAGACAAAGAGAATAAAGTGTGATATCTACATCTTTCAAGTATTATGAATACATATTACAGTTTCAGGCTCAAATATGAACCAAAACGAAATATAAGTGTTTAAAGACATTCATATTGCTTATTTTATATTGTAGTAAATAGAATGAAAATATACTAAAATTTAGGAATGAAGTGTATAACTCAATTATAACATGAGAAAAGTGCAAATTTAGCTACCTACAAAAGAAATCTAGAAAGAAGCTACATGGCACAGGAAAGACATTCATAGTTCAGGTGATCCCATAGACGTTTCACAGGATTTCAGTTTGTAACATTTTCTTAGAAATTAGAAAATTTAGAAGAAAAGATTGTGTGGAGTTTCTGAACTGAGTTTTAAATAGGCATTTCTGATAGGTAGGTGAAGAGATAAGACAATGGAAAAAATGGGCAGCAATTTGATAGGGAATTCAGATATTTTGTAAAAACAAAAAAAGGTGGAGTTATTAGAAAATATGTAATTTTTCTGACAAGTTCTGCACACTATAGAGGGCAGGGACCTGTTTAGAAAAGCAAAAGAAGAAAGCAGTAAGTGGGCCAGGAAATGTTGGGGTGAGATATAGAAGAGAATTCTTACACTTAGAGTGTAAGAATTCAAATGTGTAATGAATGTGTCAGTTAATAAAAAGAGGGAAAACTGTCAAGGTGAGTGGCTGAGCATGGGGGAGGCAGGACAGAAATTAATGTCAGATACTCTTATCGCAGAATGTCAAATAGAAATTTTATTGAACATACATACACATAAACATATACACATGTACATATATGTATATAGGCATATATATGCATTCTCAACATACTTTTAATCTTTCTGTGAGTTAAAACCTCCTGACACACCTTCAAAATGGAAACAGCACATAAAATAATTTAATTAAGATTTCACATATTCATCTGAATTTAAGCTGGAGCTAATTATTTTTACCTGTGATGAACCAAGCTCCTAATTTCACCTTTCTTGTGCTATTTTCAGTAATCCATCACAAAATCAATTGCTAACATCCACTCGACTATATCAAGTATATTCAAAACAAGTATAAATTTTCTAACCGAAATATAAACTACCTTAATTTTGATCATATAGTGTTATATATTTACTTATTAGCTTCCCTCAATAGGGTTTCAAGCCATAAATCATTTAGTGCAATCTCCACTAGTCAGTATGAAAATTTTTCCTAAGATAGAGAAAATTAAAACATATTCAATTCTCAGAAAGGTTATATATTACAGCAATTGTTACTTCCAAAGTTTCTTTTTTTTTAATTAGGTAATTTCCTCATTTACATTTCCAATGCTATCCAAAAAGTCCCCAATACACTCCCCCCCCAGTCCCCCACCCACCCACCCCCACCCCTTGGCCCTGGCATTCCCCTGTACTGGGGCATATAAAGTTGGCAAGTCCAATGGGCCTCTCTTTCCAGTGATGGCCTACTAGGCCATCTTTTGATACAAATGCAGCTAGAGACAAGAGCTCTGGGGTACTGGTTAGTTCATAATAATGATCCACCTATGGGGTTGCAGTTCCCTTTAGCTCCTTGGGTACTTTCTCTAGCTCCTCCATTGGGGGCCCTGTGATCCATCCAATAGCTGACTGTGAGCATCCACTTCTGTGTTTGCTAGGCCCCGGCATTGTCTCACAAGAGACAGCTATATCTGGGTCCTTTCAGCAAAATCTTGCTAGTGTATGCAGTGGTGTCAGCGTTTGGAAGCTGATTATGGGATGGAACCCTGGAGATGGCAGTCTTTAGATGGTCCATCCTTTCTTCACAGCTCCAAACTTTATCTCTGTAACTCTTTCCATGGGTGTTTTGTTCCCAATTCCAAGAAGGGGCACAGTGTCCACACTTTGGTCTTCGTTCTTCTTGAGTTTCATGCTTTTAACAAATTGTATCTTATATCTTGGGTATCCTAAGTTTTTGGGCTAATATCCACTTATCAGTGAGTACATATTGTGTGAGTTCCTTTGTGAATATGTTACCTCACTCAGAATGATGCCCTCCAGATCCATCCATTTGCCTAGGAATTTCATAAATTCATTCCTTTTAATAGCTGAGTAGTACTCCATTGTGTAAATGTACCACATTTTCTGTATCCATTCCTCTATTGAGGGGCATCTGACTTCTTTCCAGCTTCTGGCTATTATAAATAAGGCTGCTATGAACATAGTAGAGCATGTGTCCTTCTTACTGGTTGGAACATCTTCTAGATATATGCCCAGGAGAGGTATTGCTGGACCCTCTGGTAGTATTATGTCAAATTTTCTGAGGAACCGCCAAACTGATTTCCAGAGTGGTTGTACCAGTTTGCAATCCCACCAACAATGAAGGAGTGTTCCTCTTTCTCCACATCCTCGACAGCATCTGCTGTCACCTGAATTTTTGATCTTAGCCATTCTGACTGGTGTGAGGTGGAATCTCAGGGTTGTTTTGATTTGCATTTCCCTGATGATTAAGGATGTTGAACATTTTTTCAGGTGCTTCTCTGCCATTCGGTATTCCTCAGGTAAGAATTCTTTGTTCAGTTCTGAGCCCCATTTTTTAACGGGGTTATTTGATTTTCTGGAGTCCACCTTCTTGAGTTCCTTATATATATTGGATATTAGTCCCCTATCTGATTTAGGATAGGTAAAGATCCTTTCCCAATCTGTTGGTGGTCTTTTTGTCTTATTGACGGTGTCTTTTGCCTTGCAGAAGCTTTGCATCTTTATGAGGTCCCATTTATCGATTCTCGATCTTACAGCGCAAGCCTTTGCTGTTCTATTCAGGAATTTTTCCCCTGTACCCATATCTTCGAGGCTTTTCCCTACTTTCTCCTCTATAAGTTTCAGTGTCTCTGGTTTTATGTGGAGTTCCTTAATCCACTTAGATTTGACCTTGGTACAAGGAGATAGGAATGGATCAATTCGCATTCTTCTACATGATAACCACCAGTTGTGCCAGCACCATTTGTTGAAAATGCTGTCTTTTTTCCACTGGATGGTTTTTGCTCCCTTGTCAAAGATCAAGTGACCATAGGTATGTGGGTTGATCTCAGGGTCTTCAATTCTGTTCCATTGGTCTACTTGGCTGTCGTTATACCAGTACCATGCAGTTTTTATCACAATTGCTCTGTAGTACAGCTTTAGGTCAGGCATGGTGATTCCTCCAATGGTTCTTTTATCCTTGAGAAGAGTTTTTGCTATCCTAGGTTTTTTGTTGTTCCAGATGAATTTGCAGATTGCCCTTTCCAATTCGTTGAAGAATTGAGTTGGAATTTTGATGGGGATTGCATTGAATCTGTAGATTGCTTTTGGCAAGATAGACATTTTTACAATGTTGATCCTGCCAATCCATGAGCATGGGCGGTTTTTCCATCTTCTGAGATCTTCTTTAATTTCTTTCTTCAGGGACTTGAAGTTCTTGTCATATAGATCTTTCACTTCCTTAGTTAGAGTCACGCCAAGGTATTTTATATTGTTTGTGACTATTGAGAAGGGTGTTGATTCCCTAATTTCTTCTCTGCTTGTTTATCCTTTGTGTACAGAAAGGCCATTGACTTGCTTGAGTTAATTTTATATCCAGCTACTTCACCGAAGCTATTTATCAGGCTTAGGAGTTCTCTGGTGGAATTTTTAGGGTCACTTATGTATACTATCATATCATCTGCAAAAAGCAATATTTTGACTTCTTCTTTTCCGATTTGTATCCCCTTGATCTCCTTTTGTTGTCTAATTGCTCTGGCTAGGACTTCAAGTACAATGTTGAATAGGTAGGGAGAGAGTGGGCAGCCTTGTCTAGTCCCTGATTTTAGTGGGATTGCTTCCAGCTTCTCACCATTTACTTTGATGTTGGCTACTGGTTTGCTGTAGATTGCTTTTATCATGGTTAGGTATGGGCCTTGAATTCCTGATCTTTCCAAGACTTTTATCATGAATGGGTGTTGGATTTTGTCAAATGCTTTTTCAGCATCTAACGAGATGATCATGTGGTTTTTGTCTTTGGGTTTGTTTATATAATGGATTACATTGATGGATTTTTGTATATTGAACCATCCTTGCATCCCTGGGATGAATCCTACTTGGTCAGGATGGATGATTGTTTTGATGTGTTCTTGAATTCGGTTAGCGAGAACTTTATTGAGGATTTTTGCATCAATATTCATAAGGGAAATTGGTCTGAAGTTCTCTATTTTTGTTGGGTCTTTATGTGGTTTAGGTATCAGAGTAATTGTGGCTTCATAGAATGAGTTGGGTTAGTACCTTCTGATTCTATTTTGTGGAATAGTTTGTGAAGAACTGGGATTAGTTCTTCTTTGAAGGTTTGATAGAACTCTGTACTAAACCCATCTGGTCCTGGGCTTTTCTTGGTTGGGAGACTATTAATGACTGCTTCTATTTCTTTAGGGGATATGGGACTGTTTAGATCATTAACCTGATCTTGATTTAGCTTTGGTACCTGGTATCTGTCTAGAAACTTGTCCATTTCATCCAGGATCTCCAGTTTTGTTGAGTATAGCCTTTTGTAGAATGATCTGATGGTGTTTTGGATTTCTTCAGGGTCTGTTGTTATGTCTCCCTTTTCATTTCTGATTTTGTTAATTAGAGTACTTTCCCTATGCCCTGTAGTGAGTCTGGCTAAGGGTTTATCTATCTTGTTGATTTTCTTAAAGAACCAGCTCCTCGTTTGTTTGATTCTTTGAATTGTTCTTCTTGTTTCCACTTGGTTGATTTCACCCCTGAGTTTGATTATTTCTTGCCGTCTACTCCTCTTTGGTGAATTTGCTTCTTTTCATTCTAGAGCTTTTAGGTGTGTTGTCAAGCTGCTAATGTGTGCTCTCTCTAGTTTCTTTTTGGAGGCACTCAGAGCTATGAGTTTTCCTCTTAGAAATGCTTTCAGTGTGTCCCATAAGTTTGGGTATGTTGTGGCTTCATTTTCATTAAACTCCCAGAAAGTCCTTAATTTCTTTCTTTATTCCTTCCTTGACCAAGGTATCATTGAGAAGAGTGTTGTTTAGTTTCCACGTGTGTGTTGGCTTTCTATTATTTATTTTGTTATTGACGATCAGTCTTAGTCCATGGTGATCTGATAGGGTGCATGGGACAATTTCAATATTTTTGTATATATTGAGGCTTGTTTTGTGACCAATTATGTGGTCAATTTTGGAGAAGGTATGGTACAGAAGGTACAGAAAGAAACCAGAATACTAATACAGCCATAAAATCCTCTGCCTACAGTCTGTCCTAAGTACAAAATGTGCTTGGATAACGGCAGCATAGAAATTGTAGGAGCAGCCAACCAAAGTTTAGTTTAATTTGAGCCTATGCTAGGAGGAAGGAGTTCATACCTTACACTGCCTGAATGGCCAGTAACCAGAGACTAGATAGCCCAGAGACCTAGGGTACAACTAAACATACATGGCAAAAAAAACAAAACAAAACAAAATAAACAAACAGCAAAAAAAAAAAAAAAAAAACCCACCACCAACAAAAAACCAATCAAGCAAACAATGAAATGATTCTTAATGACACTCTCTAGATGGCTGTCTCATACAGTCATCATCAGAGAGGCTTTATCTGGCAGCAGATGGAGTGGGTGCTGAAACCCACATGCAGACATTATATACAGAGAGTCTAAATTGAAGCTCTCCATTAGGGACCTCCTATCTGAGATTAGGGGACCATATAGAAGAGGAAGATGAAAAACTGGAGGAGTAAGAGGGAATAGAGAACACTGGAAAAACATGGCCCACCATTACAATTAAGCAGGGCTCACATGAGCTCACAGAGACGGAAGCAGCAAGCATGGCCTACATGGGTCTGTACTAGGCTCTCTGTATATGTTATGGCTATTAGCTTAGGGGGTTTGTGGGACTCCAACCAGTGGGACCAGGTGTGTCTCTGACTCTTTTTCCTATTCCTGTGACTCTTTTCCTTGTATTAGGTTGCCTTGTCCAGTCTCAATATGAGGGCTTTTACCTTGTTTTATTATATCATGTTTGGTCCTGTCAGGGAGTCATATCTTGGATGACTGTTCTTTTCTCAAGAGGAAATCAAGGGAAAGTGGATCTGGGGAAAAGGGAAGGAGAGAGGTAGTAGGGAGGACTGAAGGGATGGAAAACCGTGGTCAGGGTATATTGTTTGAGAGGTGATGTCTTAGTTAGGGTTTTACTGCTGTGTACAGACACCATGACCAAGGCAGGTCTTATAAAGGACAACATTTAATTGGGGCTGGCTTACAGGTTCAGAGGTTCAGTCCATTATCATCAAGGTGGGAGCATGGCAGTATCCAGGCAGGCAAGGCACAGTCAGAGCTGAGAGTTCTACATCTTCATCCAAAGGCTGCTAGTGGAAGACTGACTTCCAGGCAACTAGGGTGAGGATCTTATGCCCACAACCACAGTGACACACCCATTCCAACCAGGTCACACATATTCCAAAAAGGCCACACCTCCAGATGGTGCCACTCCCTGGTCCAAGGATATACAAACCATCACATTCCACTCCCTGGTCCCCATAGACTTGTTCAAAAACATGAGTCTATGGGGACCATCCTTAAACATAGCATAATGCAAAATGCATTTAGTCCAACTTTCAAAGCCCTCATAGTCTATAGCAGTCTCAACAATGTTAAAAGTCCAAAGTTCAAGGTCTCTTCTTAGATTCATCCAACTAATTAACTGTAACTCCCAAAGCGAGGCAGGAAACCAGCTGGGCAAACTCCAAATTCTGCATCTCCATGGATGATGTCAAAGCGGTCTTCAGATCTCCACTCCTTTTTCATCTTTGTTGACTGCAACAAACTGCTTTCTCCTGGGCTGGTTCCACTCCCTGTTAGCAGCTTTCCTCAGCATATATCCCATGGCTCTGGCATCTTTAAAAGCTTTGAGTCTCCAAGGCAATTTCAATGTTACAGCTTCTTGTTTCAGTGTCTGGTATTCCACTTGATGTTTTGGACTCCTCCTATGGGCTGGCATCACTTCTCCAGCTCTGCCCTCTGTAGCACTCTAAGCTCAGGTTGTTCTACTCCACTTCGGCTGCTGTTCTTGGTGATCACTCCATGGTACTGACATCTCCAATACACTGGGGTATTCCACTCCAACTAGGCTTCACCAATAGCCTCTCATAGGTTCTCTTCATGGTGCTAAGCCTCAAATCCTTTGCATGACCCCTTCAGTCCTGGGTCACCAACTACAGCTGAGGCTATACCTTCTCCAATGGCCTTCCATGACCTCTCACAGTGCCAAGCCTCAGCTGTTCTTCATGACCCCTTCATGCCTTCAAAACCAGTACCATCTGGTGATTCTTACACATTACCAAGTCCAGCTGCAGCATGAGGTACAACCTTGGCTATCTCTGGAACACAGCTTCTTTGTGCTCCCAGAAAACACTTTCCAGAAGATTTCACCTCAGTGATGCTGGTCTCTTCATAATCACTGCTAATTTCTTAGCTCCAGCTAACCAGCATCAATTGTCCCAGTAGTTCTTTCCATTCTTAACTCTAGAGCTAGTGCCACATGGCTGAAGCTGCTGAGTTATGCTGCTTGCAGGAATTAGAACATGACACACTTGTACTATTATATTGTCACTGGCTTTCTGTTTTCCAAATCCTTCACTGCCTAAGCTTGCCTATCCTGGTCTTGCTCTGTAGATTGACCTTGATCATGCTGACAAGATCAGCATGCTTGTCTCCTGGGATTAAAGGTGTGTACCACTATACCTGAATCTAAATTTAGCTGTGTAGGATCTTGCCCCAAGGTCCCATTCCCTTAATCTATTATCTCCTAGAACACAGGATTTTGCTCCATTTCACTTCCTGGTACTCTTTAATACTCAAACCATATATGTTATATTTTTCCCTTCTAAGCTTGCTATACTTGTTCAAACTTCTCTTCATAAGACTTAACCAGAGAATAAAGTCTCTGCTGAGCTTTTTTTGAAACTTCCTTTGTCAGTGCAATTAATCTGAGTCTCTTCACCTTAGCCTCAGGTAGACATTTTAGGCAAGGGCAAAAAGTAGACACATTCTTCATCACAATACCACAAAAACAATCTTTATGCCACATTCTGAAATTCTTCTCCTTTGAAATCTCTTGGGCCAGGTCAACACAGTTCAAATTACTTCCAGCAACAAAGTCTTCCATATTCCTACTAGGATGACCCATTAAGCCCCATTTAAAGCATTCCACTGGGTTCCAAATCCAAAGTCCCAAAATCCATATTTTTTCAAATAAAAGCATGGTCAGGCATATCACAGCAATACCCTACTTCTGTTACCAACTTCTGTATTAGTCAGTTTTCTCTAGAGTCACAGAACTTATGGGTAGTCTTTATATAGTAAAGGAATTTATTGATGGCTTATAGTCTGCAGTCTAACTCCAAACAATGGTCAAGTAACAGCTGTGAATGGAAGTCCAAGGATCTAGCAGTTGCTCAGTCCCATACAGCAAGCAGGTGAAGGAGAGAGAAAGAGAGCCTTTCTTCTTCCAATGTCCTTATGTGGTCTCCAGCAGAAGGTGTAGCCCCGATTAAAGGTGTGTGCCACCACACCTTTAATCCTAGATGACCTTGAACTCAGAGATCTCCCTATCTTAATCTTCTGGAATCCATATCCACTATGCCTCAACATCTCCATACCAAGATCCAGGTCAGAAACTTCTATCTACCAGCCTCCAGATTAGGGTGAGACTTCCAATGCTGGATTGTAGTTCATTCCACATATAGTCAAGTTGACAACCAGGAATATAGCCACTACAGCCATCATACCAGGGTCTAAATTTAACAGTGTAGGATCTTGCCCCCAAATACCTTAATCTGTTATCTCCTAGAAGATAGGATTCAGTTCCATTTCACTTCCTAGTGCCCCTATAGTAATTCAACCATATATTTTATATTTTTCCTTTCTAATATTGCTACACTTTTCAAAACAGTCTCTTTCTTATGGACCAGTCAAGGTATTTTGATGGAAGATGTCATCAATTCTACTGAATAGACTGCAGTTAACATTGGGGTAAAAAATGACCTTGAACCTACAGTCTGTTACTTTAGTGTTTATCAGTACGGGCTTAGGTCCAAGCATTATGTTGTTGGGAATCTACACAAAGAATTCTGTAATTAGTTATCATGATATTTTATAGTGTTTTTATCAGTCCATGACTGTATATCCACTTGGCAGGTGATTCAGTCACCCTGCTAATTCCATCATGCTGACACACTCCCACTGGTGTGATAAGATTACCTTTTAAGTGGACCATACCAGGCAAATCCTACATTTATGTTTATTTTTGAGAAAAGGGTCATTTCTGTTTGAGAGTCCAGATCCTTTGATTTCTTAGAAAACTGTCTTAAAGAACCCGACCTAAGGTTGAACACCAGTTAACTAACAGGCCAGTACCTATTACCAGTTTCCAGGTTACCCGCTACCCCAATAAGACCTGTGTCAAGCACAAGTTTCCAGCAGGTTACCTCCCCAAAATACCCAGGTGTAACACCAGTTTCAGGTTATTTCCCAACAAATCTGTACCCCCAGGTATCAATCCTGCCCCTGTCACTTTACTTCCTAACAATCATCAATAAACAAACAAACAAACAAACAATCCAAAAAACCAAACAACAACAACAACAACAAAAAACCAAACAAACAACAAAAACCAGAACTTAAGTTTATGGTTTGGCTCCCAGCAAGAGACAACTATATTAAAGGCCACAAAAGACAACTATATTAATGGCTTCCCAGTTAGATGTGTGCAATGATACCAATCTCTTGTCTCTATAAAACTCGCTTGAATAATGCAATCACAATGCAATTGCATGGGAATCGTTCTTAGGTGGTCTTTCGGGGGTTCACCAACTTTCCTTGCACAAAATGGTCCAAATTGACCTTGAGCTTTGTCTCATCCTATGATGGCGTCAGCTCATGATCACTCAGTTGGCTGCCATTACCTGAATCAAATAGACACAAACACGAACATACACACACACACAAACACAACCACAAACAAAACACACACACACACTTCACACAATAAACACACACAAAATAAACTACATCTGAAACAAAATTTGTCTTGGTAAGTGTTGTATCTCCATATGAAGCACTGAAACCTGATTTTGTTTTTCTTCATTTAGAAACAGAGTGAACAAAATTCACACCACAGTTTTAATAATATTACCACTTAAGTTCAAATTTATCTTCTGGTTTTTATGGTTGAATATCAACGATACAAATGTAGGCCTTGCACATTGCCTCTAAATTCTTTACCTCCGCCACGCAACTGCAGTTCATTTCCCTTATTCAGTCAGGAATTGTGTAAGTTGTCAGACTGTTCTTGAAGGCAAGATATATACAGAATGCCAATTGCTTTCTCTCTAATATATTAATCCCAAATGAACAAGGTGTTAATTTTAGAAGAATGTTCAAGTTACTAAGATCTTTGGGTGTACTGAGAAATACTAATCACTCCATTATATTGAAATTGTATTTTATCAAACTTATAAGGAATTGATCATTATTCACATAGCATTTCGGAAAACTTGGAAAAATCAATCAGGCTATGGTGTTAAGAAATTGGGAGATGATGCGAGAGTTCTGGTGTCTGTGGCCAGTTCTGCAGATTGCCATCTTCTAGCAATATACACAGTGTGAAAAGAAAGCCAAGCCTGTGGCCTTCATATTGGGGCCTCTCATGCTGGGTCTGGTTTAAACACAGCACACATTGGGTGGGATTCTACCTACTTGCCCTCTTCCCATATCATATCTAATCAGTTCCATATGGATCTTCTGAACACTGCTATGTAATGGATGTTGAGTTTGAAATGGATTTCTCCACTTAAAAGTCTCTCCTATGTGGTCCTGGAACAGTGGTTCTCAATCTTCCTCTGATGTCGTCTGAAGTTTCAATACACTTCTTCATAGTGTGACACCACCCAAGTATAATGTTGTTTCCCATGCTCCTTTGTTACTGTGACTTTGCCACTGTTGTTGAATTTCCAGGTGAATATCTGATGTGCAACCCTTGTGAAAGAGCCATTCATCCCCAGAGAGGCTGAGGCCTACAGGTTGAGAACACCATAATGTGTTCCATTATGTGTAACCAGTAATGAAGTTGTGTTTAGTAAGCAATTTTCATTGCACCAATTACCAACTCTGTATATCGTTCAGAGTGGTGCTACCTCTCCTTCAAAGAGGCAACCTTTTCATTCCAATAGCAGATTTAGTCTTCTTCCAGCTTCTTAACAGACTTAAGAAGTACTTGGGGCCCGGGTGACCAGAAGGCACACTGAGGCTGATGGAGTCTTTGGCAGAGACATGGATGGAGCTCAGGAAGTTTGTCAGTCACAGACACTGCAAGTCCCACCTCAATTTTCCCATCTGTCTTTGATGAACACCTGATGCTACACACGTGATGATTCTCAACCTTTCTCTTTCAATCTCACAGCCTGAGTCTAGAAGCCAGGAGTTCAGTGGTGCCCATGACCTCCCCCCACAGACAGGGTAGGTGGTAACTCTCTGGGAGAAAAGAATCCTCATTTAAAAACCTGTGAGTGATGATTCCTGTCTAAACCTATGAGACCATGTTATAACCAGGTTCAGTACACTCTTCCAAGAGTATACCATACTGATTTACATTCATGATAAGAACATAACATAACATAACAAAGGAAAAGAAAACAGAATAAAGAAGCAGACAAGATTGTGAAGTAACAGAATTTATTTGGTCAAAGAACTGTTGATCACAAAGAATAAGAACATCTATCTCTACAGTGTGAACTACACATTTTCTGGGTAAGAGGTTAGAAAGGGCAGTTGAAAAGCAACTTGTTGCCTGAGTGAAAACTCCAAACCTCAGGAGCTCCAGTGTGTTATCTTAGGGTCTCTAGCTGCATATGTAGCAGAAGATGGCCTAGTCAGCTGTCATTGGGAAGAGAGGCCCCTTGGTATTGCAAACTTTATATGCCCCAGTACATGGGAACTCCAGGGCCAAGAAGTGGGAGTGGGTGGGTAGGGTGGCAGGGCGGGGGGAGGGTATAGGGAACTTTCGGGATAGCATTTGAAATGTAAATGAAGAAAATATCTAATAACAAAAAATAAATTAAAAAAAAAGGAAAGAAAAGAAAGCTCCAGTGTGGTGATTTAGTCTCTATGCTGCTCAGATCCCATGAGTTGCAGGAGAGGCTATGCAGATCTCCCCGGGTGTCCAGCTTTCTTGTCTTTAACCTGTACCAACACCCTAGGCATTGTTTTCCACATTCAAATGATCATTCTCAGAGAGTCAGTCAGCAAAACCAGGCAAGGGCCCAGAGGATAGGTGGACCCCACATGAAGGGTGAGGCATTGCCCCTGCCTGGGACAGAGGTCCAAACCAGGCACCTTGGGTCGGCAGTGTGTCCACGGGAGCCTGTGTGAGTGGGTGGGTGGGCACTAGCGAACAAGCAGAAGCCTCTGCCCTTGCTTGTTCTTGTTCTTCCCCTTCTTCGATCTTCGTCTTCCACCCTGACTACAGAGCTGCCCAGTGTTCACAGAGCCCTGAGAGGTGAGGAGCCTGTCAGCATTGTGCAAGGATTGATTCTCCTTGTCTGGAGCATCCCAGCCCCAGTTGGCTGTGGATCTGGGATGGTGAATCACAATTGCATCAGCAGGCAGATCAAGTTCACCTTCAGTATTCCTGAGGTTCTGCCCAGCTTTCTGGTGGTTCTTTTCCTGAAGCACTTTCCCCTCCCCTAAGGAGGCTTCTTCGGTTGCTCTCTTCTCCCTGTTTTCACAGGGCTCTCCTGCATCTTCTGTGCAAGGGCTTTTCTTCTTATGCTTTTTTCTCCGGGATTTCTTCAGCTGGTATTCGGGGTCGAGAACCTCATGTATTCTGCCCTCTGGCATGTCAATACTGACCTGTTTGAGGTCGGTCTGCTGCACATAGAAGAGCACATAGGCATTCTCATTCAGGACAGAAGTCACATCGCAGCTGGTGACTTTAGTATCATCCATCTTGTACCACTTCCCATGGCCAGCTTTGACAAAACAGAAGTAATGTCCACTGTGACAAGTCTCACCTTCATGGACCAGGACGGCATAGAGGGCATAAGGCAAAGGTCCTCCAGTAGGCTGGGACAGGTATGGCTTCAGGTCAAGGAACTCCGGGTAGCTTATTTTTCTGTCCAACTTGTTACCCATGAAGCCCAAGAAGCGCTTTAACACTAGCAGGAGTACCTTTGGGGCACTATGAACATGCAGGGTCTTGGAAGCTGGTGTCTTCTGTCTACACCTACCACAGTCGTAGGCATTCTCTCCACATAGCTCTTCTGACTTCTCTGTATCCCACAAGGCTTGATTTACACTCTGAGCTGAGCTGATATCCAGCGGGACGTCCAGGAAGGGATCGAAGGTATCTGAGGTACCCTGGCAATGGAGACACTTGATCTGAGACCTCCACCAGCCTCCAAATATGTCATGAATGGGTGAGCTGTCCTCAGCGGTGGGTTCTGATTGTCTGTGCACTTGAAGGCAGGATTCATGCATTGTTTCCAAGGTGAACATGAGAAACTCATGGGCATCTTCCTGCTGGTGCTTGTGGAAGGCAGAGGTCAAAATCTGGGAGGGCTTCATGACATCCCCTGAGTGAGAGTGTAGGAGACTCTGGGTCACATGGGCTTCCATAGCACACATCTTACAGCCTTCTGGGGAACAACAGGTTTGACTGTGCTCCCGGGACAGCATGTAGTCAGCGAGAGGTGGTGTGTGTGTCAAGCACTGCAGGGCTGCATTCAGGTAACAGCTGTTACCTGTGTTCTGGAGCCCGCATCCCGGTCCTTGGGGACTCTCCCAACTCAGACTGTGCTTTCCATTGGCAGTTAGCTCCTCCACCACCTGAGCTTCATTCTGATGCAGCTCTGGGGCACCAGGAGATGATAGGGCTGGATCTGCTAGGGGACAAGAACACAAAGTGACTTTAGGGCATGCCAGTGGCCAAATCTTTTACCTTCAGACTCCATTCTAGAAAACCTGACCTAACTTTCACTTCAGTGAAACTAACAGGACAGTACCTAGCATTACTTTCCAAGATAACCGACCCCCTTCCCCAAAAAAGAAAACACCCACATACAACCCATCCCAAACCAAACATGAACATAAATCCAGTCTCTACATTATACCCCCAACAAGACCAGTGTCTCGTTATTACTCCAACAGATCTGCAACCCCAGGTTCATAACCTGCCCCCTCCCTAATGACCACCCATGCAGAGGGAAGCAAACATTTACCTTATGAATCCCAATACCCACCAATATGTTACAGGCCACAAAAACTAGCCAATTAGATGCTTGCACACTCACCCACACCCCTCTGCAGGCTGCTTACTGTAAACTCTTACCCTGAGAGATATTTGGGTCTCACCATCCCCAAAGCCTTCCTGCTAGACAGTGGCTCATGGTAGTGCCCTAGCTAGCTGGTAAAAAGGCCACACAGTGATTGCATCTCATCAGTTCCTGATGGATCTCATCAGTTCTGGTTTGGGGGGATGACTACTCTTTCCTGGCACTACACATGCAAGCTGCAAAAGACCTTATGATGTGACTCAACCTCTTAGAAGGGCAGAGCAGCCCCTTTGTCGACAAAAGTCTGTTGCACACTCAATTCATCCTTATGCAGGTCTAGGGCAGCCAGAGATGATAAGGCTGTTGGGGGACACACAAGACTTATGTGACCTTACAGTGAGACTTACCTTCTGGGAAGGAAAGAGAAACCACCATGTCTCCAAAGACCTCTTCAAATAACTTGCTGGAGTCTTCTAAGGGAGCAGAAGGACGTTTTTCCCCTTCAGAGAATCTCTGCAAGTGAGGACAAATGCTCAGTCTTTTATACTCCAGTCTTGTGACCACGCCTATAATCTTCCAAGGACAGCCAATCCCAGATAAGCCTCTCCCAAGTTGGGTGTGGTTTCTGCAAAGCAGCTCAGAAATGTCATCTCTTTGGAGTGCATTTCCCTGAATTTAGCTCCAATTTCCTAGGTGTCTTAAGCTTGGGTTTTACTTGGAATAAAGTTACAAAATCATGTCAAATAGATGACTACACATGCCATACAAGAGTTTCCATTACCTTGCTAAGCACACAGAACCAGTATAAACAGCCTAGGCCTGGTTTTCCTTCCTTTTTTCTCTCTCTCTTTCTCTTTCTTTCTCTCTCTCTCTCTCTCTCTCTCTCTCTCTCTTTCTTTCTTTCCTCCTCTCTTTCTCTCTTTCTTTCTTTCTTTCTTTCTTTCTTTCTTTCTTTCTTTCTTTCTTTCTTTCTTTCTTTCTTTCTCTTTCTTCCCTCCCTCCCTCCTTCCTTCCTTCTTTCCTTCCTTTCCTCTCTCTCTGTCTCTCTCTCTCTCCTCTTTCTCTGTTTTGTTTTCCATCTTCATTGACAATGGATTTGTAAGGAGATCATTTCTCTGTAGCAGATACATTTCCAGTCAAGGTCATATGGTCTATGAAGTCATCTAGTCCACTAAGTACACTGTTGATTCTCTCAGGAAAAAAAAAAAAAATGACCTTGAATCTACACTCTGCTTCTTTAGTGTGTTATCAGTACTCAAGTGTACAAAGCATTTTGATGTGTTTTACCTACAACTAACTTTCTAATCACTTATAAGAAAATTTTTGCTGACAGTGGTTATGCAACCCTGTGATCCCTGCACTTGGGAAGCAGATGCAGGCAGATTTCTCAGTTGGAGGCTACCCTGGTCTACAGAGTGAGGTCCAAGACAACCAGGGCTACACAGAAAAACCCTGTCTCTGAAAACAAAATAAAACAAAACAAAACAACAAAAAACATTTTTATAGTGCCATTGCCTCTAATGGTGTAACTGCTGAGTAGGTGATTCAATCACCCAGTTAGCTTCATTATGCTCATTCAGTCTTACTTGAGTAATAAGATTCACTCTAGGTGGACCAAACTAGGCAAATCCTCCCTTCCTGTATGTTTTTGAAACAATATGGCCCATTCTCCATTCTGACCTTGAGCTTGGTATCAATCACACTATGATGGCTTCAACTCATAAAAATTGGCTTTATTATCTCAAAGAAAAGAAAACAAACAAATACACACACACACACACATACACACACACACACACACACACTCAAACAAATAACCACACATCTTTAGCAAAATCTGTCTTAGTCAGTGTTGTATCTCTTTATAAAGCAGTGAAACCTGATACTTTTTTTTTTCCATTTCTACTCTCAGTGAATAACCTTCATGGCACAGTTTTAGTCATTATTTCCTGTTATATCCTTACTAGTTTCTGGATCTAGTGGCCTCTTTGTTTTTTATCCAGTAAGTTCAATGTTGTTTTCTAAGTTTATATGGTTTTGTGTGTCAATGATGCAATCCTAGGCTTTGCTCATTCCTGCTAAATCATTTACTTCTAACTTTCACCTCAGGAAAACTAAGAGGACAGTACCTAGCATTACTTTCCAAGTTAACCGACCCCTTCCCCCCAAAAAGAAAACATTCACATACAACCCATCCCAAACCAAACATGAACATAAATCCAGTCTCTAGGTTACACCCCCAACAAGGCCAGTGTCTCCACGTTATTACTTCAACAGATCCTCAAACCAAGTTTCATAACCTGCCCTCTCCCTAACAACCACCAATGCAGAGGGAAGCAGACATTTAGCTTATGACTCCCAGCACCCACCAATATGTTACAGGCCACAAAAACTAGCCAATTAGATGCTTGCACACTCACCCACACCCCTTTGCTTGCTGTAAACTCTTACCCTGAGAGATATTCAGGGCTCACCATCCCCAAAGCCTCCCTGCTAAACAGTGGCTCATGGTAGTGCCCTAGCTAGCTGGTAAAAAGGCCACACAGGCCGGGCGGTGGTGGCACACGCCTTTAATCCCAGCACTTGGGAGGCAGAGGCAGGTGGATTTCTGAGTTCGAGGCCAGCCTGGTCTACAAAGTGAGTTCCAGGACAGCCAGGGCTACACAGAGAAACCCTGTCTGGAAAAAACAAACAAACAAACAAAAAGGCCACACAGTGATTGCATCTCATCAGTTCCTGTCTGGTTTGGGGGGAGAACTACTCCTTTCTGGCACTACACATGCAAGCTGCAAAAGACCTTATGATGAGACTCAACTTCTTAGAAGAGCAGAGCAGCCTCTTTGTCAACAAAAGTCTGTCCCAGCACACTCAATTCATCCTTATGCAGGTCTAGGGCAGCCAGAGATGACAAGGCTGCTGGGGGACACACAAGACATAAAGACCTTACAGTGAGACTTACCTTCTGGGAAGGAAAGAGAAACCACCATGTCTCCAAAGACCTCTTCAAATAACTTGCTGGAGTCTTCTAAGGGAGCAGAAGGACGTTTTTCCCCTTCAGAGAATCTCTGCAAGTGAGGACAAATGCTCAGTCTTTTATACTCCAGTCTTGTGACCACGCCTATAATCTTCCAAGGACAGCCAATCCCAGACAAGCCTCTCACAAGTTGGGTGTGGTTTCTGCAAAGCAGCTCAGAAATGTCATCTCTTTGGAGTGCATTTCCCTGAATTTAGCTCCAATTTCCTAGGTGTCTTAAGCTTGGGTTTTACTTGGAATAAAGTTACAAAATCATGTCAAATAGATGACTACACATGCCATACAAGAGTTTCCATTACCTTGCTAAGCACACAGAACCAGTATAAACAGCCTAGACCTGGTTTTCCTTCCTTTTTTCTCTCTCTCTTTCTTTCTCTCTCTCTCTCTCTCTCTCTCTCTCTCTTTCTTTCTTTCTTTCTTCTTTCTTCCTTTCTTTCTATCTTTCTTTCTTTCTTTCTCTCTTTCTCTCTCTCTCTCTCTCTCTTTCTTTCTTTCTTTCTTTCTTTCTTTCTTTCTTTCTTTCTTTCTCTCTCTTTCTTCCTTCCCTCCCTCCTTCCTTCCTTCTTTCCTTCCTTTCCTCTCTCTCTGTCTCTCTCTCTCCTCTTTCTCTGTTTTGTTTTCCATCTTCATTGACAATGGATTTGTAAGGAGATCATTTCTCTGTAGCAGATACATTTCCAGTCAAGGTCATATGGTCTATGAAGTCATCTAGTCCACTAAGTACACTGTTGATTCTCTCAGGAAAAAATAAATGACCTTGAATCTACACTCTGCTTCTTTAGTGTGTTATCATTACTCAAGTGTACAAAGCATTTTGATGTAAGTGTTTTACCTACAACTAACTTTCTAATCACTTATAAGAAAATTTTTGCTGACAGTGGTTATGCAACCCTGTGATCCCTGCACTTGGGAAGCAGATGCAGGCAGATTTCTCAGTTGGAGGCTACCCTGGTCTACAGAGTGAGGTCCAAGACAACCAGGGCTACACAGAAAAACCCTGTCTCTGAAAACAAAATAAAACAAAACAACAACAACAAAAAACATTTTTATAGTGCCATTGCCTCTAATGGTGTAACTGCTGAGTAGGTGATTCAATCACCCAGTTAGCTTCATTATGCTCATTCAGTCTTACTTGAGTAATAAGATTCACTCTAGGTGGACCAAACCAGGCAAATCCTCCCTTCCTGTATGTGTTTGAGACAATGTGGCTCATTCTCAATTCTGACCTTGAGCTTGGTATCAATCACCCTATGATGACTTCAACTCATGACCATAGGCTTTCATTACCTCAAAGAAAAGAAAAGAGAAGAAAAGAAAAGAAAAGAAAAGAAAAGAAAAGAAAAGAAAAGAAAAGAAAAGAAAAGAAGAAACACACACACACAGAGACACTCAAACAAATAACCACACATCTTTAGCAAAATCTGTCTTAGTCAGTGTTGTATCTCCTTATGAAGCCGTGAAACCTGATACTTTTTTCTCCATTTCTACTCTCAGTGAATAACCTTCATGTCACAGTCTTAGTCATTATTTCCTGTTATATCCTTACTAGTTTCTGGATCTAGTTGCCTCTTTGTTTTTTATCCAGTGAGTTGAAAGTTTTTTCTTACTTTATATGGTTTTGTGTGTCAATGATGCAATCTTAGGCCTTGCCCATTCCTGCTAAATCATTTACTTCTGTCATACTCCCAAAGTGCCCTTCCATTCTTAGTCTCAGTCAGGCTTTGTCTAAATTTTCCGAGTGTTTTTCATGGTAAGATATATACTTTCTACTTTAATAAACCCCTAATTATCTGGGTTTTAATTTTCAAGGAATACTTAATTTAGTAGGATTCTTCTCTGTGCTAAGTCATAATCATCATTCCATTATTTTGAAATTATATTTGCCGGAGCCTACTTTTGAATAATATAAGTGAAGTACATAAATCTCCCTTTGAGCATACCTTATAATAGACTTTAAATGCTTGAAAATGACTGGAAGATGAAACAGAAGCAGAGCAAGGAATCCTATAATAATTCCCAAATTATAAGAAAATTCCATAAAGAAGTATGTTTAACAAAATTTATTATTGAACTTGAATCATAATGAGCCAATTCTCCTGAAGAAGTTTTCAGTCTGGAGTGACTGAAGCACTGATCTGGGAATGTAAAATCTACATATCGATAGTGAGTTATGAATTTTACCACACACCATACAGATGTACTTGTGTTGTTTCCAGGATATTTCTGACCCATTTTAGGACAGAGGGGTGACACCAATCCAATTATAATTGCCGTGACATGAGGTCATAAAGTGCCAGAGAATTGTTAGTGATCCCTCAAAGAAACAGACAGGAGCAGATCAGATGCAACTCTCAGCAGGGTCTTTATTTTATTCAAGCTAGCTCAGGGCCCTCCCCTGCACCATGTCATACAAGGTGGGTTTTGATGGTGAGAGAGCTCCAAATATCTGTCCAGGCAAGGCCTTATTTATAGTAAGCAGCAAGTGGAGTGTGAGTATGCAAGGGTCTAATTGGAAAGCTACTGTGACCTTTAACATAATTGGCTGGTGCTGGGAGTCATAAACTTAATTTCTGCTTCCCTCTGCATTGGTGGTCCTTAATCAGGGGGTGGTCTTGTAACCTGGAGGTATAAGTTTGTTGGTGGAATAACCTAGACCCCTGGTCTTGTTGAGGGTTAGCCTAGAATCTGGAGCTAGGCTTGGGCTTTGTTGGGTCGAGGGGACTTGAGGGAATTGGATACTAATGCTAGGTACCAGCTTGTTAGTTTATCTGAATTCAAAGTTAGGTCAGGTTCTCTGAAATGGAGTCAGAACTTAAAAGATTTGGCCTCTCAGTAGTTAAACATGTTTTAATATTTTGAGCCTGAGTACCTATGTAAAGGATGCCTTCCTCTAAAGCAGTCATGCCGACTGTCAAACCTCTATCAGTCCTATCCTGAGTAATCAGTGCTAGAGAAATATTTTTCGTTAAGGAATTTACATGATTAGCAGTGTGTACCTGTTGGACTAAAGAGTCAGCAGAAGCTGTAAGCAGCCCTAAGATAGCAGCCAAGATTGTAATGCCTAAGATGAGTTTGACACTAAGTCTCTTAGGTTGTGGAGGGGAATTAACAGTCTGTATGTACTGAGGCAAACAAGGCAGAAGCATTACATCAAGGTTGTGAGACAGTAACTGGTAACAAATCATAAGGCAGCTAGTATACAAAGAGAAAAAGCATTATGACCCATGGTGAAGTTGTACAATTGGTAAAGTGACATTCTGGTAGGAGATGATACATATAGATTGATATTTAACAATTTTACATCCCTATATCCCCTGGATATAGAATTAAAAGTTCAAAGAGATGCAATTAGGAACCCTGTCTTCAGTATCTTCTTTTGCTGGGGTCTCTGGCCTGGGTGGAGAGTCTGCAGGTGATAATGGCTGAAGTGGGCTTGAAGGAAGTGGCAGGTGTGGAAGTCTCTGTCCATTGAGAAGACCTGGCACAATTTAGAATCTATAGGGTCCTGTAAATACATAAACAGAGCTCCTCCTGGAAAAACATCAAGTCTTTTTTATTATCTAGTTAGTAGGTCTTTATTATATTTTAGGCTAGAAATGTATAAAAATGGACTTATTTATTGTTGTACTAAGTATTATAAGTAGGTGAATAATTATAATTTTATTTTGTAATTTAGATGTTTATATCTTCTAAGGTCTGATGAACTCATTTTATACTAGCATGTTCCTAAGATCTATAGGGGATTTCAATGGAGTATGAGAAACTGGATTCCTGTTCTGAGCAGGGTTAGGAACATTAAAAGCCTGATATGGCTGTCCCCTGAGAGGCTCTACCAGAACCTGACAAATACAGAGGAGGAAGCTTGCAGCCCATCATTGGACTGAGCTGGGTGCTCTCTGATGGAGGAGATAGAGAAGGGGCTGAAGGAGCTGAGGGGTTCTGCAGCCCCATGGAGAGAACAACAATGTCAACAGCCAACCCCCCTCCCCACCCCTCCCCGGAGCTCCCAGAGACTGGACCACCAACCAAAGAATACACATGGTACTGGCCACATATGTGGCAGAAGATGGCCTTGTTGGACATCACTGGGAGGAAATGGCCTTGGGCCTGAGGGTGTTCAATGCCCCAATGTAGGGGAATGCCAGGGCGGGAAGATGGTAGTGTGTGTGTGTGTAGGAACATCCTCATAGAGGCAGAGGGAGGGGGATGGATAGGGTGTTTCTGAAGGTGAGACCTGGAAATGAGAAAACATTTGAAATGTAAATAATGGCTGGGGGTGGTGACACACACCTTTAATCCCAGCATTTGGGAGGCAGAGGCAGGCAGATTTCCAGGCCAGCCTGAGTCCCAGGATAGCCAGGGCTACACAGAGAAGCCCTGTCTCAAAAAAAAAAAAAAAAAAAAAGAAAAAGAAAGAAAGAAAGAAAAGAAACAAGAAATGTAAATAATGAAAATATCCAAGAAAATAAAATTAAATAAAAAATAATTACAGCACCTTCTGCTCTATTAGGACATTGTCTACAGATATATCCAGGCTTGTCACAAGAATAACATTCTTGGGTCATGTCTGCCTGATCAGGCTTGGTCATTTTCCTTGGTCATTTAGAAATTGAGTTGTAGTCTGACTCTGTAAAGCTGCTGTAATGTCCACACCTCAAAAATATGGTGAGTAATCTTGGTACATGCTTTAAAAAAAGTCAGAAATATTTTCAGATTTTTAATTGTCTTTAGAAGAGACTGACAAGTGGGTATAGCATTCCCAAAGGCCACTTGCTTTAAAATAATAGATTTTGCTTCAGAGCTAAGAACCTTTTTTTTTTTTTTTTTTTTTTTTTTTTTTTGCCTCTGTAAGCTGAACAAGAGATTTCTCAAAATGTTTTTCTGGTTTCTATCTTCTGGAGATGCTTGCCTAGTAGATATAAAATCAAAAAGGTTGCTAATATAATACAGAAACCAGATTCTTCCTCTGATTTTGAATTTTCCTCTTCTGATTCACTACTACCCTCCTCTGAGCTGCTTCTCTCAGACATTTCTGTTGAGAAATAGACAGTGTTCTTAATCCTGAGATAGACTGTAATAATGGAATCTCATCACAAGGAGATGAAACTAATGTCTCCTGAGCACATATGGCCATTTTGCCATCCACCGATGCCTTCCTAAGCACACTCCAAATAGCAAACGCTGTAAGGGGCAGCCCAATCCTCCATTCTCTGAAAACACGTTTTTAATATCTAACCATACTTTCACCCATGCATCCACATCTACAGTTCTCTCCCTAGAAACCAAGGATTGACCATTTGTACAAACTGAAGAAAGTCAGTCAGCTGGCTAGTGCTAACTTTAATGACTTTTTCTTTAATAGTATGCTTAATAACATCCCTAAAGAGATCTCTGTCTGTAGATTCACGTTGTCATATCTTGAAAGATACCCACAAAATGCAAACATCCCAGAGCTGATGAATCCTGACTTAAGATGGGTGCTGATAGCTCACAACAGAACAGCTAGGCACTGATAGCACCTAATATCAGCCTCTGCTGATGGCAGCAGGCAATTAAAGCCAGAGCTGATGGCTCCTGGCTTAACCTGGGCACTGATGATACCCAACAAAAGCAACTAGGTGCTGATGGCACCTACTATCCACTTCTGCTGATTGGAGCAGGCAATTAAAGTCAGAGCTGATGGCTCCTGGCTTAACCAAAGTACTGATGTTACCCAACCAAACCAACCAGGTGCTGAAGGCACCTACTATTAACCACAACAGTAAACAAAGTCAGAGCTAATGGCTCCTGGCATAGCCTGTGCACTGATGGTGCCCCAATCAGCCACAGTTGATGGCAGTAGGCAATATCAACTCCCATTTCTCACCCTCAATAACCATGCACTCCCAAGCCAAGGGGTTTGCAGGACCCAGTTGAGAGTCCTATCTGTGTTGATTTACCTTCTTCAAAGTCCCTGTTCTAAGGCAGCAGTTTAGATGCTGGGAGCCTCCTGACCTGGAGCAGGTTGAAATGGGATACAGAGTAGGACTCTGGTATAGCTTTAAAGACTAGTGGTCTCCAGACATTCTAGCTCTCTATCTATTCTAAAATGCTGATGATAACTTTTAAAAAGCCCTAAAAACTTTCTTGCCCTTTCTGAGGTTAAAAAGCTGCTGGCTTAGCAATTGACACCTCTAGCCTAACAGCAGATGGGGTGGGGTTGGGGGTGGGGGTGGGGTGGAATTAAGTAATGTGACCTTTGTTCTATCTTAGCAGGAACTGCTCTGCTCTAACTTTCAGGACACTTTAAAAAGTGATTCTATTATAACCTTTATCACTAAGTTGTAAAACATTTCCTTTGAAAGCTTGTTGAGTAAAAGGGGAAAATGGATTGAATGAAGAAGGAGGATAAGGGAAATTTTTTCTATTTGTTTAAGAAGTGTACTATCAAAAAATGTTTTTCCTTAGCTCAGTTCTGACTCTTCTCTTTGTCCTCAGCACTTATACATCTTTCAGAATACATGATCACATGGTAAAAAGTTCATCACAAGTTTATATATTCCAATCACAAATTGAATACGAAGTTTACAACAGAGAATGTTTACATGCATATCCATTAGGAATAATTATCCTGTTACATTGATCAGCTGTCACAGCTCCACAGGTTCACTGAGAGTTAAAAACCATATTTAAAAGCCGGGCGTGGTAGCACACGCCTTTAATCCCAGCACTTGGGAGGCAGAGGCAGGCAGATTTCTGAGTTCGAGGCCAACCTGGTCTACAGAGTGAGTTCCAGGACAGCTGGGGCTACACAGAGAAACCCTGTCTCGAAAAACCGGAAAAAAAAAGCCATAATTAAGTTATTACTGAAGTTTTGTATAGATAAAACCAGTCAATATTTTATCTTCTCTCCTACCACCTATAATAAATCCTTAGTTCCCTTTTTATGACCTTTGTTTAATGGTTTTATTGTCTTTTTGAATATGTTCTGAGTAGTAGAAAGTCTGTTAACCTTCTAGAAGCAATTAACTGGTGACATGTGGGAGACTGACATAGATTTTATTGAAGTTTTGACTATCAGAAAAGGACCTAATAGCAGTTCCATTATAAAAGAGCTTAGTAAATAGTGATATAATTTTAGGAATTCTTATAAGATCATCATAAAGAATTGAGAAGTCATCTATCTGTCTATATAGCATCATTCCAAGAAGGTACATCTTCATAGTTTTACAGAGATCTGCTCAAAAGAGTGGGCTAATACCTAGTGATTGTCACATATGTTTAATAATAACAGGAAAAGCATCTTAATGGCAGGATTCTTTCCTAAAATGATTTCTCCTGGGCCTTGCGTAACAGAGTTCCATCTTAGATTTTAATCTAAGGGGGTCATCTCAGGAAGATCACCTGCTAGTTATTAGCTTGTCTTATGATGACTCCTGACAATATCTTATTAATACTTTCAGTCTAAGGTATTGATCATTGCTCACATAGCATTTCAGAAGACTTGTAAAACCACGTGGGGTGTAGTGTGAAGCAAGTGGGAGATGATGTGAGAGTTCTGGTGTCTGTGGCTAGTTCTGCAGATTGCCACCTTCTAGCAAGACACACAGGGTGAGAAGAAAGCCAAGCCTGTGGCCTTCCTGTTGTGGCCTCTGATGATGGGTCTGATTTAAACACAGTCATCCAATGGCACATACAGTGGGTAGCAATCTACTTACTTTCCCTCTTCCTTGTATCTAATCAGTTCCTCTAGGATATTCTGAACACTGGTATATAATTTTTGTTGGATTTGAAATGAAATTTTCCACTTAAAAAATCTCTCCAGTTTCACATTCTGTTTCCTTTTCAATGGTAGTTTGTTTTGTTGTGCCAGGAAACATCTGTGACCCCCAAAAGACCACCAAGGAGCCAATTCTGAAGCAATAGCATCAGCATAGGTCTCTATTCAAGCAGGAGCTTAGACTCCCTGCCAACCCTGCCACAGCAGGAAGGTGGAACCCTGAGCCCAGTTTTAGGCAAACATTTATGGAGGCAAGAAAGGGGTGTCTAGCCTGATATACATTTGATTGGAGGTGGGAGGGGCATTATGGCCTTTAATATAATTGGCTGGTGGTGGGAGGCAAACTGTAATCTTAACTTCTGCTTTCCTTCTGATTGGTGGTTGTTAGGAAGTGAACTGCCATGAACTGGCTTGAATCCTAGGGGTACAGATGTGTTGGGAAATAACCTGGAGACTGGTGCTAGACCCAGGCTTTGTTGAGGGGTAACCTGGGGACTGGTGTTAGACATAGGTCTTGTTGAAAAGTAGCCTGGAAACTGGTGCTAGATACCAGCCTGTTAGTTAACATGAGTTCAACCTTAGGTCAGATTATTTAAGATGAATTCTGAACTGAAAAGATTTAGTCTTTTAGTTTCTAAGGATAAAAGTGTGGTATAGCAAACTGAGATTTTCTATGGAAAATCAGTAAAAAATAATGTGATGTATGAAAATCATGACTGCAAAAAGTGATACCCAGAAATTGTTAGGTCACATATTGGACAATATATTCCCTTTTTCATATATTCAGCTCCATTTCTCTGTCTGCCTTAAGGTTGGGTTTTCCTTGTAACTAATTTACAAAATCACATAAAATAAAGAAATGATGTCAAACCTGCCATTCAAGACTTTTCCTCATATTGTTAACCCCACTCAATGAATGATTCCACCATGGACTCATTTCTTTCTTTCTTTTTCTTTTTTATTTAGGTTGAATTTAAGAAGCTTTACTTCTGTGCTCAGCAAAGCCAGTGGAATGCTGGCTCCTCCTTATCCTGGGCTCAGGAGATCATCAGGGAATAAACTTTCTAGGCCCTTTTTATAGGGCAAAATCTGTGTTTTTATTTATTTTTTTTTTAAAGAAATTTGCAACATTAAAACTTGGCAAGTAAAGTACAAAAGCAAATAATTTAGTGATGATTTGGCAGAATGTCTTATGGGTTTGCCATATGTCAAGATGGAGTCAGGGTGAAGATCACAGGGATCTAGTTGCACTCCAGAAAGGTTCAAGGTGTAAGGGTCCAAGAAGCACTGAAGAAAATACCCCAGACTTTAAAAGTACTCAAAAGCAAAGAGCATTTACTCTGCAGAAATCCAGCATATAAGTGTCTACCATTCACTAGGATGGGAACAGAGGTGTGATCTTTGTAGGCTCAATTTAAAGCCAGTTAAGGGAATTCCAGTGAGGAATAAGTAACTTTTATCCTGATTGATAGGCCTTATTTCCAGGGGTATGGGTGTCTCTGAGATTGGCTAGGGCTCTAGGGATTTTCCAGGGGGAGCCTAGAATCCATTGCTGACTCTTCCTGACTATTTTTACCTCAGGCCAGATGACTAGGCAGCTCTTGATTGACTGACCTTAGACTATGGGATTTTTGTTTTTTGTTTTGTTTTTGTTTTTTTCTGGAACTGGTTTATTCTGTTCTGGGAAACAGAATTTTAGATCTAGTCTTGAATTGGCATTTTGCAGCCTGCCATGGAGTCAGTCTAACTCCAGCCTCTTAAAGTTAATATCAGTTCAAATTCCAAGAAATAAAAACTTAAGTTTTATAACCAACAGAAAAACTTTCTTTTACATTATAAAAAGCTTCTGTAAGACTCTGACAAGCCCTAACTTACCAGAGTCCCCCTGAATGAACAATGTGGAGTGGAGGATTGATGCTAAAGCAAGAGGAATTTTGTTGTTCCAGCATGCGGGGAGTCGCCCTGCACTCTAAGGGGAGATAATGACTGTGGGCCGCTTGTTCACTGAGTTTTATACAGTTTTCAGAGCAGCATCCATTAGGCACAATATGATTGATAGAACAGTGTGACTTTTAAACTGATTGGTCTTTAGGGAATGAGGTGGCCAACAATTGTCTTTAGGTGGCCAACAGTCTGTCCACCCTGCAGTATGTGTCTACATGCTCTGGGCCTCCCCAACCCACAGGGGGCTGATGGTCACCCCACCCACCCTGTGGTCTGAGGAATGTAATTAGCCTTTCCCTTCCAGAGGGGCGCCTGAGTGCTCTATGACCTTTCCCTTCCAGGAGAGAAGGGGTCTGGTGGGATTTTCCAAAGGTCCTGAACTGGCCTCTTCACTTCTGATCTTAAAATGGAATCAGGCTGGTTAATTTTTGTGTTAGCCAGCACCTCACATGAGAGTGTGGGACACAATTCTGTTCTTGAACTAGCTTTCATGGTGGAGTAAGAAAGTACCCTGAAGCAGCATTCCCTTCAGGTGGGTAATTTTTTTCCAAAGATTATTGGGGACTGTGACGGCTACTCTTGGTGGTCAATTTGACTACATCTGGTGATAACTAAAAAGCAAAAAATGGAGGGCACACCTGTAGTTTTTCTTTTGTTTTTTTAAATTGAAGAGGGAGAATAAACTTCTGATCTGAATCTTTGAGGAAGACACACCTTAATCCGGATCTGGAAGGGAGAAGACAAACCTTGAATCCAAATCTTGAATCCAGATCTAATCTAGGCAACACCTGCTACTAGACAACGACAGGGAAAAAGGAAGATTTTTGCTCTTTGCCTGCTTAACCTTACCTTGGTAACAAGTCCATTTCTGCATTGATATTATAGCCTACATTTTAGTGATTCCACTAATTACTTAGTCATTCTTATTGGTGCAGGATGGAATCTCAGGGTCATTTTGATTTGCATTTCCGTGATGACTAAAAACATCGAACCTTTCTTTTAGTGATTCCTGGCCATACAAGATTCCTTTGTTGAGAATTCTGTTTAACTCTGTACCCCATTTTTAAGTTGGATTATTTGATTTGTTTGTGTCTAACTTCTTGGGTTCTTTATTTATTTTGGGTATTAGCCCTCTGTCAGATGTAGGTTTACTAAAGATTCTCACTCTGCCATTTGTTTTTTTATTGACAGTGTCCTTTGGATTACAGAAGCTTTGTAGTTTATCAACTTTATCAACTGTTATCTTAGAGCCTGAGCCACTGGTATTAAGTTAAAGAAATTGTTTTCTGAACCAATGAACTCAAGGCTATTTCCCACTTTCTGTTTTATCAGATTCAATGTATTCAGTTTTCTGTTGAGGTATTTGATTCACTTGGACTTGAGTTTTGTGCAGACTGATAAAATATGCATCTATATGAATTCTTTTATATGCAGACATACAGTTAAACAAGGACCATTTGGTCAATATACTTTCTTTTTTTCCATTGTATGATTTTGCCTTCTTTGTTAAAAATCAAGTGTCTATAGGTGTGTGGGTTTATTTCTGGGTCTTCAGTTTAATCCCATTGATCAACCAGTCTGTTTTTATATCAATGCTATGTAGGTTTTGTTTTGTTTTCTCCACAGTTGCTCTGTAGTATAGCTTGAGGTCAGGGATGATGGTTCTTCCAGAAGTTCCTTTATGTTACTGATCAGTACTGTTTTAGCTATCCTGCCTTTTTCTGTCTTACCATACGAAGGTGAAAATTGTTCATTCAAGGTCTATAGAGGGTTGTATTGGTATTTTGATGGGAATTTCATTGAGTCTGTAGATTGCTTTTGATAAGATGGCCATTTTCACTATGTTAATCTTATGGATCCATAAGTATGGGAAATCTTTCTGTCGTCTGATTTCTTCTTCAATTTCCTTCTTCAGAGACTAGAAATTCTTGCCTAAGTGGTCTTTCACTTGCTTGGTTAGAGTTACACTAAGATATTTTAGGTTACTTGTGGCTATTACAAAGGGTGCTGTTTCTCTAATTTCTTTCTCAGCCAGTTTATTTTTGTATAAAGGAAAGATACTAATTTCTTTGAGTTAGTTTTTGTATCCAGCCACTTTACTAAAGTTGTCTATCAGCTGTAGGAGTGCTCTGATAGTATTGTGTATTGCTATGGATGCTGTCATATCATTCACAAACAGAGATACTTTGACTTCTTCCTTTCTAATTGGTGTTTTCCTTAATCTCCTTTACTTGTCTTATTCAAGTTCTATGTTAAAGACATGGGGAAAGTGTACAGCCTTATCTATCCCTGATTTCAGTGTAATTGCTTTAAGTTTCTCCTCACTTTATTTGATGTTGGCTATTGCCTTCCTGTATGGTGCTTTATGGTTAGTTATATATGCCTTGTATCTCTGATCACCCCAAGAATTTTAACATGAAGGGGTGTTGGATTTTGTCAAAGGCTTTTCAGCATCTAGTGGGATAAACATATGATTTTTTTCTTTCAGTTTTTTATATGGTGTATGTTAATTGATTATTGAATATTGAACCATCCCCACATCCCTGGGATGAAGCCTACTTGACCATGGTGAAATGATGTTATTGATGTTTTCTTGGATTTGATTTGTGAGTATTTTATCAATATTTTTGCATCAGTATTCATAAGAGAAATTGGTCTGAAATTTTTTCTTTGTTGAATCTTTGTGTTTTACATATCAGGATGACTGTGGTCCCATAGAATGAGTTTTGCACTGTTACTTCTGTTTCTATTTTGTAAATTAGTATTAGGAGTGTTCATATCAGGTAAAGTTTCAAAGGCTTTTTTTTTGGTTGTGAGTCTTTTAGTGACTATTTCCTAAAAGGTTATAAGATGATTTAGGTAGTTTACCTGATCTTGAGTTAACTTTGGTAAATATTATCTGTCTAGAAAAATCTTTCATTTCATTTATATTTTCCAATTTTGTGGAGAACAGGCTTTTGAAGTAATGATTATTTTTAATTTCTCCAGTTTTTGTTTTTATGTCTCCCTTTTTCATTTTTGATTTTGTTAATTTGAATTCTCCCCCCCCCCCCCCGACTTTTAGGTAGTTTGGCTATGAGTTTGTCTATTTCGTTGATTTTCTCAAAGAACCAGTTCATGGCTTTGTTAATACTTTGTATTGAACTCTTTGTTTCTAATTAATTTATTTTAGCCCCGAGTTTGACTATTTCTCAGTCTACCACTCTTAGATGAGTTTCTTTCTTGTTTTTTCTACAACTTTCAAGTGTGCTGTTGTCTTAGGGTTTCTATTCCTGCACAAAGGTCATGACCAAGAAGCAATTGTGGAGTAAAGGGTTTACTCAGCTTACACTTTGATGTTACTGCTCATCACCAATGGAATCAAGACTGGAACTCAAAGGGGAGCTTTCTGGGAGCTCAGAAAGCAGGAGCTGATTCAGAGGTGATGGAGGGAAGTTACTTACTGGCTTACTTCCCCTGGCTTGCTCAGCCTGCTCTCTTATAGAACCCAAGACTACCAACTCAGGGATGGTCCCATCCACAATGGGCTCTTCTCCCTTGATCACTAATTGAGAAAATGCCTTACAGCTGGATCTCATGAGGATACTTCCCCAACTGAAGCTCCTTTCTCTGTGAGACTCCAGCTGTGTCAAGTTGACACACAATACCAGCCAGTACAGCTGTTAAGTTGCTAATATGAGATCTCTGTAATTTCTTCATAGAGGCACTTAGCAATATGAATTTTCTCCATATTTTCCTCCTCGTGTTGGAGTTTTCCTTCTAGTAGCCTGAGTAGGAATGGATTAGGAGAAAGATATTGTTTAAGTCTGATTTTGTAATGGAATTTTTGTGTTTCTCCATCTATGGTAATTGAAAGTTTTGCTGGGTAAAATAGTCTGGGGGACATCTGTGGTCTTTTAGGATCTACAAGATATCTGTCCAGAACCTTCTGGCTTTTAGAGTCTCTGTTGAGAAATCAGTTGTAATTCTAATAAATCTGCCTTTATATGTTGGCATTTTTCCCTTGCAATTTTTAATAGTCTCTTTTTGTTACAGTTACTATTTTGATTAGTATGTGACAGGAGGGTTTTCTAATCTGGTCCAATCTATTTGGTGTTCTGTAAGTTTCTTGTACATCTTGTACATTTATAGGCATCTTTTTTTTTTTATGTTAGGGAAGTTTTCTTCTATGGTTTTGTTGAAGATATTTTCTGAACCGTTGAACTGGGAATCTTCTTCTTCTTCTATTCCTATTATTCATAGGTTTGGTTTCTTTCATAGTGTCCCAAGTTTCCTGGATGTTTTGTGATAGAAATGTTTTGATGTGTAATAACTGTAGCCACCGGTGGTCATGGAGAAGTGGGTTCCTGAAAGGAAAGCTGGGGATGGATGGGAAGGACAGCAAGAGAAATAATGAGCCAAGACAAAGTTCTCTGATCAAGGCTCAATGTTTAATTCCTAAGTCTGAGTTTAAAGGGGAAAAACCCACTTTGCCAGGATCTCCTCAGGAAGAGAAGCTCAGCTGCTCAGCATATAGTGGCTTCTTGCAAGAAGCTGCAGTTGTGGCAGGACAATAGACTTCACCTAGATAGGAAGAGTCCACCCTAGGAGAGCTAGCAGACTGTGGCAAAAACAAGGTCTGACTCGGCCCATTTAAGGCTGGGGTTAGGGCACAGTTCTTCCCTTTTTATTTATTAAAAATAAGCAGGACTGGGGCATAAAATTTACGTATGCTTCATGGTCCTTCCTGGGAACTATGGTGGCTGGCAGCAATGCCTGGCTATGGACTGATTCTATATTCTCTCTTATTCATCCCAGAGGACATGCAAAGCTTGCTTTTGCTTATTTGTATAAACACAGCCTTTCTCAGTTTATTATGAACAAACCCAGCCTCTTGGCACATGCCTCTGTCTTAGGTTCATAAGAGGCATAGAATATCAGTGGCCTGTTTTTGGCTGCCATCCTTTATAGCACACATTTTTCCCATTCAGACCAAAGCTGCATTATGCACTCAATGCATTTATTCAAAATATATTTTAATAATTTATGAATTCATAATTTATGAATAACTGCCATATGTGAGCTTTGCTGAAGGTAAGCCTGTATGAAGGTAACCAATCTGTTTAAAATACAAAGTCTAAAGTTAAAAGCAACAGGATTAAGGTTGTCTGTGTGGATGTCCCAAGCACTCAATTCAGTTGTAAATTAGCAATGATCAGATACAAGGCCTGGCCTTCTGGTGTGGGGGAGGTGGCTTTGAGAATCAACAGAAAAAACTGTTACTTCTCAGGAAATAGTAGAGGCTATACTCCAAATTAACTCATCTGGCTGATAAAGATTTTTTGCCTCATTCTGGTCAGCATCAGATCCGCAAACTAGGTGAACTTGGCGGATGGTCCCATGTTCCGCGGAGGACTCTCTGAGCAACAGGTTCCCTAACACACCCAGGATCTTGGAATCAGTGGTGAGAGGAACACAACATCTGCTCCAAAACAACTGAGAGGGGCCTGTGCCAGCAGGAACAGGGACACAGGAAACCCACTTGACCAGCATCTGGTATGTGCCAGCCCCTCTCTACTTTGGGAGCAAACTCAGTGGACTGTCCCACGGTCCTCAGAGGATTTACATGCTGCAGGCTCCCTAGCACACCCAGGATCTTAGAATCACTGAGGAGAGTTGATCTCCAGAGAGGGCTCTGACCCAGGACTCAGGTGAGAGCACCATCTTGTATCCAGGGTCTCTCAGAGGCCAGTTTGCACAGGAGAGCATAAGGGCCACAGAAACAAGAAAGCTTCTTGGAGAGGGTCCCTTCTGGCCTTCATCATCACCCAGGAGGCATGTCTGAGCTCTAGACCCCTGTGCACCTTCCCTGCAACAGGAGAGCTTGCCTGCAAAGAATACTCTCACCACAGGGACCAACTCTGGAGAGAGTTGGACTCCCAGGAGTGCTGACAGAGGCTGACAGACTCATAGGAGGAACAAGCTTCAGCCAGAGACAGCTAGAACATTTAACACCAGAGATTACCAGATGGTGAAAAGCAAATGCAAGAATCTTACTAACAGAAATCAAGACTACTCGGCATCATCAGAACCCAGTATGCCCTCCCTAGCGAGTCCTGGATACCCCAAGACACCTGAAAAGCAAGATTCGGATTTAAAATCACATCTCCTTATGCTGGTAGAGGATTTTAAGAAGAGAATTTATAACTCACTTAAAGAAATATAGGAGAACAGGATTAAACCTGTAGAAGTCCTTAAAGAGGAAGCACAAAAATCCCTCAAAAGTACCTATAGGAGGAACAACAATATGAACAAACCACTACCCCAGAGCTGTGTTTCTAGTTGCATATGCAGCAGAGGATGGCCTAGTCATCTATCAGTGGGAGGAGAGGCCCTTGGATTGCAAAGATTATATGCCCCAGTACAGGGGAATGCCAGGGCAGGGCCAGTAAGCAGGAGTGGGTGGGTTGGGGAGCAGGTCAGGGGCAGTGTATAGGGGGCTTTGGGGATAGCATTTGAAATGTAAATGAAGAAAATATCTTTAAAAAATGCCTTAAAAATCCATCAAAGAATTAAAGGAAAACACTGCTAAACAGGTAGAAGTTCTTAAAGAGGAAACACAAAAATCCCTTAAAGAAAACACTACCAAACAGGTGATGGAATTGAACAAAACCATCCAAGATTTAAAATGGAAGTAGAAACAATAAAGAAAACCCAAAGGAGACAACTCTGGAGATAGAAATCCTAGAAAAGAAATCAGGAACCATAGATGTGAGCATCAGCAACAGGATACAAGAGATGGAAGAGAGAATCTTTGGTGCAGAAGATTCCATAGAAAACGTAGATAGAACAATCAGAGAAAATGCAAAATGCAAAGAGATCCTAACTCAAAACATCCAGGAAATTCAGGACACAATGAGAAGACCAAACCTAAGGATAATAGGAGTAGATGAGAATGAAGATTTTTCAAATTAAAGGGCCAGTAAATATCTTTAACAAAATTATAAAAGAAAAACAAAAAAACAAAAAACTTCCCTAACCGAAAGAAAGAGATGCCCATGAACGTGTTCAAGATGCCTACAGAACTCCAAATAGATTAAACCAGAAAAAAATTCCTCCTAACACATAATAATCAGAACAACAAATGTACTAAAAAAAGATAATATTAAAAGCAGTGAGGGGAAAGGTCAAGTAATATATAAACGCAAAACTATTAGAATTATACCAGACTTCTCACCAGAGACTATGAAAGCCTGAGGATCCTGGACAGATGTTATACAGACCATAAGAGGACAAAAAAAGCCAGCCCAAGCTACAATACCCAGCAAAACTCACAATTAACATAGATGGAGAAACCAAAGTATTCCATGAGAAAACCAAATTCACACAATATCTTTCCATGAATCCAGTCCTTCAAAGGATAATACATGGAAAAACCCAACATAGGTAGGGAAATTATGGCCTAGAAAAAGCAAGAAAGTAATACTTCAACAAACCTAAAAGCAGATAGCCTCAAGAATAGAATCCCAACTCTAACAGCAAAAATAACAGGATGCAACAATCAATTTTCCTTAATATCTCTTAATATCAATGGACTCAATTTCTCAATAAAAAGACATAGACTAACAGACTGGCTACATAAACAAGACCCAACATTTTGGTGCATACAGGAAACCCACCTCAGGGAAAAAAACAGACATCACCTCAGAATAAAAGGCTGGAAAACAATTTTCCAAGCAAATGGTCCAAAGAAACAAGCTGGAGTAGCCATTCTAATATTGAATAAAATTGACTTCCAACCCAAAGTTATAAAAAAGACAAGGAGGGGAACTTCATATTCAACAAAAGTAAAATCTTCCAAGATTAACTCAATTCTGAATATCTATGCTCTAAATGCAAGGGCATCCACATTGATTAAGGAAACTATTAAAATTCAAAGCACATATTGTACCTCACATAATAATAGTGGTAGACTTCAACACCACATTCTCATCAATGGACAGAACCTGGAAACAAAAACTAAATGGAGACACACTGGAACTAAAAGAAGTTATGAAACAAATGGATTTAACAGATATTTATAGAACATTTTATCCTAAAACAAAAGGATGTATCTTCTTCTCAGCACCTCACGGTACCTTCTCCAAAATTGACCATATAATTGGTCACAAAACAAGCCTCAACAGATACAAAAATATTGAAATTGTCCCATGCATCCTATCAGATCACCATGGACTAAGGCTGATCTTCAATAACAACATAAATAATAGAAAGCCAACATTCATGTGGAAGCTGAACAACACTCTACTCAATGATAACTTGGTCAAGGAAGAAATAAAGAAAGAAATTAAAGACTTTTTAGAGTTTAATGAAAATGAAGCCACAACATACCCAAACTTATGAAAAACAATGAAAGAATTCCTAACAGGAAAACTCATAGCTCTGATGGCCTCCAAAAAGAAACTAGAGAGAGCATACACTAGCAGCTCGACAGCACACCTTAAAGGAACTAAAGGAAGCAAATTTACCCAAGAGGAGTAGAGAGCAGGAAATAATCAAATTCAAGGCTGAAATCAACCAAGTGGAAACAAAAGAACTATTCAAAGAATCTACCAAACCAGGAGCTGTTTTGTTTTTTTTTTTAATTTTAATTTTTATTTATTTATTTATTTTGAGAAAATCAACAAGAAACTTCTACTGCAGCCTGGCATGGATGTCATCTTAGAAGCTCTACCAGAAACTGACTGAGACAAATACATATAATTGCAGCCAAGATATTGAGGACGAGGAATAATATGGAAGAATTAGAAGGACTGAAAGAGCTGAAGGGGACTCCAATCCCATAGGAAGAACAATAGTGTCAACTAACTTGGATCCCTCAGAACTCCCAGACACTAATTCAAAAAACAAGGAGCAGTCTCTAGATGGTATTTCCTTCAGGCTCTGCTCTGAACATTGTCTCTGTAACTCCTTCCATGGCCATTGGGTTTCCCCTTCTAAAAAGGATTCTGAGCTTCTAGGCTAATATCCACTTATCAGTGAGTGCATATCATGTGTGTTCTTTTGTGATTTGGTTACCTTACTCAAGATGATATCCTCTAGATCTATCCATTTGTCTAAGGAATTTTCTTAAATTCATTGTTTTTAATAGCTGAGTAGTACTCCATTGTGTAAATGTACCACATTTTCTGTATCCATTTCTCTTTTGAGGACCATCTGAGGACCATCTAGAGACTGACCCACTTGGGGATCCATCCCAAAAAACAGCCACCAAACCCAGACACTAGGCAGATGCCAACAAGAGCCTCCTGACAGGAGCCTGATGTAACTGTCTCATGTGGGGCCTTGCCAGTGCCTGGCAAATACAGAAGTGGATGCTCACAGTCATCCATTGGATGGAGCAAAAGGTACCCAATGATGGAGCTAGAGAAAGTACCCAGGGAGGTGAAGGGTCTGGAGCCCCATAGTAGGAACATCATTATGAACTAACCAGTACACCCAGAACTCCTTGGAACTATACCACCAATCAAAGAAAACACATGGTGGAACTTGTGACTCTAGCTGTATGTGTAACCAAGGATGGCTTAGTCAGTCATCACTGGGAGGAGAGGTCCTTTGTCCTGTGAAGGCTCTATGCCCCAGTATAGGGTAATACTAGGGACCAGGAATGGGAGTTGGTGGGTTAGAAAGCAGGGGAAGGAGTTGGGGAGGATAGGGGATTTTCGGAGGGGAAACTAGGAAACGGGATAACATTTGAAATGTAAATAAAGAAAATATCTATTAAAAAAAGAAAAACATCTTTAAGAACACTGCTAAAGAGTTACAAGTCCTTAAAGATGTTTTTTTCTTTTTTTAATAGATATTTTCTTTATTTACATTTCAAATGTTATCCCCTTTCCTAGTTTCCCCACCGAAAATCCCCTATCCTCCCCAACATGAAACAGAAGAAGAATGAAAACCCAACATGAAACAGAAGAAGAATGAAAACCAAAGTGTAGACACTTTGCCCCTTTTTAGAATTCAGAACAAAACACCCATGGAAGGAGTTACAGAGACAAAGTTTGGAGCTGAGACAAAAGGATGGACCATCTAGAGACTGCCATATCCAGGGATCCATCCCATAATTAGCCTCCAAAGGATGACACCATTGCATACACTAGCAAGCGTTTGCTGAAAGGACCCAGATATAGCTGTCTCTTGTGAGACTAGGCCGGGGCCTAGCAAACACATAAGTGGATGCTCACAGTCAGCTATTGGATGGATCACAGGGCCCCCAATGGAGGAGCTAGAGAAAGTATCCAAGGAGCTAAAGAGATCTGCAACCATGTAGGTGCAACAACATTATGAACTAACCATTACCCTGGAGCTCTTGACTCTAGCTGCATATGTATCAAAAGATGGCCTAGTCGGCCATCACTGGAAAGAGAGGCTCATTGGACATGCAAACTTTATATGCCCCAGTACAGGGGAACACCAGGGCCAAAAAAAAAAAAAAAATGGGAATGGGTGGGTAGGGAAGTCGGGGGGAGGGTATGGGGGACTTTTGGGATAGCATTGGAAATGTAATTGAGGAAAATACATAATAAAAAAATAAATAGAAAAAGAAAAACAAACAAACAAACAAACAAACAAAAACAAAGAAAGAAAACCCAAGGTGCATAAGCTGGCTTGTTCATGGCCCAAAGCACCCATATAGTAGAGGAAAAGCTTATTTGGCCTCAGTGGGAGAGGATGTGCTTAGTCCTGTGGAAATTTGATGCCCTAGGGAAGAGAGAGGCTGGTGGAGGTGAGATGGGGTTTGGTGGGAGGGTAGGGGAGCACCCTTTCAAAGGCAGAGGATGGGTGAAGAATTCAGGGAGAGGGACCAGGAAAGGGTCAACTTTTGGAATATAAATAAATAAAATAATTTAATAGAAAATTTTCAAAATAAAGGGAGAGGTTTTTTTTTTTACTGTATCAGGTTTCCAAAATACTTTTCAAAAGGTTATTAATTGTAGCTGTCTACATATTACCTCCCTCATTTCCCTCTTCTCTACCTCTGTCCACTTAATTCTCGTGTTCTATCTAGTCTTCTTTATACATCAATAACTATTTTATTCCTTTTCTAGGAAGAACAATCTGTCTTGCCTAGTCCCTTACTAAACAAACACCTAGCATCTGTGGTGCTATGGATTATAGGTTGGTTTTCATTGACTGAACAACTAATATCCATACATAGGTGACTATATACCATATTTGTCTTTTTTTTTTCTGGATATGCTTTACCTCACACAGGATGATTTTTTTTTCTACTTCCATAAACTTCCCTGGATTTCACAATTCTTCTTCTTTCTTAATGGCTAGGTAATGCTCCATTGTGTAACTGTACCACATTTTAAAAATCCATTTCAGTTGAAGGCCATTAGGTTTTTTCCAATTTCTGGCTATTGTGAGTAGAGCATCAACAAACATGGTTGAGCAAGGGCTTTTGAGGTGGGATTAAGTGTCATTTGAGCCTTTGTCTAGAGGTGGTATAGTTGATCTTGACGTAGATTGATTCCTGTATTCCTGAGGAACTGCCAAACTAATTTCCACAGTGGATGTACAAGTTTGTATACCCATCAGCAATGAATGAGGGTTCCCTTTCCTCAATATCTTTGTGAGCATAAGCTGTCACTTGTGTTACTGATTTTTGTAATTCTGATGGGTGTAAGTTGAAATCTCAAAGTACTTTTGATTTGTATTTCCCTAATGACTAGGGATGTTGCACATCTCTTTAAGTGTTTATCAGCCACTTGAGATTCCTCTTTTGAGAATTTTCTGTTTAGATCTGTATGGAATTTTAAAAATTATTATTATTATTCTTTAATCTTTTTATACAGTCCAATAATATCCTCCTGTATGCAATTTTTAAAACTGAGTCATTTGTTTCTCAATATTTAACTTTTTAGTACCTTATGTATTTCTCATATGAGTCCTGTATTGGAGATGTAGTTGGTGTAGTAAAAAAAAAAAAAAAAAGACCACTCTATAGGCTGCTGCTGCTAAGTCCAAATGACCCTTTGCCATGCAGAAAGTTTTCCTTTTCATGATGCCCAAATAATTAACTGATGATATTAGTGTCTGTGCTAATAATGCTCTGTTCAGAATGTCTCTTCCTGTGCCAAAAAATTCAAAGCTAGTCCCTATTTTCTTTTTTATCAGGATTATTGTATCTTGTTATACATTGAGCTCTTTTATTTGGTGTTGAGTTTTGTTCAGGGTGATTAAGTATAAATTTATTTGGACCCTTTTAAGGTAGTGTCTTCTCTTTCAGTTTGTTTATATAATTGATTGTATTTATTGATTTACATATGTTGAACCATCCTTGTGTGTATGGGATGAGGGCTACTTGATTGTGATAGATGGACTTTTTGGTATGTGTTCATAAGTATTTATTGAATATTTTTGTATCTATGTTCATAAGAGAAATTGGTCCATAATTTTCTTTCTTTGCTTTGTCTTTATGTTATCTTTGGTATCAGTGTGACTGTAGATTTGTAAAATGATTTAGGCAGTATTCCTTCTGTTTCTATTTTGTAGAATAATTTAGAGGGTATGGACATTAACTATTCTTTGAAAATATTGCTATTCTTATTGATTTTTCTCAAAGAACCAACTCTTTTATTCGTTGATTGTTTGTATTGTTTTCTTGTTGTTTCTATTTTATTGATTTAAGGCATGAGTTTAATCATTTCTTACTGTATATTTCTTTTGAACTTTGAGGTATACTGCTCAGTTACTAGAGTGAGAAATTGTCAATGTTAATATCTAGGCACTTAGTGCTTTGAACTTACCACTTAGAACCACTTTTATGGTGTCCCTAATACTATGTATGTGTATTCATTTCTTTCTTTCTTTTTTTTTTAAAGGAGTGATTTAGAACTATTTTTGTAGAACAAATTTCTTTTTTTTTTATTAGGTATTTTCCTCAATTACATTTCAAATGCTATCCCAAAAGTCCCCCATACCTAACCCCCACTTCCCTACCCACCCATTCCCACTTTTTGGCCCTGGTGTTCCCCTGTACTGGAGCATATAAAGTTTGCATGTCCAATGGGTCTCTCTTTCCAGTGATGGCCGACTAGGCCATCTTCTGATACATATGCAGCTAGAGACACGAGCTCCGGGGGGTACTGGTTAGTTCATATTGTTGTTCCACCTATTGGGTTGCAGATCCCTTTAGCTCTTTGGGTATTTTCTCTAGCTCCTCTACTAGGGGCCCTGTGGTCCATCAAATAGCTGACTGTGAGCATGCACTTCTGTGATTGCTAGGCCCCGGCATAGTCTCACAAGAGACAGCTATATCTGGGTCCTTTCAGCAAACTCTTGCTAGTGTATGCAATGGTGTCATCGTTTGGAGGCAGATTATGGGATGGATCCCTGGATATGGCAGTCTCTAGATGGTCCATCCTTTTGTCTCAGCTCCAAACTTTGTCTCTGTAACTCCTTCCATGGGTGTTTTGTTCTGAATTCTAAAAAGGGGCAAAGTGTCCACACTTTGGTCTCCGTTCTTCCTCAGTTTCATGTGTTTTGCAAATTTTATCTTATATCTTGGGTATACTAAGTTTCTGGGCTAATATCCACTTATCAATGAGTACATATCATTTGAGTTCTTTTGGGATTGTGTTACCTCACTCAGGATGATGCCCTCCAGGTCCAACCATTTGCCTAGGAATTTCATATATTCATTCTTTTTAATAGCTGAGTAGTAGTCCATTGTGTAAATGTACCACATTTTTTGTATCCATTCCTCTGTTGAGGGGCATCTGGGTTCTTTCCAGCTTCTGGCTATTATAAATAAGGCTGTTATGAACATAGTGGAGGATGTGTATTTCTTACTAGTTGGAACATCTTCTGGATATATGCCTGCGAGAGGTATTTCAGGATCCCCCGGTAGTACTATGTCCATTTTTCTGAGGAACCTCCAGACTGATTTCCACAGTGGTTGTACAAGCTTGCAATCCCACCAACAATGGAGGAGTGTTCCTCTTTCTCCACATCCTCGCCAGTATCTGCTGTCACCTGAAATTTTGATCTTAGTCATTCTGACTGGTGTGAGGTGGAATCTCAGGGTTGTTTTGATTTGCATTTCTCATATGATTAAGTATGCTGAACATTTTTTCAGGTGCTTCTCAGCCATTCGGTATTCCTCAGGTGAGAATTCTTTGTTTAGCTCTGAGCCCCATTTTTTAATGGGGTTATGTGATTTTCTGGAGTCTACATTCTTGAGTTCTTTATATATATATTGGATATTAGTCCCCTATCTGATTTAGGATAGGTAAAGATCCTTTCCCAATCTGTTGGTGGCCTTTTTGTCTTATTGACGGTTTCTTTTGCTTTACAGAAGCTTTGCAATTTCATGAGGTCCCATTTGTTAATTCTGGATCTTACAGCACAAGCCATTGCTGTGCTATTCAGGAATTTTTTTCCTGTGCCCATATCTTCGAGGTTTCCCCCACTTTCTCCTCTATAAGTTTCAGTGTCTCTGGTTTTATGTGGAGTTCCTTGATCCACTTAGATTTGACCTTAGTACAAGGAGATAGGAAAGGATCAATTCGCATTCTTCTACGTGATAACCACCAGTTGTGCCAGCACCATTTGTTGAAAATGCTGTCTTTCTTCCACTGGATGGTTTTAGCTCCCTTGTCGAAGATCAAGTGACCATAGGTGTGTGGGTTCATTTCTGGGTCTTCAATTCTATTCCATTGGTCTATTTGTCTGTCACTATACCAGTACCATGCAGTTTTTATCACAATTGCTCTGTAGTAGAGCTTTAGGTCCGGCATGGTGATTCCACCAGAGGTTCTTTTATCATTGAGAAGAGTTTTTGCTATCCTAGGTTTTTAGTTATTCCAGATGAATTTGCAGATTGCACTTTCTAATTCGTTGAAGAATTGATTTGGAATTTTGATGGGGATTGCATTGAATCTGTAGATTGATTTTGGCAAGATAGCCATTTTTACAATGTTGATCCTGCCAATCCATGAGCATGGGAGATATTTCCTTCTTCTGTGATCTTCTTTAATTTCTTTTTTCAGAGAGTTGAAGTTCTTATCATACAGATCTTTCACTTCCTTAGTAAGAGTCATGCCAAGATATTTTATATTATTTGCGCCTATTGAGAAGGATATTGTTTTCCTAATTTCTTTCTCAGCCTGTTTCTTCTTTGTGTAGAGAAAGGCCATTGACTTGTTTGAGTTAATTTTATATCCAGCTACTTCACCGAAGCTGTTTATCAGGTTTAGGATTTCTCTGGTGGAATTTTTAGGGTCACTTATATATACTATCATATCATCTGCAAAACGTGATATTTTGACTTCTTTTCCAATTTGTATCCCCTTGATCTCCTTTTGTTGTCAAATTGCTCTGGCTAGGACTTCAAGTACAATGTTGAATAGGTAGGGAGAAAGTGGGCAGCCTTGTCTACTCCCTGATTTTAGTGGGATTGCTTCCAGCTTCTCACCATTTACTTTGATGTTGGCTACTGGTTTGCTGTAGATTGCTTTTATCATGGTTAGGTATGGGCTTGAATTCCTGATCTTTTCAAGACTTTTATCATGAACGGGTGTTGGATTTTGTCAAATGCTTTCTCAGCATCTAACGAGATGATCATGTGGTTTTTGACTTTGAGTTTGTTTATAGAATGGATTACATTGATGGATTTCCGTATATTAAACCATCCCTGCATCCCTGGAATAAAACCTACTTGGTCAGGATGTATGATCGTTTTAATGTGTTCTTGGATTCGGTTAGTGAGAATTTTATTGAGTATTTTTGCATCGATATTCATAAGGGAAATTGGTCTGAAGTTCTCTATCTTTGTTGGATCTTTGTGTGGTTAAGGTAACAGAGTAATTGTGGCTTCAGAGAATGAGTTGGGTAGAGTACCTTCTACTTCTTTTTTTGTGGAATAGTTTGTGCATAACTGGAATTAGATCTTCTTTGAAGGTCTGATAGAACTGTGCACTAAACCCATCTGGTCCTGGGCTTTTTTGGCTGGGAGGCTATTAATGACTGCTTCTATTTCTTTAGGAGATATGGGACTGTTTAGATCATTAACTTGATCCTGATTTAACTTTGGTACCTGGTATTGAAAGACTCCAAAACTCCCAAAGGGAGGCACTTACTCAAGCCTCGGGACAGCCGCGCACCCAAGAAGACACTGAGACCGGACTTAAGATGTATAGAGAGTAAGATTTAATACAGCAATGACAAGAAAGAACATAAAAAGCACATATACCAGATATCTGGGGTCGAAACTCATGCAGCCAGCAAGGTGCAGAGGAGATTCGGCAACTAGCCCAAATTTTCACAGGCTTTTATAGAAAAAGGGTAAGGGGAAAAGTACAAGTTTTACGTCACCAAGGTGTTCTGCCAAGGGGCTTTACATAACCAAGGGGTCGTGTCCTATATTTTGGCAATGTACTCGATCTATTGGAACATTCCGGGATAGTACCAGGAGGCCCCTATCTCAAAAATGTTCTTGGCATAGTCTTCAGTTAGGAGGGGTAGGACTAGGTTTTTTCCAGGAGACCCCTTATCTAAAAAATGTTCCTGAAGCAGTTTCCAATTGGGAGGGGGTACCTTGGGGTAAAAAGTTCAGGAGTGCTCCGGGAACAGTCTCTGGATGGGAGGGGTAAGAGGACCCTGAACTGAAGAGTTCATGGAGAGTTCAGCTTTCCTTCTTTCATTCCCCCCTTCTTTTAGTGACAAGCTCTAATCTTAGAGCTGGGTACCGGCTTCCTGAAGGACCCGATATTGTTGCCTTAATACCATAACTTGCACTGCATTTATTCTTTCTCTGATAAAAGCCACTAACTTATTAAGAATGCAGGGGCCGAGAGTGAGCAAAAGCATAAGTGTAATTAAGGGTCCTGCTATGGAGGAGAGGAGAGTGGTAAGCCAAGGGGACTTATTAAACCAGCTTTCGAACCATCCTTGTTGGCTTTCTCTCTCTCTTTTACGCATATCTAGGCGTTCTCTAAGTCTGGCCATAGAGTCTTTGATTACTCCTGAATGATCAACATAAAAACAACATTCTTCTTTTAGGGCAGCACAAAGTCCTCCTTCTTCAAGGAATAATAAGTCCAATCCTCTCCTATTTTGCAGCACTACTTCAGATAGGGAAGTTAAAGATTCTTCTAATTTAGTTATAGACTGTTCTATAGTTCTAAGATCAATGTCCATAGCTGTACGTAATTCTTCATAGTATTGGGGGGTCTGAATTAAGGCAGCGGTCCCTGTACCTACTCCCGCTGCTACTCCCAATCCCAAAAGTACTGCCAGGGTTAAGGTAATGGGCTCTCTTCTCCAACGGACCCGATGATCAAACTTATCTAAAAAGGAGCTATCATCATGATACAGGAGTCTAGGAATAAGCTGAACTAAAATGCAGAAGTCTTTGGAACTATTAAAAACAGATATAGATACACAAGGAGTGAGACCGGTATTACAAGCCCATACTGTGTCTATGGGGGGCACCAGATACTGACCACTTTTGCTAGGCTGGATGTTCTGGGTCTGATTACAAAGGTGCCGTTTATCCTGAGGCGCCTGGCCTAAACAGAGTCCACTTCCTGAAACTGCTTCCAGAGTCAGCTTTCTGTTTTCTCCCCAAAGGCATTGAGAATGATCTGAAGTAGTATTATAAGTCCTGATCTGAGCAATTCCTTCATAATAAGGGGGCCTAGAGGCATAGCATAACCAACATGATTGAGTCATATTAGGATTAGTCCTATTCAACACCAAAAAAGCTCCTTGAACTAGACTGACCAGACGGCTTTCTGTATCTAGGTGCGGTGGGGAAACTAAGGTCGGTAGGGAAGGTCTCACTGTTCTGGGCTGTGGAGTTGGTGGAGCTGGTACAGCCGGGACTTGTGGGGGAGCTGGTACTATTGGGGGACCCTGTTCTGTCACAGTCAGCCTGATTGTAAAAATGAACCCAGGGTCTCTCGGTGGACTGGATACACGCCAACCCCACTTATTTCCTTTAAGCCAACTTAAACGATTTTGTTTTCCTTTTTCAGTGAATTTTATAAGTAGGGGGTTGCAGTATTTACCTTTGCATGGTCCTGGGGGGCTGTTTTCAGTAGCACACCCATAAGCTCCTATGGCGGCCTCATCTGGATGGAGGTCGCCATCGTTTGGATATTTATGGGGATCTCTTTCTCCTTGATATGGCTTATCATAACCACTACCTCGTTTTACCGTGATTAGGTCCCAGTCAGAGGAAGGCTTCCAGTAGGCATCCCCTGTCGTTTCACATGTCCATTTGCCACAGAAATAATCTGATGCCCCCCCACATTTTTGTTGAAGCTCTTTGTTTTGACCCTGACCAGGGCAAACATAAAACTGTGCAGCTCTAAGATTAGCTCGGTAGAACTGCCCTGAACACCCATACGTGTTCCCTATTCCACCTGGAACACACCGCTGTTCAGGGGGTGGGTTACTAAGATCAGTATGGTCAGGGAGGTCCCAATTGGGAGATCCTGCTACTAACTTACAAATGTCAGGTGTGAGATCAGGCCACCAAGTCCAAGGGGGATGTACTGCAGTGATTGCCCATACAATGTTTCCCTCCCCATTAAGCACTTCCCATGACTGTTGAATCGGGGCAAGAGGGTTGTCGTTCCCTAGGCTTAGGGTGGCCCCCACGACACAAGCGAAGTTTAAGAGGATTGTCAGTAGTTGCCACCGTCCAGTTGTCTTCATGGTTGCCTCTACCCTGGCTAGGAGCCTTCTTGACGTGGGAGGCGTGGAGTTGTTAACCGTACCAGATATGGTCCTTTCCACCGAGGCTCAAGAGTGCCGGTGCGATGTCATCTGACAAGGACCGAACTGCTGTAGTCCCAGGTGCATGAGCTTCTTTGATCTGGTCCCAGATCTGTGTTCTGACAACCTCCAAGGCCTTTAAATGGGTAAACAGAGCAGAGGGTGAGGAAGAGTCAACACAGGGATCCAATATCCTGCTAGACTCAGTCAAAGAAGTAAAACGTCCAGGTGTGTTTCGGACTCTGAGAAGCGCAAAGGGAAGGAGGGTCACCCAGTCTTTACCGCCAGTCTCAATAACTAATTTAGTTAGGGTCTGGGCATGACGCAGGTGCACGTAGATCAGATCTCTGGCTGGAACTGGTGAGATGTCCTTGGGGCACCCAGCTCGTTCACTGTCTCGGCTGTTGGGATCCCTGGCGCGATGTCGTCCGCGTACTCAGTCCAATTCTTTCCAGTTGTGACCAGACCACCTGCAAGCCTTTTAACTTAGCATACAAATCATTATTATAACAGCATAGGTTTAAACACATCATTTAAGACTATAATGGGCATAGGAGTCTCATAAAGGATCTTAAACAGAGTAAAACTGAATCAAGAAATAGGGCATAGGGAAGGAACACCAAGTCCATGCCAGTCTCCACGATTAATTTTGTCAAGGTCTGTCTTAGAGTTTTAAACTAATTTTTATCTATCCTGAGCTCTGAGGTCTATACACACAATGTAATTTTTATTTGACCTCTAAATGCTTGGCCACACCCTGACTTACCTGGGCAACTATTGCTTTTGGCACTCTGAACCTTGGAAAAAATTTCCTTTAATAGTCTTCTTGATGACTATGTGAGCAGTATCATTTATCCATATTGAGAACGTCTTTTTCTGCAGATGTCAACAGCTTTCTTTGTCTGCATATTGTTCCATACAGTGGCAAAAGCATACCTGCTGTCAGTGTCATTTATAAAGCTTGTATCAAAACCACAAATTCAGCTTTCTGGGCTGAAGTCTCTTTAGGGAGGCTGCTGGCCTAGATCACCTGCTTTTTGTCCACTGCTGCACTGCTGTCCCTGCCTTCCGCTTACCTTTAACCATGAGGCTACTGCCATCCGTGTAGGGTAAAAGGCTTAGTCAGATCTGGCAAAGCCAGAGCGGGGGCTGCAAGCAAGGCTGCCTTTATGCTGTCAAAGGCTTTTTTGGTGTTCCTCAGTCCAGGTGAATGGGACTTTTTCTTTAGTCCAGAGTCTGTAAAAGCCCACCGTTCCCAGAAACTCACGTACTTGGCGCGGGGTGGTGGGGGTTGGGATCAGCATCACAGTCTTTTTCTTGGCTTCGGTGAGCCACCGCTTTGAGACATAGCTGAGCTTTCTTAGCCGATACCCGGTACCCCAACTCACCCAGTTCATTCAGGAGCTTCTAGGAGGGCCAGAATTTCTTCTTTGTCTTTGATGTCTCTGCCTTCAGCCAACCGCAGGGCTTGGGTTAGCGCCAAGAGTTCAGCCTTCTGAGCCGAAGTTCCTTCTGCCAAAATGTCAGTGATGAGTAGGTGAAGACTCAGCAGGTTAGCAGGGGAAGCGAAGGTCACTTGTTCTGTCAACAAAAAGCTCTAATAATGTGTCCATCAGCCAGGGAAACAATTGAATCATGTGTCCCTGACCAGAAGCCACTATGTGCAGACAAGCAGGCCATCCCTCAGTCACCAGGTCTAATTTTTCAAGTGCCACTGGTCTTTTAGGGTCCCAATTTCTGAGTAAGAACCTCTTTGGCAATACTTTTGTTCTCAGTCACATTTAGGAGTCCCAAAGTTGGGGACAACATTAGGGCAGTCTCAATAGCATCTAAGGCCATCCAAGGTTGTTCTTTATTTCTTATACGAAGGGCTGTTTATCTTTTTAACGCAGCAAAACCTGGAATCCACAGTCTGCAAAGACCTGTAGTGTCCAGGGACCTTTTAAACTTGCTTTGCATTGGTCAGTGGAGGAATATGAAAACACAGTCTCTTTTTAGCTGCTTCAACAGGTAGACCACCGGTCTCTTTTAAGGACTCAGCTTCTGTGTTAGCACCCCTTCTGCTATTTCCTTACTTTTAGCCACGAGCAGGTGAAGGGTTTTGTCTTGGGGAGGGGGGGCTCCTCTTCTTTTTGTTAGGACAGTCTCTCACCCAGTGCTCTTCTTTTTCAACAGCAAACACTCTGATCCTTAGCCAAAAGCTTTCTTTTTTTTTTTGTTGCCAGGTACTAAGTTTTCTAGTCTCCCTGACGTTTGTGACCAGCATTTCATTTTTCTTATCTTTTTTGAAAATTTTCTGGCTCCCTATTTCTTACAGATCATCTCTAAGTGCTAGTATTATTAGCAAGTGTCACTTTGCTAAGTTCTAGTCTTTGTCATTTATCTCTCTATCTATATATATCTCTTTCTTGTCTTTGCTTACTTTGAATGTTATCTAATTATTACATCTATATTCTGTCACTTAACTTTTTTCATAGTTCACCTCTTTTTACTGTTAGGTCAGATTGTCGGGGCACTTTATAGTCCCACAGAGACGAGACCTCATCAGAGCCTGGCAGTTAGACCCATAGGTGCTCCTTACCTTGTATGTCTCCCTCACCGGAGCCCAGAACAGACTTACTGCCAGCAACTCAGGGCAGTGCCTGAGAAGAGAAAACACATGGGGCAGAGAAGGGAGTGCAGTTTTCACATCTAGCTACACCAGACCACTGATATTTCAAAATGAACACAATTTTTTCTATTAACAGTTAGCAAGAGACAGGATACAGGGGACAGGGAAATGAGAAGCAACCAGGGAACCTTGTGGCGTCCTCAGATCAGACGCGGCAACCCGCTGAACTCAAGCATACTAGTCAGCGGAGGAAAAGAAACTAACCAGGATTTTCTCAGTAACGGCGAATGGACAGGGAGGAGCCAAACGCCGAGTCTCCGCCGCGCGCCACGGCGAAATGTGGGAGTGGCAAACAAACACTGGCAGGGAGGGGGACCACTTGTTACTCTCCGTACTGTCCTCCCGCATGGCCCGGAGGCGGCGGTGGGCCTGGCGGAGCGCAGACAGCAGCCTCCTCCTGTGAAACGGCCCCGCCGCCGGTCGGGGCGGCAGCGGCTGCGGTGGGGGCAGCAGCGGCGGCTCGAGCGGCGGACACAAGGGAGGGAGTGTGGGCGGGCACCTGTGCGCAGACCCCGGGAGGAGCCAAATGAGGGGCAATTTAACCACTTATTTTCCGGCATGGCTTGAGCCCCCTGAGGCGGCGGCGTCCGCCACCCCACACACACAGGCATCCACGGAGCTCTCTTGGCCGGAGGCAACGGCGGCCTCCCGAGCTTTGGAAACGCAAGGCGCCTGCGCGGCAGGGCGGGGGAACTTCTCTGTGCGCCCCACGGCGGGCGCGCAGACACAAGGGAGTGCGGGCAGATTCCAGGGCGAAGCCAAAGGAGGGACGGCGGCCACAGTTGGCCCCTCCCCAGCTGTGGCAGGCTTCATGGCTAGTCCAGGGCGCCAGGCGGAACCGGCAGGCCGCCGCACTCGCCTCACCAGCATCTCACAACTCGGGGCACAGACAGCCTCTGCTTCTGCCGTGCCTGCAGAAGCCAGAACCTCAGCGCCACTGCTGCCATCAAAGCCCCAACTGCGCCGCCAAAGCCAGAAATTCTTAGCCCAGCTCTGCAATCTCAGAGCTCTTTTGAACAGCCTGGGGCTCCCCAGCCGAGTGCGGACCGTGCGCTGCCCCTGTCGGCCGGTGGCAGCTGGTCTCGCCCCACGATGGCCCCGCAGCCAGGCCGCTGCGAGCCGCTGGCACTGCCTTGCCGAGAGCGCGGTGGGCAAGACCGGCCTGATGGTTCTTTTTTCCTTTTTTTTTTTTTTTTTTAAAACCATTGCTGACAAATTCTGTCCTGACGTCAGTCCAAATCTACAGTCGACAAAGGGTTAACACACACACACACACACACACACAGTCTTGTCACGTGACACAAACACAACCAGCCAAACGCCACTTTCTGAGGGGGTCGGATTCTACATTGACTCTTTTTCCTGATAGGGGTGGGATTCCACATCCACTCCCGTTCTGGCAGAGAGAACACTCTCTCTCTCTTTCACTCTGCCAGGCAACAGCCAGGTCTTTTTGACTGTTCTGTACCCTGGGCACTCCTTCCAGGGTCTCCCTTGGAACATCTTTTTTGGGGTGCAGACTGTGAGGCCATAGACAGAATAAACCCACAATCTCAGAATACACAAATGCAGCAGTTCCACACCTACACACCCAGCAGATTGTCCCATTTCTAGAATAATAGCAAACACAACAAGAGCAGACACGAGACTCAGACAAAAAGAAACCAAAAACAACAGCGACTTCCCGTCGCCCACAGGCAACTCACAGATTCAGATGGCCTCTCCAAGGCCGGCCAGCTTAGACCTTTCACCAAAGTGATAGTCTCTTGGCCTTCAGAGGGGTCCATCAGGCGTCCCTGATCCTCCCCTATTCCTCCCTGGGACGTCTCCCAGGGGCAGATCGGACGGTGGACACCTAGGCACGTCTGCTCTTTATCCACACCGTGCTCTCTATTGAGACCTGCCTGGTCTCCAGCTCCCGGAGCACGGTCTCTGGTGCTCGTACTGAGCACAGAGCGTCACGCAAAACCAGAACTGCGATCGCACCAGATACAGATTCAGATGGCCTCTCCAAGGCCCACAGACAGATTCAGATGGCCTCTCCAAGGCCCACAGATTGAGACCCTCCTGGTCTCCAGAAACAGAACACAGACACCAGACCAAAGCAGAACAGTAAATCTTACTTCTGAGTGGGTCCAGGACTTCTGGGTAGTCGCGCTGATTCCCGGCCAACGCACCAAATGAAAGACTCCAAAACTCCCAAAGGGAGGCACTTACTCAAGCCTTGGGATCAAGCTGCGCACCCAAGAAGACACTGAGACCGGACTTAAGATGTATAGAGAGTAAGATTTAATACAGCAATGACAAGAAAGAACATAAAAAGCACATATACCAGATATCTGGGGTCGAAACTCATGCAGCCAGCAAGGTGCAGAGGAGATTCGGCAACTAGCCCAAATTTTCACAGGCTTTTATAGAAAAAGGGTAAGGGGAAAAGTACAAGTTTTACGTCACCAAGGTGTTCTGCCAAGGGGCTTTACATAACCAAGGGGTCGTGTCCTATATTTTGGCAATGTACTCGATCTATTGGAACATTCCGGGATAGTACCAGGAGGCCCCTATCTCAAAAATGTTCTTGGCATAGTCTTCAGTTAGGAGGGGTAGGACTAGGTTTTTTCCAGGAGACCCCTTATCTAAAAAATGTTCCTGAAGCAGTTTCCAATTGGGAGGGGGTACCTTGGGGTAAAAAGTTCAGGAGTGCTCCGGGAACAGTCTCTGGATGGGAGGGGTAAGAGGACCCTGAACTGAAGAGTTCATGGAGAGTTCAGCTTTCCTTCTTTCAGTATCTGTCTAGAAATTTGTCCATTTCGTCCAGGTTTTCCAGTTTTGTTGAGTATAGCCTTTTGTAGAAGGATCTGATGGTGTTTTGGATTTCTTCAGGATCTGTTGTTATGTCTCCCTTTTCATTTCTGATTTTGTTAATTAGGATGCTGTCCCTGTGCCCTGTATTGAGTTTGGCTAAGGGTTTATCTATCTTGTTGATTTTCACAAAGAACCAGCTCCCTGATTGGATGATTCTTTGAATAGTTCTTCTTGTTTCCACTTGGTTGATTTCGCCCATAATTTTGATTATTTCGTGCCGTCTCCGCCTCTTGGGTGAATTTTCTTCCTTTTTTTGTTCTAGAGCTTTTAGGTGTGTTGTCAAGCTGCTTGTGTGTGCTCGGTCTAGTTTCTTTTTGTAGGCACTCAGAGCTATGAGTTTCCCTCTTAGAAATGCTTTCATTGTGTCCCATAGGTTTGGGTATGTTGTGGCTTCATTTTCATTAAACTCCAAAAGTCCTTAATTTCTTTCTTTATTCCTTCCTTGACCAAGGTATCATTGAGAAGAGTGTTGTTAAGTTTCCACGTGAATGTTGGCTTTCCATTATTTATGTTGTCATTGAAGATCAGCCTTAGTCCATTGTGATCTAATAGGATGCATAGGATGATTTCAATATTTTTTTATCTGTTGAGGCCTGTTTTGTGACCAATTATATGGTCAATTTTGGAGAAGGTCCCGTGAGGTGCTGAGAAGAAGGTATATCCTTTTGTTTTAGGATAAAATGTTCTGTAGATATCTGTTAAGTCCATTTGTTTCATAACTTCTGTTGGTTTCACTGTGTCCCTGTTTAGTTTCTGTTTCCACGATCTGTCCATTGGTGAAAGTGGTGTGTTGAAGTCTCCCACTATTATAGTGTGAAGTGCATTGTGTGCTTTAAGCTTTACTAAAGTTTCTTTAATGAATGTGGGTGCCCTTGCATTTGGAGCATAGATATTCAGAATTGAGAGTTCCTCTTGGAGGATTTTACCTTTGATGAGTATGAAGTGTTCCTCTTTGTCTTTCTTGATAACTTTGGGTTGGAAGTCGATTTTATTTGATATTAGAATGGCTACTCCAGCTTGTTTCTGCAGACCATTTGCTTGGAAAATTGTTTTCCAGCCTTTCACTCTGAGGTAGTGTCTGTCTTTTTCCCTGAGATGGGTTTCCTGTAAGCAGCAGAATATTGGGTCCTGTTTGTGTAGCCAGTCTGTTAGTCTATTTCTTTTTATTGGGGAATTGAGTCCATTGATATTAAGAGATATTAAGGAAAAGTAATTGTTGCTTCCTTTTATTTTTGTTGTTAGAGTTGGCATTCTGTTTTTGTGGCTGTCTTCTTTTTGGTTTGTTGAGGGATTACTTTCTTGCTTATTCTAGGGAGTAGAAAGATAATGTGTGAATTTGGTTTTGACGGGGAATACTTTGGTTTCTCCATCTATGGTAATTGAGAGTTTGGCCGGGTATAGTAGCCTGGGCTGGCATTTGTGTTCTCTTAGTGTCTGTATAACATCTGTCCAGGCTCTTCTGGCTTTCATAACTCTAATGAAAAGTCTGGTGTAATTCTGATAGGCCTGCCTTTATATGTTACTTGCCCTTTCTCCCTTACTGCTTTTAATATTCTCTCTTTATTTAGTGCATTTGGGTCTAGCTTTTCGGGTGTGTTGTGGTGCCCAGGACTAGGTGGGGTGGGAGTGTTGAGTTCTGCTGATGGTTAGTGGTCTTGATTTCTGTTAGTAGGATTCTTATGTTTGCCTCTCGCCATCTGGTAATCTCTGGAGCAAGTTGTCATAGTTGTCTCTGGTTAGAGCTTGTTCCTCAGGTGATTCTGTTAGCCTCTATCAGCAGACCTGGGAGACTAGCTCTCTCCTTAGTTTCAGTGGTCAGAGTAGTCTCTGCAGGCAAGCTCTCCTCTTGCAGGGAAGTTACCCAGATATCTGGTGTTTGAACCGCTTCCTGGCAGAAGTTGTGTTCCACTCACCAGAGGTCTTAAGATTCTGTGGAGTGTCCTGTGGGGACCTTGCGGGTGTCCGGAGACTCGGAGTGCAAGGCTTCATTTATTTCTTAATTATTGTCTTGACACAGTTTTTTTCTTCATTCAATAGTGAGTTAGGTTTTTGTGAGTTTGTAAGCTTCTGGTTTTTCTCCTGTTGTTGTTAACCAGCTTTAATTTATGGTGGTCAGGATGCAGGTAGTTATTTCAATTTTCTTATATTTGTTGAGACTTGTTTTGTACCCAACTGTGTGTTCAATTTTGGAGGACATTCCATAAGGTACTGAGCAAAAGGTATATTCTTTTGTGTTTGTGTAATCTTCTGTAAATACATGTTAGGTCCATTTGATTTATAGCATTAGTTAGCTGCAGCTTTTCTGTTTTGATTTTGTCTATTGGTGAGAGTTTGATACTAAAGTCTCCTCCTATCTTTGTATAATTCCAATATGTAATTTGAGCTATAATAATGTTTTATGAACTTGGGTGTACTTGTATTTAGTGCACAGATATTTAGAATTAGAATGTCCTCTTAGTGGATTTTTTCTTTGATAAGTATCTTTATTAGGGTTTTACTGCTGTGAACAGACACCATGAGCAAGGGAACATTTTTAAGGACATTTAATTAGGGCATGCTTACAAATTCAGTCCAGTATCATCAAGGTGGGAGCATGGCAATATCCAGGCAGATATAGTGCAGGAGGATCTGAGAGTTCTAGATCTTCATCTGAAGACTGCTAGTAGAAGACTGGCTTCTAGGAAGCTAGCATGAGAGTCTTAAAGCCCACACTCCCAGTGATACACCTATTCCAACAAGGCCACATCTAGTCCAACAGGGCCATAACTTCAAATCGTGCTAGTCCCTGGGCCAAGCATATACAAACCATAACATTCCACTACCTGTCCCTCATGGGCTTGTGTAAACATATGAGTCTATGGGGGACATACCTAAGCATAGCATAATGAAAAATACACTTATTCCATCTTCCAAAGCCCCCAGTCTATAGCAGTCTCAACAATGTGAAAGGTTCAGTCTCTTCTGAAACTCATTCAATCACTTAACTATAATTTCCAAAGCCAAATTGGAAACCAGTTGGGCAAACTTCAAACTCCACATGTCCATGTCTGATATCAAAGCAGTCTTCAGATCTCCAACTCCCTTTTTATCTTTGTTGACTACAACAAACTTCTCTCTACTGGCATGGTTCCACTCCCTTTTAGCAGCTTTCTTCAGCAAATAGATAGCCCATGGCTCTGGCTTCGTGAACATCTTGGGATCTCCAAGGCAACTTCAGTTTTACAGCTTCTTCTTTCAGTGTCTGGGATCCACACATGATCTTCTAGACTCCCTGAAAAGACTTGAGTCACTTCTTCAGCTCTGCCCTGTGTAGCACTCTAAGCTCAGGTTGATCCACTCCACTGCCACTGCTGTTCTTGGTACTGATCATCCCTTGGTACAGGCCTCTCCAATACACTGGGGTCTTCCACTACAACTGGGCTTCACCAATAGCCTCTCATAGGCTCTCTTCATAGTGCCACACCTTAATTCCTTTGTATGACCCCTTAGGTCCTGGGCTATCAACAACAACTGAGTCTGAAGCTTCACCAATGGCCTTCCATGACCTCTCACAGTGCCAAGCCTCAGCTGTTCTTAATGTCTCCTTCATGCCTTCAAAACCAGTACCATCTGGGTGACCTTTACACATTACCAAGCACAACTTAACAAGAATTACAACCTTGGCTATCTCTTAAACACAGCTTCTTTGTGCTCTCAGAAAGCACTTCCCAGATTTCACCTCAGTAGTGCTGGTCTCTTCTTAATCACAGCTAATTCGAAAGCTCCAGCTAACTAGCAATTGTCCCAATAATCCCTTCTATATTTCAATCTAAAGCCAGAGCCACTTGATTGAAGTTGGTGAGTTCTGCTGCTTGCAGGAAATGAAACATGGTCCCCTTTATTGAATTACCACCTTTCTGTGTTTAAACTCTCTCTCTGCCTAAGCTTGGCTTTCCTGGAACTTACTCTGTAGATTGACTTTGAACTAGGAAATCTTCTTGGCTCTGTTTCCTGTACTTCTGGGATTAAAGGTGTGTACCACAATGACTGGTGTTAAGCTTAAACTGTATCCTGCTTTGTCCCAGGTTGGCCTTGAAATCAGAGATCTGTTTGACTTTGTCTCCTGGGATTAAAGGTGTGGACTACCATGCCTGGATCTAAATTTAGCTGGGTAGAATCTTGCCCCCAAGTACCTTATTCTGTTATCTCCTAGAACATAGAATTAATTTCCATCTCACTTCCTGGTGCCCCTTTAATACTTGAACGATGTATTTTACATCTTTCCTATGCTATGCTTCTTCTAAATGCTCTTCATGAGACTTAAACAGAGAAAAAAGTCTCTGCTGGGCTTTTATTTATTTATTTATTTATTTATTTATTTATTTATTTATTTATTTTGGTTTTTGGTTTTTGGTTGTTTTTGGTTTTTGGTTTTTTGAGACAGGGTTTCTCTGTATAGCCCTGGCTATCCTGGAACTCACTTTGTAGACCAGGATGGCCTCGAACTGAGAAATCCACCTGCCTCTATCTCCTGAGTGCTTGGATTAAAGGTGTGTGCCACCATTCCGCCTTCTGCTGGGCTTTTTTGAAACTTCCTTTGCCAATGCAAATGTCTCTTCACCCTACCCCTAGGAAGACTTTTCAGACAAGGGCAAAAAGTAGACACATTCTTCACCACAATACCACAAAAACAGTCTTTATGCCACATTCTGAAATTTTTCTCCTTTGAAATCTCTTGGGCCTGGTCAACACAGTTCAAATTACTCCCAGCAACAAAGTCTTCCATATTCCTACTAGGATGACCCATTAACCTCATTAAAAGCATTCTACTGAGTTCCAAATTCAAAGTCCCAAAATCCACATTCCTTCAAATAAAAGCATGGTCAGGCCTATCACAGCAATACCCCACTCCCAGTACCAACTTCTGTCTTAGTTAGGGTTTTACTGCTGTGGACAGACACCATGACCAAGGCAAGTCTTATAAAGGACAACATTTAATTGGGGCTGGCTTACAGGTTTAGAGGTTCAGTCCATTGTCATCAAGGTGGGAGCATGGCAGTATCCAGGCAGGCAAGGCACAGTCAGAGCTGAGAGTTCTACATCTTTATTCAAAGGTGGCTAGTGGAAGACTGACTTCCAGGCAACTAGGGTGAGGATCTTATGCCCACACCCACAGTGACACACCAATTCCTACCAGGTCACGCCTATTCCAACAGGGCCACACCTCCAGATGGTGCTACTCCCTGGTCTAAGGATATACAAACCATCACAGAAGAATTTATTTTCAATTAAAAATAAGAACATATTTTAAAATACTTTAGAAATAAAAGAAAAACTTTAGATTTTGAAATGACTTGGTTTCAGGTAAATTTCAATCATCTCTCTGATGTGACTGATATGTAACAATATAGTATTAAATATATGTACTCTAATATGTACCAATATAGTATAAAATAAGCAATCAGATATTAAGAAAATTCTATGAATGAGCATGGCATTATATAATTCAAAATGGAATTATAAGAAGTACTGTACATTGCTTTGATGTCAGAAAAATGCTTAAATGACAAGTAAATATTTGAAAATATGGTTCCAAATATAAGACTATGATTAAAATAATTAGAGAAATTAAGGGCTGTAAAAGCTATAAATAAAAGTTGGCTCTATAAAAAATGATGATTCTTTGAAGCAAAACTCAGGAAAGATTCCAGAGTCCTAAGAGGGGTTTTGAAACTGTAGAATTCCAATGGCATGATACAGCTCTCCCATACACTCAGTCCCTGAACAGACTGAGCTAACCTAGTTTCTCAGGGGACTTGCCTTCTCTTCATAAAGTCTATATCTGGAAAAGCCTGTAAACTCAAATCCTGGGCTGCTGGGCACTGTGGGAAGAGGCAGTGCTTTGTCCTTCTTCATCAGGGAGCCCAGGTCTTGAGCCTGTGTTGTGGCTCCCACTAAAATGTCCTACAGCATGTGAGTTGGTCCCCTAAAGTGGATGCAGAGGACTTACTGGAGGGTATATTAGGTGGTCCTAGTTACAGGTGCAGCACAGGTAAAAGTGTTATTTCACTTTGTTCCAGCTTTCATTATGGAAAAGAAGGCTGTACACAAGGCAGATAGAGTGCTCTCTGACAAGAGCCTTGGTAAGTGCCTGGTGTCCAGAGCCCCAATAAATGTTGAGTCTTAGTGATCTCTTGGATATACTTGGGATAGTTTTAATGGAAAACCTCCTAAATGTGACCCTGTAGTATGGGATCTAATATATGTGTTATTATATGTTAATGGGCCAGATTCTGAAAGGTGGTTAGTAAATTTAATTTTTAGCATAGTTTGTGTGATAAAGTGCCAATTTGAGCCAGTCTTATTTTGTTCAAATAGAGTCAAGACTTTCATACATGTTACTGGTTTCACAATGCAATTTAGAAGATTTATCAATTTATCCTGGAAAGTTTTTTTCCCCCTAAATAAATGTTTATAAGAGAGTCTTAAATTTTTTTTTGTCACCTGATTAATTAGGCAATTTGTGCTTCAAATGATGATTTAAAGTGCTGGCTCCTAATCTAACTGGCCAACTTTGGTTCCAACCTATACAGAATGGTGTGAACTCAGCTCACACAGTGAATTTTTGTCTATATGATTGGTGTGATGCATTTTTCTTGCAAATAAGATTTTAGAACTGGAGCTATTCCCATGGATTACAATAATGAAAATGTATTTCCTCTTAGTGTGAACAAAGCCTTGGAATTAAGGCATTTTACTCAGCCTCCGGTATGCAGTCATGTTGATGATGGTCATAGCCTTTACAGATATAGAAAGGAAGACTTGGGAAATGATTTGTCTAAGGCCATTAATAAGTGGCAGAGTCAATTTGTAAATGTGTGGGTTTTTTTAGACCCAACCAGTGTGGCCATCCACCATAAATAATAGATACTTAATCATCCATGGTGAAGTAAAGAAATTTATGTGGATATAGAGTCCATAAGTAAATAAAGCAGAATAGATCAGAAAGATCTAGTAAGAGGATATCTGAAAGAATGAGATCTTCAAATAAGTGCATGCTTATAGCACTATTGAGAAAGGTGTGTGATGAAGGAGGAGTATGGGGTGATGTTGCTTTAATTTGTAGAGACGACATCAGTCAAAGGGTAATGAACTCCAAGTACTGTGGAGGCATTTTGTATCTTAACCCCTGGATGTTAAAATTTAAAATAATTAATATATTACAAGTATGTAATATATTAGAATTCAGATGTAGACTGTTATTTGATCTCATATATAAAATAGTATTCCTAGAATCAGAGTCAATATGATGACTAGGTTGAAAGGGAAATAGTCCCTTATTGAGAGCAGAATAACAAATACAAAGAATATAAACACCCAGTACAAATAAGACTTATATCATAAATAAAAGGCAAATTCAAAATAAAAACATGATTGTATAACCTTTAATCTTTTAGGATATTTATTTTATATTTTTATAATATGACTATGAAAAATGGCAACCTAATTTTAGTATATTTTGGTTTTATTACTTGAGTGAAAATAATTCGTATTCAAGTAAATATACTATCTCTAAAGTTCACTGTGAAGTATAAGACTTAGTTACAGCAAATTGTAAATTGCATGTTATAAAAGGTTGGTGTTTATACTTACTGTGATGAGATCTATACTTTATACCAATTTTCTATGGAGAATTTTAAATATTCAATGATATTATCTTGGGTTTTAACAATGATAGATGGATAGATAGATAGATAGGTAGATACCCTTAAAAATGAAGGAATGTTGTTCTCAACAATATGAATGGTTTTATGGAGCATTATGTTAAGGCACAGAAAGATAACCACAGTATAATCTACTTTCTAGTTGGAGTGAACAGATGAACTCATAAAAACAAAGAGTAGAAGTGTCTGAAAAAAAATTATCAACCTCCTACACGTTATCCTGACTTGAATTTGACTTATTTATGATAAAATTTACACATGTATAAATGCACATATATTCATACATTTTGACAGGCACTTATATCTACATATTTTATGCCACTGTAAAGCAATATTTTGTCATTAATTTAAATCTAGCACCTGTGTCAATTTCAATTCTACTCTTGACTCCTCTTAACCCTTGACAGCTCACCTGATACAACAGTTTCATTTTCCTTTGTAAACAATTCATACGTGTTGGGCAATATATGGTGTGTTAGGTAATTTTTTTAATTAAAAGGTATGTTAACTAAGTATAATGACTCAATATTTATTTATCTATTTGCATTAATAATTAATCCATACTAATTGCCAAATAGGTTCTCTTTATATAAACTATTCCCTTATTAGCAGGTGTTTTGAGTTATTTCCACACTAGAACAGTCATGAACAAAGCTGGCATGAATATTTTTGTGTTATTCTTTAGATGTATGTGTGCCTTCTGTCTTGAGCAACAATTTTCGAGTTTAATTTATTTGTAAAATAGTGGATATAAAACATTACTAAATTTACAATGTGCCATAATCCCAGCATCTACATTCTTCCTTCCATCTTCCTGAGTCTAACGGAGAGCCCACTATTCCAGCATTACAAATCTTTCTGCCCTGGTTTTCAATTCCAGGCACCATGTCAGTATGTGCTTATTGTTCAAATACAGATACCTGGTGATTTGGATAATTTCAATAATTTGTATATTTTCTTTGTAAAATGTCAATTTAAACCTTCTTATTTCTCCCCATTACCTTTAAATGTATTTGAAGACATATTTGTATACTCTAAACAAAAATTCTTTTTAAATTCAGCAGTGCATATTTCTTTCTGTTCACATTTTCACTAGCAAACTTACAAATCTGGCAAGATAAGATAGATTAATTTCATAGTTACTGCCTCTTCTGTCTTAAAAAAAATAATAGCTTCTAGTGGATGGTAAAATTTATTTTCCTGTGTTGAATCTAAAAATATTAGTATTTTAAAAGATTTGTTTATTTTTGTTGTTTTTAAAGACTATTTTAACTTAAAAGTATTAATATGTATTTGGAAGGATTGTAAAGTTAGATTTGAGGTTTTACTCTTTTAAGCATTATAAAATTACCCAATTACCTAACAAGTTTCTATGTTTACTGAATTAGTAAATTAATTTCTTCATAAAAATCAAGTTGCTCTTCCTATGGGGTTGCCATCCCCTTCAGCTCCTTCAATCCTTCTCCTAACTCTTCCATAGGGGTCGCCTACCCCAGTCTAAGGGTTATCTTTGATACCCCAGAGAAAATGGATACGGGGGGGGGGAGGTAAGGTAGGGGTGGGTGGGTGAGTAAGGGTGTGATGGACAGGTAGTGAGTGGTTGGAGAGCACCCTCTCAGAGACAAAGGGGAGGGGGCATAGGTTGAGGAACACTTGAAGGTGGGGCCAGTGTAAATAAGTAAAATAACTTAAAAGATAAAAATAAATCAAGTTGCATGTAATTATGTGATTGTTTCTGATGTTTTCTAGGTTCCCTGTTTATCTTCCATTTTTCAGTTGTCACATTTTATTCCTTATTCTTCTAATAATCTTGAAATCTTTTAATGTGTATTGTTATACCCCCATGACTCTTTTAAGGGTAGATTAGAATGTATCGATTGTTATTACAAAATTAATTTTAATTTTGATGTGTTTGTTGGAACTGTTTTAAACTATTGACAATTTGGGCAGAAACCTAAAAGTAAGGGACTCTGAATGGCAGAATTTCAGTCTCTTCCCATTGTAAGTTCTCCTTTTCTTTTGTATAGTATTTTGGGTTTCTCTCTAATATGACTGAACCCAGGTAGTTTGAAAGAGTTATTAAGGAAATAACTACTAAAAAGTATTCTCCATGTATAGCATTTTGTGTACAAGAAAAGAATGAACTAAGGGGAGTTATAAACCATAACCTTACTGTTGTCAGAAAAGAGTTTCTAATTCCAACATTCTTCATATAATGCTAAATGGAATGGTTGATTATTTGAATATCTCTTAAGTTAACTGATATTTGATTTTTCTCTAATTATGCTCTTAAATATTTACTTGATATGCCATACCAGGGATTCATCTACAACTTTCATGTATTTTCTTATCTCTTCCCAGAAATACTGAAGAAAGATTGCAGATAATCCTCCAGGAGTCTGAGAAGGATGTCCTCTACTAATGAAACTGCTTCACACCCCTCTCTCTTCCATCTGCTGGGCATTCCTGGGCTGGAAGCTTTCCATATCTGGATAGCCTTTCCTTTCTTTGTTGTTTATCTGATAGCACTTGTGGGGAATTTCACAATCCTCTGTGTGATCAAGAATGAACAGAGTCTTCACCAGCCCATGTTCTACTTTCTTGCCCTCCTCTCTTTCATTGATCTTGGCCTCTCTACTTCCACTATTCCCAAGATGCTGGGTATCTTCTGGTTCAACCTTAGGGAGATAAGCTTTGAAGGCTGTCTCATCCAAATGTTCTTCATCCACACTTACACAGGCATGGAATCTGTTGTACTCCTGGCCATGGCAATTGACCGTTTTGTTGCCATCTGTTACCCACTTAGGTATACCTCTATTCTCACCAACAAAGTGGTGGCTGTCATGGCATCAGTTGTAATAGGGAGACCTGTCCTTCTTGTCATCCCTTTTTGTCCTCTCCTAAAACGCCTGCCCTTTTGTGGACACTATATTATTCCTCATACCTACTGTGAACATATGGGGATAGCACGTCTAGCCTGTGCTAACATAAGGATAAACATCATCTATGGCTTATTCACCATTGCTGCTCTGATCTTTGATTTAATTCTCATTGCTCTCTCTTATGCTTGGATCCTACAGGCTGTTTTCCGCCTTCCTTCCAGGGATGCCAGACACAAAGCCCTTAGCACATGTGGTTCCCATGTCTGTGTCATCTTAGCCTTTTACACACCAGCATTTTTCTCTTTTATGACCCATAGGTTTGGTAGAAATGTTCCTCGTTACATTCACATCCTCTTGGCCAATCTCTATGTGGTTGTCCCTCCTTGTTTAAATCCGGTCATTTATGGGGTGAGAACAAAACAAATTAGGGAGGGAGTCATAAAAATATTTGTAAAGAAAGAGTAGCTCAAACATCAGAGGTTCATAAATGCTGTCAGGCTGCTCTTTAGCATTTGTCTCTCTGTGTTCTCTAACAGACAACTAGATCAAGGGGGCATTCCAGTGCCTTAGCCAGTACCACAGAGTCATCAGTCAATAATTCTTTTACAAAATGTCTAGTTTGAGTTTAAAAGTTTCTTGCCTTTTTCCCTTTTATTCTGACCCCAGTTTATCCTCTCATGACTCCTTCCAGTCCGCCCCTTTACCAGATCTCCTCTTCCTCTTCCATTTCCCTTAAAAAAAAAAGTAGGCATCTCAGGGATATCAGCTAAACATGGCATAATAATTTATAATTAGACTAGGCAGAAACCCTCATCTCAAGCATTGAGCAAGGCAACCCAGAAGGCAGAAAAAAGATCCCAAGAGCAAGCAAAAGAGTCAAAGACATCTCCCATGCCCACTGTTAGGAGTCCCACAAGAATACCAAGTTAACAACCATGATATGCAGAGGACCAAAATCAGACCCATACCGGGTCTGTGATTATTCTGTGGCTATTTTCTCATGCTGCCCTTGACCTCTCTGGCTCCTACAATCCTTCCTTTGGGTCTCTGGGTGTCCAGCCTCTGGCTCCTGGTGATCTAGGCAGGGTCATGTATGGCTCCCTCTCATGACATAGGCCTCAAGCCTTTGCTTTTTAATGAGAGCTAGACAACATAGAGGAATAAAATCAAGCAAAGGTATGAGAAGATTTTCTAATATGTGGAAAATTATATTTACTATGCCAGTAGCAGAAACTATGTATAGGATTATAAAAAGAAAAACTTCGATGACACAGATATTTTAAGAAATGACTCATGAGTCAATATTTCTGAGCCATATACTTTAAGTACACATTTTTCTTTCAGTATTACTATTATTTATCTTATTCTCCTTAACTGCATATAGTTATTGCAGTCTTTAAGATATTTAATCCATATATCTATCTCTGAGTCCCATCAAATTTCTGCTATAGATGCTACTATAGTACCAAAATTAGAAAAAAGTTTTATATGAAAATAAAACAAGACAATAAAGCCTTTCCTAAACTTAACTTTAAAAATGACTAAGTTCCATTCATTTGCCTAAGAATTTCATGAATTCACTGTTTTTAATAGCTGAGTAGTACTCTATTGTGTAAATGTACCACATTTTTTGTATACATTTTTCTGTTGAGGGATATCTGGATTGTTTTCAGCTTCTGGCTATTATAAATCAGGCTATTATGAACATAGTGGAGCATTTGTGTCCTTGTTATATGTTGGTGAATCTTTTGGGTATATGTACAGTTGGGTCCTCAGGTAATACTATGTCCAATTTTCTGAGGAACTGCCAGACTGATTTCCAGAGTGACTGTACCAGCCTGCAATCCCACCAACAATGGAGGAGTGTTCTTCTTTCTCCACATCCTCCCCATATCTGAGTGAGGTAACCCAATCACAAAAGAACACACATGGTATGCACTCAGTGATAAGTGGATATTAGCTCAAAAGCTTGGAATACCCAAAATACAATTCACAGACAACATGAAGCTCAAAAAGAAGGAAGAACAAAGTGTGGGTGATTTGGTTCTTCTTAGAAAGGGGAACAAAATACACACAGGAGCAAATACAGAGACAAAGTGTATAGCAGAGACTGAAGGAAAGGCCATCCAAAGACTGCCCCACCAGGGGATCCATCCCATGTGCAATCACCAAACCCAGTCGCTATTGTGGATACCAAGAAGTGCATGCTGACAGGAGCCCGATGTAGCTGCCTCCTGAGAGGCTCTGCCAGAGCCTGACAAACATGTGGAAGCTCGCAGCCAACCATTGGACTGAGCACAGGGTCCCCAATGGAGTCCCCAAAGGAGGAGTTAGAAAAAGGACTGAAAGAGCTGAAGGTGTTTGCAACCCCATAGAAAGAACAATAATATCAACCAACCAGACCCTTCCATAGCTCCCAGGGACTAAACTACCAACCAAGGAGTACAGATGGAGGGACCCATGGCTCCAGCTGCATATGTAGGAGAGGATGGCCTTGTCAGACATCAGTGGGAGAAGAGGCCCTTGGTCCTGTGAAGGTTTAATACCCCAGTGGAGGGAAATGCATGGGCATGGAGACAGGAGTGTGTGGGTGGGTGAGGGAACACCCTCATAAAATCAGGGTAAGGGGGAATGAGGTAGGGGGTTTCTGAGTGGGGGACCAGGAAAGGGGACAACATTTGAAATGTAAATAAGAAAATATCCCATTAAAAAAAAGACTAAGTTTATGAATTTGAAGTTAATATGACCTTATATTCTAAGTAGCATTTACCTCACAAATGCAAGCAAATGTCTTTGAATTTTAAATCCAACCAATTTATCTTGGCATGTAACCAAAAAATTATTAAAAGGCCATTTTAGTAAATGTTTGAAAAGCATCAGGTTTGCCAGTTCCTCATGAAAAATCCAGAGAACATGAAAGAAATGGGCAAAGTACCTCAACTGGATGAGGGGCACATCAAAATCAGATGACTTTCTTCACATTTCCTTTAGATAGAGACTTGTGGAATTATCATCCTGATTTAATTTCAGAATATTTTTTATGATATTATGAAATATTCCTTGATTTTCTTTCCTTCCATTGTAGTGAACTTATAACTTCACTATAATGTTGACTAAGTGTATTGCAAATAAAACACATTGTTTATTTTTTCTTCTAAATCCAATCTAGTTTCCGATGAAGATTTCATGCTTTTCTAGTATTTCTTAATCAGGGTAAATCAGGATGTCTATCATGTGGGTTAAGATATCTGAGTACTAGATGCACAGGCTTGTGTTCCTACATACTCAGGAAACTAAGGGATGGAAAAACACATATTAAGTGCTTCCTGCATTCCAGAGTGAGTTGTTCAAGCCAGCTTGGGCTCCTTTGATCACAACATATATATATATATGTGTGTGTGTGTGTGTATACATATATATACATATATATATATATATGTATATATGTGTATATTGATAGATTGTGAGATAAACACGCATATGTATAGATAGATATATCGATAGATAGACAGATAGTTGTTTGGTTGAGTAAATATGCAACATCCTTTGTAAAAGTTTTTTGTTTTTTGTTTTTGTTTGTTTGTTTTACTTTATAAGGATGTTCTGTTTGCATGCATGTATGTGAACCCTATGCATGCTTGTTGTATAACCTAGAACTAGGGTTGTGGATGGTTGTAAGACACCATATGGGTGTTGAAAATTGAATCCAGGTGCTCTGTAAGAGCAATTAGTGCTCTTAATCACATAGCCATCTCTCCAGCTCTGATGTCTTAAAACTCACATTATAGTGTTTCCCACAATTAATAGCAAATGATGACTGAGTAGACCCTTTGTTAATGGGCCAAATCCTTTAAAATTTATTTTATTTATCAGTTCTTCCCCCGCCCTCCCCTTCCCATCCACTTCTCCTCCCTTTCTCTTCAGAAAAGGGGAGGCCTAGAAGGAATAAACTCTCTGTCCATGTCTCTGTCTCTCTCTGGTGTGTATGGTGTGTGTGTGTGTGTGTGTGTGTGTGTGTGTGTGCGCGCGCGCACAGAAGAAGAATTTTAGTTCTCATTCACACTGCTTCTTCAAATGCATCTATGACATCATAAGATATATTACAAGTAGAGTATCAAATAAGCATCATTTTTTTTGTTTTTTTTTATTTTTAATATTTTTATTACATATTTTCCTCAATTACATTTCCAATGCTATCCCAAAAGTCCCCCATAGTGCCCCCCACTTACCTACCCACCCATTCCCATTCTTTTGGCCCTGGCATTCCCCTATATTGGGGCATATAAAGTCTGCAAGTCCAATGGGCCTCTCTTTCCAGTGATGGCCGACTAGGCCATCTTTCGATATATATGCAGCTAGAGACAAGAGCTCCGGGGTTCTGGTTAGTACATCATGTTGTTCCAACAATAGGGTTGCAGATCCCTTTAGCTCCTTGGGTACTTTCTCTAGCTTCTCCATTGGGAGCCCTGTGATACATCCAATAGCTGACTGTGAACATCCACTCCTGTGTTTGCTAGGCCCCGGCATCGTCTCACAAGAGACAGCTATATTTGGGTCCTTTCAGCAAAATCTTGCTAGTGTATGCAATGGTGTCAGCGTTTAGAAGCTGATTATGGGATGGATCCCTGGATACGGCAGTCTCTAAATGGTCCATCCTTTCATCACAGCTACGAACTTTGTCTCTGTAACTCCTTCCCTGGGTGTTTTGTTCCCAATTCTAAGAAGGTGCACAGTGTCCACACTTTGGTCTTCATTCTTCTTGAGTTTCATGCGTTTAGCAAATTGTATCTTATATCTTGGGTATCCTAAGTTTTGGGCTAATATCCACTTATCAGTGAATACATATTGTGTGAGTTCTTTTGTGATTGTGTTACTTCACTCAAGATGATGCCCTCCAGGTCCATCCATTTGGCTAGGAATTTCATAAATTCATTCTTTTTAATAGCTGAGTAGTACTCCATTGTGTAAATGTACCATAATTTCTGTATCCATTCCTCTGTTGAGGGACATCTGGGTTCTTTCCAGCTTCTGGCTATTATAAATAGGGCTGCTATGAACATAGTGGAGCATGTGTCCTTTTTACTGGTTGGGACATCTTCTGGATATATGCCCAGGAGAGGTATTGCTGGATCCTCCGGTAGTACTATGTCCAATTTTCTGAGGAACCGCCAGACTGATTTCCAGAGTAATTGTACAAGCTTGCAATCCCACCAACAATGGAGGAGTGTTCCTCTTTCTCCACATCCTCGCCAGCATCTGCTGTCACCTGAATTTTTGATCTTATCCATTCTGACTGGTGTGAGGTGGAATCTCAGGGTTGTTTTGATTTGCATTTCCCTGATGATTAAGGATGTTGAACATTTTTTCAGGTGCTTCTCTGCCATTCGGTATTCCTCAGGTGAGAATTCTTTGTTCAGTTCTGAGCCCCATTTTTTAATGGGGTTATTTGACTTTCTGGAGTCCACCTTCTTGAGTTCTTTATATATATTGGATATTAGTCCCTTATCTGATTTAGGATAGGTGAAGATCCTTTCCCAATCTGTTGGTGGTTTTTTTGTCTTATTGATGGTGTCTTTGGCCTTGCAGAAGCTTTGTAGTTTCATGAGGTCCCACTTGTCAATTCTCGATCTTACAGCACAAGCCATTACTGTTCTATTCAGGAATTTTTCCCCTGTGCCCATATCTTCAAGGCTTTTCCCCACTTTCTCCTCTATAAGTTTCAGTGTCTCTGGTTTTATGTGAAGTTCCTTGATCCACTTAGACTTGACCTTAGTACAAGGAGATAGGAATGGATCGATTCGCATTCTTCTACATGTTAACAACCAGTTGTGCCAGCACCATTTGTTGAAAATGCTGTCTTTCTTCCACTGAATGTTTTTAGCTCCCTTGTCGAATATCAAGTGACCATAGGTGTGTGGGTTCATTTCTGGGTCTTCAATTCTATTCCATTGGTCTATTTGTCTGTCACTATACCAGTACCATGCAGTTTTTATCACAATTGCTCTGTAGTAGAGCTTTAGGTCCGGCATGGTGATTCCACCAGAGGTTCTTTTATCCTTGAGAAGAGTTTTTGCTATCCTAGGTTTTTTGTTATTCCAGATGAATTTGCAGATTGCACTTTCTAATTCGTTGAAGAATTGAGTTGGAATTTTGATGGGGATTGCATTGAATCTGTAGATTGCTTTTGGCAAGATAGCCATTTTTACAATGTTGATCCTGCCAATCCATGAGCATGGGAGATCTTTCCATCTTCTGAGATCTTCTATAATTTCTTTCTTCAGAGACTTGAAGTTTTTATTATACAGATCTTTCACTTCCTTAGTTAGAGTCACGCCAAGATATTTTATATTATTTGTGACTATTGAGAAGGGTGTTGTTTCCCTAATTTCTTTCTCAGCCTGTTTATTCTTTGTGTAGAGAAAGGCCATTGATTTGTTTGAGTTAATTTTATATCCAGCTACTTCACCGAAGCTGTTTATCAGGCTTAGGAGTTCTCTGGTGGAATTTTTAGGGTCACTTATGTATACTATCATATCATCTGCAAAGAGTGACATTTTGACTTCATCTTTTCCAATTTGTATCCCTTTGATCTCCTTTTGTTGTCGAATTGCTCTGGCTAGGACTTCAAGTACAATGTTGAATAGGTATGGAGAAAGTGGACAGCCTTGTCTAGTCCCTGATTTTAGAGGGATTGCTTCAAGCTTCTCACCATTTACTTTGATGTTGGCTACTGGTTTGCTGTAGATTGCTTTTATCATGTTTAGGTATGGGCCTTGAATTCCTGATCTTTCCAAGACTTTTATCATGAATGGGTGTTGGATCTTGTCAAATGCCTTTTCGGCATCTAACGAGATGACCATGTGGTTTTTGTCTTTGAGTTTGTTTATATACTGGATTACGTTGATGGATTTCCGTATATTGAACCATCCCTGCATCCCTGGGATGAAACCTACTTGGTCAGGATGGATTATTGTTTTGATGTGTTCTTGGATTCGGTTAGCAAGAACTTTATTGAGGATTTTTGCATCAATATTCATAAGGGATATTGGTCTGAAGTTTTCTATCTTTGTTGGGTCTTTTTGTGGTTTAGGTATCAGAGTAATTGTGGCTTCATAGAATGAGTTGGGTAGAGTACCTTCTGTTTCTATTTTGTGGAATAGTTTGTGAAGAATTGGGATTAGATCTTCTTTGAAGGTCTGATAGAACTCTGCACTAAACCCATCTGGTCCTGGGCTTTTTTTAGTTGGGAGACTATTAATGACTGCTTCTATTTCTTTGGGGGATATAGGGCTGTTTAGATCATTAACCTGATCTTGATTCAACTTTGGTACCTGGTATCTGTCTAGGAACTTGTCCATTTCATCCAGGTTCTCCAGTTTTGTTGAGTATAGCCTTTGGTAGAAGGATCTGATGGTGTTTTGGATGTCTTCAGGATCTGTTGTTATGTCTCCTTTTTCATTTCTGATTTTGTTAATTAGGATGCTTTCCCTGTGCCCTCTAGTGAGTCTGGCTAAGGGTTTATCTATCTTGTTGATTTTCTCAAAGCACCAGCTCCTTGATTGGTTGATTCTTTGAATAGTTTTTCTTGTTTCCACCTGGTTGATTTCACCCCTGAGTTTGATTATTTCCTGCCGTCTACTCCTCTTGGGTGAATTTGCTTCCTTTTGTTCTAGTGCTTTTAGGTATGTTGTCAAGCTGCTAATGTGTGCTCTCTCTAGTTTCCGTTTGGAGGCACTCAGAGCTATGAGTTTTCCTCTTAGAAATGCTTTCATTGCGTCCCATAAGTTTGGGTATGTTGTGGCTTCATTTTCATTGAACTCTTAAAAGTCCTTAATTTCTTTCTTTATTCCTTCCTTGACCAAGTTATCATTGAGAAGAGTGTTGTTCAGTTTCCACGTGAAGGTTGGCTTTCTATTATTTATTTTGTTATTGAAGATCTGCTTTAGTCCATGGTGATCTTATAGGATGCATGGGACAATTTCAATATTTTTGTATCTGTTGAGGCCTGTTTTGTGACCAATTATGTGGTCAATTTTGGAGAAGGTACCATGAGGTGCTGAGAAGAAGGTATATCCTTTTGTTTTAGGATAGAATGTTCTGTAGATATCTGCCAGATCCATTTGATTCATAATTTCTCTTAGTTTCTCTGTGTCCCTGTTTAGTTTCTGTTTCCATGATCTGTCCATTGGTGAAAGTGGTGTGTTGAAGTCTCCCACTATTATTGTATGAGGTGCAATGTGTGCTTTGAGATTTACTAAAGTTTCTTTAATGAATGTGGCTGCCTTTGTATTTGGAGCATAGATATTCAGGATTGATAGTTCCTCTTGGAGGATTTTACCTTTGATGAGTATGAAGTGTCCCTCCCTGTCTTTTTTAATGACTTTGGGTTGGAAGTCAATCTTATCAGATATTAGAATGGCTACTCCAGCTTGTTTCTTCATACCATTTGCTTGGAAAATTGTTTTCCAGCCTTTCATTCTGAGGTAGTGTCTATCTTTTTCTCTGAGATGAGTTTCCTGTAAGCAGCAAAATGTTGGGTCTTGTTTGTGTAGCCAGTTTGTTAGTCTATGTCTTTTTATCGGGGAGTTGAGTCCATTGATATTAAGAGAAATTAAGGAAAAGTAATTGTTGTTTCCTGTTATTTTTGTTGTTAAAGTTGGCATTCTGTTCTTGTGGCTGTCTTCTTTTAGGTTTGTTGAGGGATTACCTTCTTGTTGTTTCTAGGGCGTGGTTCCTGTCCTTGTAATGGTTTTTTTCTGTTATTATCCTTTGAAGGGCTGGATTCGTGGAGAGATAATGTGTGAATTTGGTTTTGTCGTGGAATACTTTGGTTTCTCCATCTATGTTAATTGAGAGTTTGGCTGGGTATAGTAGCCTGGGCTGGAATTTGTGTTCTTTTAGTGTCTGTATAACATCCGTCCAGGATCTTCTGGCTTTCATAATCTCTGGTGAAAAATCTGGTGTAATTCTGATAGGCTTGCCTTTATATGTTACTTGGCCTTTTTCTCTTACTGCTTTTAGTATTCTATCTTTATTTAGAGCATTTGTTGTTCTGATTATTATGTGTCGGGAGGTATTTCTTTTCTGGTCCAGTCTATTTGGAGTTCTGTAGGCTTCTTGTATGTTCATGGGCATCTCTTTCTTTAGATTTGGGAAGTTTTCTTCTATAATTTTGTTGAAGATGTTTGCTGGTCCTTTGAGTTGAAAATCTTCATTCTCATCCACTCCTATTATCCGTAGGTTTGGTCTTCTTATTGTGTCCTGTATTTCTTGGATGTTTTGAGTTAGGATCTTTTTGCATTTTACATTTTCCTTGATTGTTGTGCCGATGTTCTCTATGGAATCTTCTGCACCTGAGATTCTCTCTTCCATCTCTTTTATTCTGTTGCTGATGCTCGTATCTATGGTTCCAGATTTCTTTCCTAGGGTTTCTATCTCCAGTGTTGCCTCATTTTGGGTTTTCTTTATTGTGTCTACTTCCCTTTTTAGGTCTAGTATGGTTTTGTTCATTTCCATCATCTGTTTGGATGTGTTTTCCTGTTTTTCTTTAAGGACTTCTACCTGTTTGATTGTGTTATCCTGTTTTTCTTTAAGGACTTCTACCTGTTTGATTGTGTTATCCTGTTTTTCTTTAAGGACTTCTACCTGTTTGATTAGGTTATCCTGTTTTTCTTTAAGGATTTGTAACTCTTTAGCAGTGTTCTCCTGCAATTCTTTAAGGGATTTTTGTGCTTCCTCTTTAATGTCTTCTACCTGTTTACCAGTGTTCCTTTGTATTTCTTTAAGTGTGTTATTAAAGTCCTTCTTGAAGTCCTCTACCATCATCAGGAGATATGCTTTTAGATCCGTGTCTAGCTTTTCCGGTGTGTTGGGGTGCCCTGGACTGGGCGAAGTGGGAGTGCTGGGTTCTGATGATGGTCAGTGGTCTTGGTTTCTGTTAGTAAGATTATTACGTTTACCTTTCGCCATCTGGTAATCTCTGGGGTTAGTTGTTGTCGTTGTCACTGTTTAAAGATTGGAGCAGAAGCTGTGTTCCACTCACCAGCAGTCTCTAAATCCTGGGGCGGGGGTCGTAGGTAGCTGATGGTACCCCGGTGCTGGTCCAGCCGGAAGAGGCCTGTGGTCCTACTCAGGCCGGTTTTCTGCTTCCCTAACTAATGCAGTCTCTGGTCCCACGTGCAATTGGATTGGAGCAGAAGTTGTGTTCCACTCTCCAGAAGTCTTAAGATCCTGTGGCGGGTGATATGGGTAGCTGGCGAGTGTCAGCCGACCCTGCGCCCTAGTTGCCCCGGTGCTTTTCTGACTGGAAGAGGCTTGTGGCCCTATGTAGGCCGGATTTCTGCCTCCCCAACCAAAGCAGTCTCAGGTCCCGTGTGATTGGACTGGAGCAGAAGCTGTGTTCCACTCACCAGCAGTCTCAAAATCCTCTGGCGGGGATCGTGGGTAGCTGGCAGGTGTCAAGAGACCCTGCGCTCTAGTTACCCCTGTGCTGATCCGGCCGGATGAGGCCTGTGGCCCTACTCAGGCCGGTTTCTGCTTCCCTAACTAATGCAGTCTCAGGTCCAGCGCGCAATTGGATTGGAGCAGAAGCTGTGTTCCACTCACCAGAAGTCTTAAGATCCTGTGGCGGGTGTTGTGGGTAGCTGGTGAGTGTCAGCCGACCCTGCGCCCTAGCTACCCTGGTGCTTTTCTGACCGGAAGAGGCTTGTGGCCCTATGTAGGCCGGATTTCTGCCTCCCCAACCAAAGCAGTCTCAGGTCCCGCGTGATTGGACTGGAGCAGAAGCTGTGTTCCACTCACCAGCAGTCTCAAAATCCTGTGGCGGGGGTCGTGGGTAGCTGGCGGGTGTCAGGCGACCATGTGCTCTAGCTACCCCTGTGCTGATCTGGCCAGATGAGGCCTGTGGCCCTACTTAGGCCGGTTTTTGCTTCCCTAACTAATGCATTCTCAGGTCCCGCGCAATTGGATTGGAGCAGAAGCTGTGTTCCACTCACCAGAAGTCTTAAGATCCTGTGGCGGGTGTTGTGGGTAGCTGGCGAGTGTCAGCAGACCCTGCGCCCTAGCTACCCCGGTGCTTTTCTCACCAGAAGAGGCTTGTGGCCCTATGTAGGCCGGATTTCTCCCTCCCCAACCAAAGCAGTCTCAGTTCCCGTGTGATTGGACTGGAGCAGAAGCTGTGTTCCACTCACCAGCAGTCTAAAATCCTGTGGCGTGGGTCGTGGGTAGCTGGCGGGTGTCAGGCGGCCCTGCGCTCTAGCTACCCTGGTGGTGATCCGGCCAGATGAGGCCTGTGGCCCCTACTCCGGCCGGTTTCTGCTCAAATAAGCATCTTATATGCACAAATGTCCTACCTTTTCTTTGTAAATGTTTTAAATTTAAGTAACACTAAATTTTGTTTTAAGACCTAAATGAAACCTAAGTCAAAATATGTTGTTGACAAAGTTCAATGAAATGCAAACTTTCACAGCGTCATGGCAGAGAAAGAATGAGATAAAATAGACAATAAGGACTTTCTGGGTGCTAGGAACTTTTAGCATCATATTTTGAGTGATGGTCCCTAGTAGGGTACAAATGTTATATTGCATCAAGCTTGTTACACACATGTGTACAATTTTGGTTAGTATTACTGCAGTACTATTTTATAAGAGCTGTTCTAGAGTTAATACATTTATTTTACTACAGAATTGCATTCTTGTTTGCCTTGACTACATCCAAAAAATGGAATTATTAGGAAAATTTTGTATGTGTGTGTGTATGTGTGTATCATTAATTTTTTGGAACCTTTCAGTAGATAGAAAAATAAAAACAATAATGTATTTGAAAAATAGAACATGAGCCTGATGTTCTATTTTATGGATGTTAATTTAATATACTTAGGGAAGTGATAAAATTATGTCAATATTGTTTATTTTCATTTTGAGAAATGAGAGGTAAAAGACAAGAGAAAATCTTGGTAGAAGTTGAAAATTGTTGAGACTTGACTTCAAACAATTATATGAAGTAGGAAAAGTAAAACAGAAGCTAAACCTGGAGGAATAATAAAATCAAAGGTAAACTTCGAAGAAAGAAGGAAAAAAGTAGAATGAAGACAGTAATGAAGTCCTGTGGAAGAGGAAGGAAAAATTGTATGAGCCAGATGAGTCAACGACACCAGGAGGACACTGCTCACAGCATCAACTCAGCAGAGCTCACATAGGTCCCTGAGACTGGAGTCTATGTGAGACTGAAGGCTCTGTGAGACTACATATTTGTGTTTAATATTTCACCATTCTGATATTTATCCAGCTTCACAGTAATTTGTGAAGGCTCAGGATACACTAAGTTAAAATAAATTGGCTCATAGAGCCTGCTTGGGTCTGTGCTAGGTCCTCTCTATTTTAGGGTTTTGAAGATTGGTGTCTATGTGGGACTCCTAACAATGGAAGAACGGGTGTCTCTGACTCTTTTGTCTGCTCTTGGGACTCCTTATCTCCTACTGAGTTGCCTTGCCCATTCCTCATATGAGGGTTCCTGCCTAGTCAAGGAACAATACAAGATATTGTATCTTTTGTGCCCTGTCTGTTTTATATCCCTGAGAAGTTCTTTTCAAAAGGAAAACAGAAGAGAACTCGATCTGGAGGAGAGGGGAAGTGGGAGGGGGAAGATGGGAGGAATGGTGGAAGGGGAAACTGTGGTCAGAGTGTATTGTGTGACAGAAGAATAAATTTTTAAAAAGATGACAATTGTTAGTACTTGAAGATAATATGTTTATTTCCCTACAAATTATTGTGAAGGTGAATAAATATCAGAATGTTGGAATATTGAACACAATCCATCAGTGATGACCCATCAGGGTCAAGAGTATGAGGAAATTGAGTCATATTCTGAGTGAAGTAAAGTTTCTGAGCAAACAAGTTGTGAAATATTTGTTCAAATGTTATAGCATCATCATGGTGGTGTTACCTGGGCACTTGTCAGATAAAGGCAGATGGTTTTTTGTTTTTGTTAACAGTGTTACCTGTTTCATAGGACAAATGAGTGACTTCCTAAACTCAGCACTTTAAATATCTGCCAATTATTGACATAATTGCATAACTGCATAGCGTTAAAGATATATGGGGCTTTCTACCTTGGGAATTAGTAACATCCCCAGTGAAACCATACATATGTGTCACTTAGCAACAAACAAAATGAAGGAAAAGGGAGCTGTGTGTAAAGAGTTCAAATAAAGCTATTTTAAGAACTGTGAGTGTGCTGGAGAAAGATGCATACTCAGGCTCGGTGGCTAGTATTGACTAGTCCAGCACTTGCAAGGAGGAAAAAGAAGAGCCATGAGTTCAAAGTCTTTAATTAGAGCCACCCCGGATAATTTGAGATTGTGTCTCAAGAAACCAACCAGCTCACCAGATATCACAACAGGCAAAAAGGTGCATCGATTATAATATGCTTCATTTGATTTTAACCTAACAGTTTAGAGAACTAGCTCATTTACCTCTAAGTGTAAGTTGACAAAACATCAATTTAGACTCTTCTTTTGGATAACATTGTATTTTTGGTATCATGTATTATGCTGTGTGTGGTTGAAAGGATTTAAAAGTAGCCACAACAAGAGCAGAGAAGAACAGTGGCATAATAAAAATCTGGTGACATTAAAAAATGGAATGACAAATATTCTGATGTTCCACTAGTGGGAACTTTGAAAAAATATACCTGGAAAATTAGATTTTAATTGTATTTAAAAGCAAAATTATGGGCTGTTGTTTTACTCTAGTAGTTTAGTTCTTTCTCAACATTTATAAGGATTTGAATACCTGTGTATAACACATGAATTCACACAAGCAAACACACTCACACACACACTCACACACACACGCGCGCACACACATGCACACCATGGAAATCACTGCCAAATGTTGCCCAACAGAATTGACATTCATTAAATAGTTGATTGCCGTTGATGCTAGGCAGAACCTGTGCATTTTTAAGAATAGTTGTTACTCATCCACTTTACCTCAAGGTCTTGGGAGATGGCATAGGATAGGAAAGATATTTAGTTTTGATAGCTATTTATTAAAAAATCTCTATTGCTCATGTTTACTTGACCTTGCTATTGCACTTATCAGAATCTCCATGCTATGATGCAAGGTTATATAGTTTCTATTCTTATACTAATGAAAAAACTTTTATTTTAAAATACATGTGAAGCTGAAAGTATGTGTCCTGATGGTAATTTGTTTAAGGTAAGTGAAGGTATGATTCATGAAGATGACAACCCTCTTGGGTAAAAAAGATTTTCTTAGCTCCTGCTGTAGTGTAAAGCACAGTGGCTCTTTAAGCAACACCTAACTGTCTTGAAACTTTGTGGGGATACAACCAGCCTAATCCAGTTTTTCTCTCTACAGATTTTAAAGTGTGAAAGACAGGTGTTTAATTTAGTAAAAATATAATAAAAAAGTTTTAAGAATACTTGATTCGATTGCTTTTCCTGTTTTCCTTGCTTTTATTATTTTTTCATAAATCAAGAATACTTTAAATTTATTGGATTCATGTGACTTTAGTTTGTAAAAACATTTTGAGTATATGAGATGATTTTTTAATTTCTCACTTCCATTTGTTTCCTTTAAGCCCACTCATATACTCCCCCACATTTTCCCTTTTACATTGATAAAATTCACAGTAAACAGACTAAGGAGACTGAGTTTGTGTAAATAGGAGTAATGCATTTTTGGTTATGTTTTTATGGGTAATTCCATAATACATTATTGTACTTATAGACTCTACAATTGCTAATAATATAAACCAGATTTCTGGTCTGTACTCAATAGCACTTATCTCTACAGCTCTATAATATTTTTAAAATGAAAAGGGAGTGTTTCAGGATAACCTGCTATTTGTCTCTGAAGAAGCCCACAGTCCATTCATTCCTGTTGTTACAGAGTAGGAAGAGTCAGGAACTCAGTGCTCCTCCATCTCCTGTTTATGGAAGAATTTGTGTCCCTGATTATTTTCATTCTCTCATAAATGCTCACATTGTAAAAGTGAAGTCTATGCCTAAATGATCGAGTCCACATAAAAGTCACATAGGGAAGAAAGGATAGTAACTCACTGAAACATCCTAACTTTTCTCTTATGAGGATCCTGATGTGAATAGATAAAAATAAATCCTCTATGGAATATTGGGATCAGTGTTTATATATGAGAAGACAGGAGAAAACATTAAATATTTTTAAAATAGATTTATTTAAAAAATCATTCTTAAAGGGAGGAAAGGGGTTTGCTAAATAATTGGATCTTCTCACAAAAAAATAAATATGCATTGTATTCAAAAATTTCAAGAAAACTTTCTTTTTACTTAAATTACCTGTTTTGAGGCCATATTTTATTATTTTTTCCCACTTGGTTCAAACAAATGTAATTCTCAAATTATCACAAAAATTTCTCATAAAACTTTAGACTTAGCAAAATATTTTCATAATATTCATGTACATTTAGAACAATTTAATTATTGTCCACTGTATTCTAATATACCTTCACTAGTCTTTAAAACAATGGTATAGATAATAATCTTGTACTATATGATAAAAAATAATTGAAGTCAAAGCTCCTCATACTTTCATAGCAGACAGGCATACGTTTTGTGATTTTTATCAAAAACAAACAAACAAACAAACAAACAAAACCAGAAAACTCCTGCCAGCTAGAAGCATTTTGAAGCTCTGAGGTGAACAGCAATGTCCTGGTTTCACACACCTGACATGCCTCAGAGCTATCCTAAAGGTCTAGAAGGGACAATTAGTTCTCTAAGTATACAAGACACCAGAGCCTCAGAAGTGCACAGCAGCTCTAAGTCCCTGCTTTCAGTTTATACAGAAAAAATTTCAGGTGAGAAACAATGCCTATCTACTCCTAGGGAGACGTCATAAAACAGAATAAAAATATCTATGATTTTTCAAGTGCTGTACACACTGATCTAAGTTTTGTGCTTTCTGCTTTGTTTTAGAGAGTCATGGGCTGGAGTATCTCCAGCGGAACCTGAGACTAGATTATTCAAAACTAAAGTTCACACTAGCACCCAAGTACCTTGCTGCAGTGAACCACCTAAAGTCTGTGTTGGTATGTAACGTTCATCAGGAAGTGGGGAAAGTTTAAAAAATATCCAGATATTCTTGACAGTCAAAATTATAACATGCATGTGACAATTTATGTTTTCTACATCAAGACTCTGATCATGGGTGATCCATATTTAGGTTCTTAAAAATTAGGCATTTTCCAGTAGAGAGTGAGATATCAGCCCTAGTTGGAGGAGCAACCTGGGATATCTTCATGAGGTTTAGCAGATATTTCTACTTTTAAAATAGGTATGATTTGATGAGACACAAAGCTTCCATCCTGCACACTTTGTCTTAAATATTCTCTTATAGACTTCCTCTTGTCTACAATATGTAGTCTAACCTAATATTGGTGAAAAGCAAAGTCATCCACAGCCAGTTCACAAATGCCACTGAAATAGTCAATGGTCACTCAGACACTACATAGAGATACTGTGAGTTTGAATTGGTTCAAAAAAGAAACATTGCTCTTTAGTCTCCATAAGGCTTGACTATTTTTCACTTTCACTGAAACTGGCCTAACACGACTTTTATTCACTTTCCAATGTTCTAATGAAGAACAATTAAAATCTGATCCACTAAAGGAACTCTCTATTTTACCATTTTCTTATAATCAAAACCACTATCCAGAAAAGCAACATACTGTTCAATATGTTGATATGAAGACTAATTTTAAGATGGTTAAAAATCTGTCCAAAGTTTCCCCTGAGAACAGATGACAGTGATCAGAATAATACTGTGATAAGGGCAGATTAGCTCATAAATAATGCTCTCATGGGATCATGGATCAAATAGAAGGAGGTCTCTTTTAAGTATTCAAACTAAAAATAACTTCTCAGTTTCCTGAATAAGGGTTAGATTCTAGGACAAAGGAAGAACAGAGAGTGGGAACATTCAAGTACACAAGTGAGACGGTCAGGACTAGGCAAAATAGTGCTCTCACTGGTGTGTTTGCATGTACAAAATATGATCTGAAATCCTGACACTTTCAATTTTGCCTCTTTCGTAGCTTTACAGAAGGCTTCAAGTAAGACTCTGCCTCTGTTACCATGAAAAGCATCAGAGGCCTTTGATGACCAACTGAACAAGATCTACTGGAGACCCTGATCTTTGCTAAAAACACACCGAGGTTGAATGCTACCCTGGCAGAGAGTGAGCTCAATGAAAGACTTGGATATCTTCACCTCTATCCTACATTCTATTTTTCCAGATCTCAAGCTCAGTGGTGAGAAGACACAATGCTGAGCTCCATGAACACCAATAACTTGACATATCTGAACCCTGGAACTGTAATATTGATTGGAATTCCTGGACTAGAGCATGTGCAGTTTTGGATTGCATTTCCATTCTTTACAGTGTGTCTGGTGGCTCTTTGGGGAAATATCATTTTATTAATCATCATCCCAGCTGAGCGTAGCTTGCACCAACCCATGTACATCTTCCTGGCTGTGCTGGCAGCTACAGACATAGGACTTTGTGCAGCCATTGCCCCCCAAATGTTGGCCATATTTTGGTTCAGGGCTTATTCCATGGCCTTTGATGCCTGCCTAGCCCAGCTCTTCTTCATCCATACCTTACAGTGCATGGAGTCTGGCATTCTACTGGCAATGGCTTTTGATCGATACATTGCAATCTGTGATCCTCTGAGGCACACATCTATTCTTACACCTTCAATTCTTGGTCGGATGATAGTGGTGGTGGTAATTCGAGCAGTAGTGCTTGTAGGCCTGTTACCTATTCTAATAAAAAGACTGCACCATTTTCGGTCCATTCAAATTGCCCACTCTTACTGTGAACACATGGCTGTGGTGAAGCTTGCAGCAGATGATGTGCAGATCAATAAGATATGTGGTCTCTTTGTGGGGTTTAGCGTTCTGGGATTTGACATGGTTTTTATCATCATATCGTATGCCCTGATTTTCCAAGCTGTTTTTCGCCTTAAACAGAAGGAGGCACGACTCAAAGCCTTTAACACCTGCACAGCTCATATTTTTGTTTTTCTAGAGTTTTATATTCTTGCCTTTTTCTCCTTTTTCAGTCACCGTTTTGGTCATGTTGTTCCCTCCACTCACATTCTTCTGTCAACCATCTATCTCCTCTTGCCTCCTGCTCTCAACCCTATTGTCTATGGAGTGAAAAACATGGTCATTCGAAAGCGGGTGGCACAGATCTTTCTTCTAGATCATGCACATCAGTAGGAATCTGCCAGACACTTCCTGACCTACAGAGAAGGCTGCTACCTTGTAGAAATGGGTAAGGTCTGTGCTCTGTGTTCACTATAGGGTTTCATCTTCTCCTCATGGACCATGAAGGGATTCAATTCCACAATTACAGATGGACTAAAATAAAAACTATATGGAATATGACTGATATCATGTCTCCATTCCTGTTATATTTGACTTCTAATATATATCCCAAATATTCCTTTGTTTAAATAACTTTAATCTGCAGTACATGTAGTTTATTTTTTTTCCTGAATTTTTTTTTTTTTTTTTTTTTTTTGGTTTTGGTTTTTTCGAGACAGGGTTTCTCTGTGTAGCCCTGGCTGTCCTGGAACTCACCTGTAGACCAGGCTGGCCTGGAACTCAGAAATCCGCCTGCCTCTGCCTCCCAAGTGCTGGGATTAAAGGTGTGTGCCACCACTTTCATTTTAAAAAATAAAAGCATTAGTTATTTGTTGACTGCCTTAGGTCATTTTTAGTATGTTAATTTCATATATGTGTTCATTTTAGTTATTGGTTATGTTGTATCATTCTGATTGTGCATTTTACTTACGTATTTTAAAGTAATAATGAGCAAATTAAAATTTAATGAATCATTTCTAACTGTGATTTTTATGCTAACATTAACTTATTGAGGTATTATTATTCTAAGTAATTTTTTATATACTTCTATTTCACTCATTGCCATCAGAAAGTACTATTTGCACTTTTTCCCAGTATAACCTTTATACTGTGTGGCTTTGTAGGTAATATATTTATTATTCATTGGATTGGTTTTTTTGTGTATCTATGTGTATATGTGCGTGTGTTTGTATAAATGATCTGTTTATAACTTAAGAGAATAGAGAGTTGTACCAGTGGTTATGGGAGCTTGTTACTCTTACAAGAGTCCTGAGTTTGGTTTCTATCATACAGACCATGGTTCACAATCATCTGTAACTTCAGATTCAGGGAATCTGACACCTTTTTCTCATCTCTGTGGGCAGGGAGCATATTCTTTTGAAAATTCATATACAAAGAAAAGACATTCATACCCATTAAATAAAATAAATTAAAAAGAAATGGATAATTAAATGTAGATAAATTGAAATTCAAAAGTGCAATTAATACATAAAAAAAATACAGAGAAACAAAGACATCTCTCCAGCTCAAAATAAACCACTGGCCTGAAGAAATGAAGTTCTAAACTATATCCTACATATATTATAATAAACCTTTGAAGTAAATATGTGGCAACTCAATAATATACATATACTTAATATACTTAATACTATGCAGTGGAAGTTGGGGTGCCACTGACTCTTTTGTCTGCTCTTTAGATTCCTTTTCTCCTACTGACCCATGAATGGGGGTTTGTGCCTATCCTTTTTGTATCTTGTTGTACCATGTTTGTTTGATATCCCTGAGAAGCCTGCTCTTTTCTGAAGGAAAACAGAAAAGAACTGGGTCTGGAGGAGAAGAGAAGTGGGAGGGGGATGGGAGGAGTGGTGGGAGGGAAAACCGTGGTCAGGGTGTACAGTATGAGGGAACAATGAATTTTAATAGAACATGAAATTTTTCATTACCTAAAGAAAATCTGTTTACTTCTCTACAAACAGAATTAATTTTGTCTATATCTTGAACCTTCACTAATGATGGTGAAGCTAGATAAAAATCAGAATATTGAAATATTGAACATAAATCTATCATGATGATCTACCAGGGATGAGAACATCAGGAAATTAAGTCACATTCAGGGGGGAGTAACATTTCTGAGAAAATACATGGTGAAATATTTGTTCAGATGGTATAGTAGCAGCATGATGGTGTTTCCTGGGAACTTTTCAGATAAAGGCAGATTTTTTGTTTGTTTGTTTGTTTTTGTAACTAGTGTGTTACTGGTATCATAAGAGAAATGAGTGACTTCCTAAACTCAGCAGTTTCAAGGTCTGCCAATTATTGGTGCCGATTGCATAATGGTTAATGACATATGGAGCTTTCTACCTTGGGAATTAGTAAGATCCCTAATGAACCTAGATATGTGTGTTCATGTGTGTGCATGTGTGTGTGTCGTTTAGTGATAAATAATATTAAGGAGGGAACTGTGTGCTAAGAATTCAAGTAAAGTTATTACAAGGACTGTGAGTGTACTGGAGAAAGATGTATTAGATTCAGGCATGGTGGCTGACCTTGAATACTCTAGCACTTGAAAGGAGAAAGGACAAGGACCATGAGTTCAAGATCTTTTCAAATACATGGCAAATTAGAAGCTACTCGGGATAACTTGAGACTGTATCTCAAGAAACTAGCCAACTCACCAGATGACCCAACAGGAGAGAAGATACATTGGTAATTATATGCTTTATTAGAATTAGCCTAATAGTTTAGAGAATTGGCTAATTTCCCTCTAAGTGCAGATTTATAAGTGGAAGCTGACAAAAAGGCATTTTAGACTCTTCTTTTGGATAATATGGTAAACTTGTATTTGGGGCTATCATGTATCATCTTGTGTGTGGTTAAAAGAAGAATTAAAAGCCATTGTAAGAGCAGTGGCACATTAAAAAAATAAAACAAAGCAAACAAACAAACAAAAATCTGCTGTCCTAAAAAAAAAATTGGATGACAAATTTTCTGATGTTTCAATAGTGGAAACTTTGAAAAACATTCTTGAAGTAGATTTTCAGTGTATCTAAAAATAAAACTATTGACTGTGGTTTCCTCTAGAAACTTTCTTGGTATTTTCAAGGATTTGTTTATCTTTGTATTACACATGAATTCAGGAGACGCATATATAGAAGTGGAAATCACAGAATTTACATTCATTAAATAGTTGACTGCAGTTGATGCTAAGCAGCACATGTGCATTTGTTAAGAATAGTTGTTACTCATCGACATTAGCTCAAGGTTTTGACCTAGTATCTTTTGTCCAGCGGATGACACAGGTTGCAAAAGATGCTAAGCCTTGATAGGTGCCCATTAAGAAATCTCTGAAGCTCATGTTTACTTGACCTGGCTACTGCAGTTGTCAGAAACCCCATGCTATATGCAAGAGTGCATAGTTCCTATTCTTATACTAATGAAAAGACTTTTAAAGTATAAGTGAAGTTGAAAGTGTATGTCCTGATGCTTAAGGTAAATGAAGGTATGAATCATAAAGATAACAATCCTCTTGGGGAGTTAGATAAAAAGAATTTTCTTGACTCATGCTGTAGTGTAAAGTGCAGTGGCTCTTTTAGCAACATCGCAATGTGTTGAAACTTTGTGGGAATACAACCAGCCTAAGCCAGAACAGGCTTTAGCCTTCCCAGGTATGTTTTTCTCTCTACAGATTTCCAAGTGGGAATGATGGAATTTTATTTTTGTTGAAATATAATTAAAAAGTTTATGAGTACACTATTAATTGCTTTTCCCTGGTTTATTTGCTTTTGTACTTTTCATAAAACAAGAATAATTTGAATTCATGAGCCTTTAATTTTTTTTTATTTTTTTGAGATTATGGTATAATTACATAATACCTTCCTTCTTTTTCCTTCCTATAAACCCAGTCACATACTCTTCCATACTTTCCCTTTTAAATTGATAACACTAACAATATACAGACTACAGAAATTGTGTTTATATAGTTAGGAATAATGCACTCTTTAGTTACGTTTTTAAGGATAATTACATAATACTTTATTATACTTATAGTCTCCAAATAGCTTTTGACATATGCCAGCTTTCTTGTCTATCTACACTCAATTGCAATGAATTCTACAACTCTATATTTTAAAACGAAAAAGGACCATTTCAGGATAACCTGCTAATTATCTCTGAGAAAGCTTTACAAGTGTGTAAGTAATGAAGGAAATTGGATAAAGACAAAGCAAGGATATCCCTTTGAGGTCAGTGTCTGATCCATCTGCTCAAGAAATACTTCTCTCTGGGCAAAGACCATCCCAGCTTCCTTTACCCTTCTTATTTCTTTTGAATACCATTAGTTATCACTCCGTTTTCTTTCAGTAGATATTGATTACATGTTTGTAATTGTGTTATTTCATATATCTAAGGTTCATAGAGTTAAAACTCTACTCTGTCTTGTAGGAACTGAGTTTTATGAAACTGAGGTACAAGCTAACTCTCCATCAAGTTTCTACATGATTCTAAAATCCTCAAAGAATTAGTAAGAATTACTTGATTTAAGAAATGTGAACTTTTATATATAGTACATAGAATTAAAAGAAACAAAGAAATAGCTAACTTGAGTAGCATACTGGTTATATATTCCTTATCTTTTTCACCATAACATGTGATAGCTGCTCTTGGAGTGTCTGTGACACAAATCTTTTTGTCTCTAGCCCCTCCTCCTCCTCGTCCTCTTCCTCCTCCTCCTCGTCCTCTTCCTCCTTCTCCTCCTCTTCTTCTTGATTTGTCTTCTTTCTATTACAAAGAATCTCTCATTTCCCTCTGGTTCTGTTCATTTTATTCTTTAGTGTTCCAGTGACTGTGTTAGATTGGAGTAAGATGCTAGATTTTTTCATAGACTTTCATAAATTTAGTGTGAATTGCTCCAAGTACCTATTCATCAGAAGATTATTTAATTAAATGTGTGATAATTAAGTTAGGTATCTTTAATTTATATATGTTAAAACTGGAAAACAGAATTAATCAAATTTTCTAAGTAGAAAATGGACATCAGGTACTGATAGCCAGATCACATTACTGATTTATATTAAGCCTTTGTTAGAATGTTTATTGAAAACAATGTACATAATCTAATAAATGTGCTTTCATATATAGAGAGAAGTAGAATTCATTTTTGCCTTTAAATTGTTAGGCCATAATCAAGTGATCAAAGGGCTTCTGTAATTTCTGGCACATCAAATCATATGTGTTAAAATCAGCATGGAACTCTTTCAGCATTTCTCCCACCTTAATTTCCCCAATTACCAAATGAAAACAACAGAGGAAAAAGCTTTTTACAAATGTTAGTTTACATAACTGATACTGATGATTCTTTGGACCACAGTCCATTCACTAGTGATTCTGTGTAGAAAGAATTCAAAGCCCCAGTTTATTTTCATTCATAATGTAAAAATGAGGTCTATACTTAAATAATAAAGTCCACATAAACGGAAGATACAACATAGTTACCCAATGATATTTTATAATTTTTTCTTTTATGAGCAACCTGATATGAATAGGTGAAAATAAATCTTCTTTGGAAGATATTGGGGTCAGTGTTTATATGTGAAAGGACTGAAGAAAAATTCTAAATATTTTTCAAAATACACTGATTAATAAAAAAAATCATAATTAAAGAGAGGAAGAGAATTTGATAAATAATTGGATCTCCTCCCCATCAAAATAAATGTTCATTATATTCAAAGATTTTTTCAAGAAACTTTATATTCAACCTGATTCAAACTAATGCAACTCTTAGATTTTCACAAAATTTCAGTCAGTAAAATATTTTCCTAACATTCTTGTACACTTAGAACAGTTCAATTATTTAGCACTGTGTTCTAATAAACCTTCACTAGTATTTTAAAACAATGGTATAAATAATCAATTTGTACAACTTACCATATGTACAAGCATTGAAGTGAAAACTTCCAATATTTTCTCAGCAGCCAAGCACATGTTTCTGATGGCAAACTTTATGCCAGCTGGAAGTCTTCTGAATCTCTGTGTGAACAGCAACGGCTTGGGCTCACACAACTGACATGCCTTGGAGCTAACACACAAGCTGAATGCAACTTAACTGGAAGGGACAACTTGTTCCTCAAGCACCCAAGACACCAGAGCCTCAGAAGACCACAGCAGCTCTAAGTTCCTGCTTCCAGTTTCTGCAGAAGAAATTTCAGGTGAGAAACAACACCTATCTCCCTCCATAGAGAGACATAATAAATCAGAATAAAAATATCTCTGATTATGTGAGTGTTGTACACAATGACCTGAGTCTTGTGCTTCCTGCTTTCCTTTAGAGAGCAGTGGGCTGAAGTACCTCCAGTGGAACCTGAGACTCGTTTAATCAGAACCGAAGTCCATACTAACCCCCGAGCATTTTCCTGCAGTGAACCACCTAAGTGTTGTTTCATGACTTTTATAGGGCAGCACAAAAAGTTTCAATAATATCCATATATTCTTGACAGTCAAAACTATTGCTTATTTGTGACAATTTATGTTTCCTACATGAAAACTCTGATCATAGGTGATCCATATTTAGTTTCTTAAAAATAAGGCATTTCACAGTAAAGAATTAAATGTTAGCCCTAATGGGAGGAGCTACCTGGGATGTCTTCCTGAGGTATGGCCGATACTTCCACTTTAAAAACAGGTAGGACTGGATGAGTCACAGTGCTTTTATCCTATAAACTTTGTCTCAAAGATTCTCTTGTAGATTGCCTCTTGTCTACAACAGGTAGTCTAACCTAATATTGGTGAAAAACAAAATAATCTACAGCCAGATCACAAATACCACTGAAATTGCCAATGGTTACTCAAAGTCTACATGGAGACATTGTGAGGTGAGGTCTTTGTTCTCCATAAGGCCTGACTTTCTTTTCACTTTCATTGAAACTGGCTCAATAGAACATGTTTAATTCACTTCCTAATGTTCTAAGGAAAAACAATAAAATCGTATTTTAGAATCACAATAACCACAAAAGAAGCAAAAACTGTTCAATATCTTGAAATAAGGACTAATTCTAAGATGATTAAACATCCTTACACAGTTTCCCTTGAGAACAGATGACAACAAGCCTTTGTTCTGACTACCATGACAAGCATCATAGACCTTTGATGACCAACTAAACAAAGAGCTACTGGAGAGCCTGAAATTTGTTAAAAACACACTGAGGTTGAATGCTACTCTGACAGAGAGTGAGCTCAATGAAAGACTTGGATATCTTCACCTCTATCCTACATTCTATTTTTCCAGATCTCATGCTCAGTGGTGAGAAGACAAAATGCTGAGCTCCATGAACACCAATAATGTGACATATCTGAACCCTGGAACTGTAATATTGATTGGAATTCCTGGACTAGAGCATGTGCAGTTTTGGATTGCATTTCCATTCTTTACAGTGTGTCTGGTGGCTCTTTGGGGAAATATCATTTTATTAATCATCATCCCAGCTGAGCGTAGCTTGCACCAACCCATGTACATCTTCCTGGCTGTGCTGGCAGCTACAGACATAGGACTTTGTGCAGCTATTGCCCCCAAAATGTTGGCCATATTTTGGTTCAGGGCTTATTCCATGGCCTTTGATGCCTGCCTAGCCCAGCTCTTTTTCATCCATACCCTGCAGGGCATCGAGTCTGGCATTCTGTTGGCAATGGCTTTTGATCGATACATTGCAATCTGTGATCCTCTGAGGCACACATCTATTCTTACACCTTCAATTCTTGGTCGGATGATAGTGGTGGTGGTAATTCGAGCAGTAGTGCTTGTAGGCCTGTTACCTATTCTAATAAAAAGACTGCACCATTTTCGGTCCATTCAAATTGCCCACTCTTACTGTGAACACATGGCTGTGGTGAAGCTTGCAGCAGATGATGTGCAGATCAATAAGATATGCGGTCTCTTTGTGGGGTTTAGCGTTCTGGGATTTGACATGGTTTTTATCATCATATCGTATGCCCTGATTTTCCAAGCTGTTTTTCGCCTTAAACAGAAGGAGGCACGACTCAAAGCCTTTAACACCTGCACAGCTCATATTTTTGTTTTTCTAGAGTTTTATATTCTTGCCTTTTTCTCCTTTTTCAGTCACCGTCTTGGCCATGTTGTTCCCTCCACTCACATTCTTCTGTCAACCATCTATCTCCTCTTGCCTCCTGCTCTCAACCCTATTGTCTATGGAGTGAAAAACATGGTCATTCGAAAGCGGGTGGCTCAGATCTTTCTTCTAGATCATAGATGTCAGTAGTGATCTGCCAAACAGTTATTGACTTACAAAAAAGCTATTGCCTTGTATAAATAGGTAAGGTTTGTGCTCTGTGCTCATGGTAGGGGTTTCCTACCCTCCTCATGGACCATGAAGGGATTCAATTCCACAATTATAGATGGACTGAAATTCAAATAAGCAATTAATAGAGAAATATATAGAGAAAGACATCTCTCTTTGCAAAATAAACTACTGACAAAAAGAAATGTAGCTATAAACTATACTTTACATGTATTATTATATGACTTTATAACATATTTTGAATAAATATGTGGTATCAAAAATCAATAATGTAAATATACTTAATATACATCCTGGAGGATATAAGTTTTAATACATTTCTCTAGGTGGATTCTTGTCCTATTCTACAGATGAGAATGTGTGCCTAGTACTGTTAATTAAATAAAAAAATCTTAATTTTTGGGTGCTTATGTCCAGATTAATTACAGCTGTCTTTCTAAATGTGCTGTGTCAAAAATGACTTCTAAATATTTAAACACACAGAGAGACATAGATGCACACACACAAATACACACACACACATGCATGCATCCATACACACACACACACACACACACACACACACACACACACACATTCCCTACTTTCAGTCTCAATCATAGAAGCTCTTTTTTGTAATGATAGTGAATGTAGAAACCATGGGTGCTTATAGCCCAGAATAAGTGAAGCTTGAGAGCTCATTCTTGAAGAAAACACTCATGTTACCTCTGTAAGACACAGGGGATAAGATATCAAGGAGGAGGGAGTACAAAACATACGTAGGAAAAAGGGCTGCAAAGTGTCATCTTTGTGAATGGCATAGCCATTTCAGTTATTAACCAAAGCAGCTGTGCTGACCTACACAGTGCTGACACAAGTCTGTCATCAATGGGAGAGGAAAACATATGCTACTCTCTCTTCTTGCTGAATGCTATGCCCACTCCAGTGAAGTCTGCCTGTTGAGGTCAAAAGGCCTGGAGGCAGTCATGATGCAAAGAGTTTCAAGGAAACTCAGCCTTCTGGAACCTTGGCATTCTCATAGCCCATATACTCAAACCCTATCCCAGTGTTAGTATAGTGTATGCTCTCTTTCAGTATTGTTTTATTATAAGTGGCTTTAAAGATTGAATTCTGGCACAGGTAAGCCTCCACCAGTGTTCCAAAGTCCTAGAAAATACTTGAAGCCAATGAGCTAGGAATTCAGTAAGAAAGTTACCTAACATTCAAATTCACTCTAGTAGAGATGGTGAAATTAATTAGGCATTACAAAAAAAATGGAGCTAGAATAGCTTAGGGCAAATCTACTTAGGACAGTAGCTGAGTCTCACCCAAACAGGGGAATACACAATGGCCTAGTGAATAGGTGGGTTAACCATGAAAGAGTTAGGGAATTCCCCTGGCACAGGTTTCTTCACTTGGCCCAAGGGAACAGCATAATCAGGCATTTACTTAGACCTCCCTGGTGGTGGGCTTAACAATAGACTAGCATTACACCTGGCTCCTTTCTTAGTGGTAAACAGTGGCCCGGTCCTGTCATCTTTTGATGTATATATTCCTTTTGTTTTGTGTAACTATAACTCAGTGGATGTGTTCGCCTGGTTTTTCTTGTTTTTCTTCTGTATAAAAAAGTTTGGTGTTCATTTGGACGACACACTCAGATTGACACACGCAGATTCAACACATTCTCTCATGTCACATCTGTTTGTCACCCCCATTCCCGCTGACTCTGCCCATCTGTCTGAGACTCTGATTCACACGGATTGAGGAGGGCCCATTGAGCCCCCCCTCCCCCCGCCCCCAGTCTGTGGCAGCTTAATTGTTGTCTATTTACAGATTCTGGGGAAGGGAGAGTCATTGTTATCACCTATATACTCCAGGTGAGTCCACCAAGTTGTAGTGGTTATTTATAAACCCATTGCCTTTGCAAACCTCAGTACATCACATATAAAATAAAGACATAAATGTAGGAAAGGTTTTTGTAGGAAAGAGAGCTGCTGGCAGGAGATGACAAAGTAATCAGAATGCATTATATACATGTATGAAGTTTTCAAGGAATGAATGTAATGACTAATAGTTCCAAACCACTCTCATAAAAACATCTAAAGTTTTTATTACTCATTTTATTTTATTTTTTTACATTTCATATGATATCCCCCTTCCCAGTTACCCCTCCATAAATCTCCATTCCCTGTTTCCCCCTAGCCCTTGTCTCTATGAAGGTGCTTCTCTACTCTTTCACCCACTCCTGCCTCACTGCTTTAGCATTTCCTTACATTGGGATATCAAGCCTCCACAGGACCAAAGGCCTCCCCTCCCATTGATTTCAGATGAGGCTATCTCCTGTTACATATGTATCTGGAGACATGGATTCATCCATGTATACTCTTTGGTTCATGGTTTATTCTCTGGGAGCTCTGGGTGGTCTGGTTAGTTGATACTGTTCTTCCCTATGGGGTTGCAATCCCCTTTAGCTTGTTCAGTCCTTCCCTTAGCTCTTCCATTGGATTATATTAAAACTTTGTTTACTATTTTCATGTCTTTTCAATAAACTACATGGAGTTACAGCTAAAACAATAAGACAACTGATTAAGATTAAGGGCATACAAATTGTGAAGGAAGAAGTCAAAGTATCATTATTAGCAGATGATATCATAGTACACATAAGTGACCACAAAAATTCTACTGGGATCCCCTATAACTGATAAACACTTTCAGCAATGCGTATGGATACATGATAAACTATAAAGCAAACAAACAAAACTAAACTAAAAGAACACACCAAGACTTTAAAATGTGTGGATCTTCTCTATGTAAATGACAAATAGATTGTGAAAGAAATCAGGAAAACAATGTCTTTCACAAATTATATAAAATAGTTTTGGTATATCCCTAACCAGACAATTGAATGACTTGTATGACAAAAACTTGAATTCACTGAAGAAAGAAATTGAAGAAGATATCAGAAGATGGAAAACCCTCCCATGCTCTTAGATCAGTAGAATTAGCATAGTATAAATGGCTATTCTACAAAAAGCCATCTATAGAGTAAATGCAATGCCCATCAAAATTCCAGTATAATTCTTTACAGGCTTGGAAAGCACAATACTCAATTTCACATTAAAAGCAAAACTAAACAAAAATCAGGATAATTAAAACAATCCTGAATAATGAAGAACTTCTGGATGTATCACCATCCCTTATTTCAAGCTGTACTACAAAGCTGTGGTAACAAAATCCATATAACATGGTATTGGCATAAAGGCAGACAGGATGATCAATAGAATCAAACTGAAGACCCAGAGATAAATACACACACTTATGAACACTTGCTTTTTGATAAAGAAACCAGAAATACACAACAGAAAGAAGAAAGCATCTTTAACAAATGTTGGTGGTCTACTTGCATGTCTGTGTGTAGAAGAATGCAAATTAATCCATATCTTTCACCCTGCACAAAACTTGTTTAGACCATGTTTAGCAAAGACCTCAACATAAAACAGGACACACTGAACCTGATAGAAGAGAAAATGCTGGATATCCTTGAATGCATTGGGACAGGAGAAAACTTCCTAAAAAGAACACCAATGGGACCAGCACTAAGTTCCACAATTAATAAGTGAAGCCTCATGAAACTGAAAAGGGTCACTTGAAATGACATTGTCAGTAGGACAAAATAGCAGCCTACATAATGGGAAGAGATTTTCACCAAATCTGGCAAAGGGCTTTATCAACAAATCAAGAAACTAGACATTGACAAACCAAATAATACAATTAAAAATGGGACAGAGATCTACCAACATAAATTTTTCTAACAGGAATCTCAAATGGCTTAGAACAGTTAAACAACTTTTCAACATCCTTAATTATCAGGGAAAAGCAAATCAAAGCTAGTTTGATATTCCATTTACACCTGCCAGAACGGCCAAGATAAAAAACTAAGTAACAGTTCATGCGGCTGAGGATGTGCAACAAGGGGAAATACTTTTCTATTGCTGATAGGAGTGCAAACTTGTTCAAACACCATGGAAATCTATATGGTGGTTCCTCAGAAATATGAAAATGTATCTACTTTAAGACCAAGTTATACCACTCTCGGACATATAAGAAGCCATCCATTCTACCACTAAGATACTTGCTCAACTATGTTAATAGCAGCTTTATTCATAATAGCCAAACTCGAAAAACCTAGATGTCCCTCAATCAAAGAATAAATAGAGAAAATGTGGTATATTTACACAATGGAGAATTACTTGGTGTGCCCTTCCCCCAGCCTTGTGCAGGCTGCTCAGACCTGATTTGTCACAGCTAGCTAGCCCACCTAGGGTGGAGTCTTCCAACCTAGGTAAAGTCTATTGTCCTGCCACATCTGCAGCTTTCCTCCAAGACACCATTACTTGCTGAGAGACTGAACCTGTTTTGACACTATCCTGACAATGCAGAGATCCTGACAAAGCAAGAGATCCTGGCATGGTGGGGAGTGGGGTCCCCCCCCACCTTTATAAGCTTGGACTCATAAGTAAACATTGGCCTTGATCAGAAAGGTTTGTCTTGGCTTTCCCATCCAAAACCCCATCTTTACTTTCAGGAACCCAGTAACCTGTGGCTGCAGGTGGCTACAACTTGGTTTTTAGAAAAATATATATATACCATGGAACTTGCAGGCAAATGAATGGAACTAGAAAAAAGTCATCCTGAGCAAGGCATGCCATATTCAGAAAGACAAACATGATATGCACCCACTTATAAGTGGATATTAGCTGTTAAAGATAATCTTTCTATAGTTTAGACACTCAGAGAGAGGCAAAGTAACAAGGAGTCCTCTAAGGGGGACATATGTATCTCCCTGGAAAGGGGGATTAGAATAGATTTGTGGGTGGACTGGGGGAGGGTAGAGATGAGAACAGGGGAGATCAGGTAGGGGGAAGAGGAAGAGATGGAGAGAATCCTGAGAGAGACTACTGGAATATGGGGTGGGCTGTATTTAGGGGGCTATGTGGACAGCTAGTGCATTGGAAACTTTCTGGAACCTATGGAGATGACCCTAGTGAGGACTGCTAGTAATGGAAGATAAGGAACTTACAGTGGTTATCTTTGCTAACCAGTCAAGGCTCCCAGTGGTGGGACTGACATGAAACCAGACACAAAACCTTTTACCCACAACCTTTCCTATCTGCAAGATGTGCTGGGGCAATGGTGGCTCAGAGCTTGTTGGAGTGGTCAACCAATGTGTGGTGTAACTTGAGATTAACGACACTAGAGTAAGCACAAGACTGACAATGCACAGCTGGCCAGGAACTGAAATTTGGATGGTCCAGGGACCTGGTGTAGAACTAAATATGATGGACAAACAAACAAACATGCAAACAAACCACAATATGATTCCTAATGATATTCTGATATACTCATAGATTGGTACTTAGCCCAATCTTCATCAGAGAGGCTTTCTCCTGCAGCTGATGGGAACAGATGCAGTGACTCACAGCCAACCATTTGGCAGAGCTCAGGAGGAACCGTGTAAGAAGGGGAGGAATGATCCTAGGAGCTACTTTCTAAAGGGAAATGGAGAAGCAGTGGATTTGGGGGAGTGAAGAGGCAGAATGGGACTGAGAGGGGTGGGGGAAGGGGAAGCTGTGGTTAGGATACATTTTATGAGAGAAGAATAAAAACAAGGCAAAACGCCTTTCAAATAGTCCAACTTATCATCTTTCAATGCAAAGTCAGTACATTGAAAAATTATTTAATGAATTTGCAAACATTTAAACAATTCAAGGCAGATTCCTTGCCAAAATATTAGGTGATTTCACTATTGGTGGAGAATAATAGAAATTCTTCCTAATTCTGGGAACAATTGAAAGGCATTTGACTTCTATCATTATCACTGTGTGTGTTTTAAAATTGCTATAATAAAATAAATAGGCAAGGATGTAAAAAGTAAAAAGGAAATAAAATGATTTCTAAATCTCCTTTGTTCTTGAAACTTCCAAGTGCTATAGTATTTTCAAATAAATTTAGTAATATAGTAGTTGTCAAAGGTATACGACTGACTGCTCTGGTGACATATTTTCCATGATAAGTAGTGTTTTCTTTCATTTTGCAATAAAATTGACCATAGTTCACAGGTTGGGCAAAACAATAATGAATCTTTTATTTTCCTATTCTAGAAGTTCCTTATGTCTCAGGTTTGTTCCAAATTGTTTCAGGTCTATCAGGTTATAGCACTGGCCTACTGCTTCCTTTAAAAAAAAAAAACCTTGTAATTTAGAGACAGCTTTCCAAGAGGTAGATTACTCTATTCAGGATGTGCAACATCAAGTAATGAGAATCCTTCCTCTACTAACTAGACATGGATATCAGAAATGCACTGGCCTTCCTCCAGGGAACAGATCAAAACATCGACCTGGGATCAGCTCAGTTCTAAGAAAATCCAAGAAAAGAAGAGGCGGGAAGCAGATGATGCAAGGTGGTGAGCTATTAATTCCTTCCCAAATCTAAACTGCATCAGAGAAGATCTATTTAAACTGGCTGTTTTTCTATCTGGGTGAGTTTCTTCTTCATGTATTAAGACCTCCATATAGCTAAGCATTTCTGTGTGCAGCAATCTTTAAAAGGAAAAAAAAAAAGTAAACCTGAGAGTATCAGATGATCTCATCTCAAGTGTTTTAAGAGTGGATACTCCTCTAGAATGAGCCAGTTTTCTTTCTTGGACACAGGATTTCTTTTCTTAATAGTATGTAACATGGATCAGATATCTAAAGAGACCAGCTGGGGTTGCTCCTGAAACTCACAGAATCAGTGAAATTATGCCATGCATTTTCACTTATATAATCTCTAGAAGATGAACATTTGCAAAAGAATCTTTAGGAGTGGAAGAACTAGAAGGTGGCTTCTGTATCATTGTTTTAGTTGCATGTGAGGAAGACATACTGTGAGGAAGACATTAGTAGCAAGAACAAGGTGAGAATAAGTTTATCAAAGTATCTCAATCAAATTTTTGCATAATATTGGCATACTAAAATTAAAATGCAAAGAGATAGTCTGTGCTTTGGAAATCTGTGTGTGTGCTTTCTCTCTCCCTCTCCATGCCATTCCCCTCTCTCTCTGTATACAAATAGGTATATACTTTGGAAAGAACAACTGAAAGTATAAGAGAGAATCAAGACCCCACTTTCCTTAGCTCATTATCTAATCCTGCTTTCTGAGCAGTTACAGCTCACATCTCATCCCTGAAGTTCATATTATCTGGGAAATTTATGTTGCTCAAAACAAAGGCTTTTTTACTGATACACAAAATAAAATTATAAATACATATATAAATAATATTATATATTTGTATGTTCATACTATATAGAAGAAACCGAATATGATTTCTGCGTCTTATGAGATGTGTTCTATTAAATATGATCCCTGAATTACTATGTATCATGGTGAGACCAAAACTAATTTTGTCTTGTGTCCTTAGATCATCAATCAGCATTTAGATAATTATCTCACATGGAATTTCTTTGTGCAGCTCCTTTATATTTTGCCACAACATGTGCCCTATTTATAAAACATTTACAGCTTTGTGTATGATTACTTTTAAGTATTTTCCACTTCTATTGCCAAGTTCATTTTAAATAGGTATCTGAATAACTATGATGCAAAATTTCCCAATATTTTAATCAACATCTCTATTTTCTTGGTCATATTCTCATGGTTTCTGTGGGTAGAGAAGCTCATGTGAAAAGATTTCTACTTTTTATCAACTGCTGAAATATTTTATATTATATGAAATAGAAGAAACTAAGTTCACATATATTAATGTGCTAGGTATTATGAAGTATATATTCTTTTCATATAGTTTTTAACATGGCAGCCTCTCACTTCTTTAAAATAAATTTTTTAAAAAAAATTTCTCTCAATACTATCCTCCCTGTTCAATGATTATATTTATATATGATTAATATTAGAGAAAGTAGAATGAAAATTATATATAACTTTATGTTCATAGACTTACTAGTGAAAAAATTAAAAGACAAAAGAGTAGATTTGCAGGGTTTAAGTTTTAATTCTTTGCCAAAGGGATAGCGAATTATCAAATTTTTTTTAAAAAAGAAAAATTTAAGCCATCCTTGTGTAAGAAAAGCTCATTAGTTTCAGAAATTATTTTATCTGCCAACTGGGAACAATAAAATAAGTAAAATAAAGTAAGTTGCATTGAACTCCACTATAAGCCTGAGAGGCCTGTGCTTTGCTGCATATGAAGTACATTAGTGCAATAAGCATGTTTAAAGACATTTAGCTAGAGGCTGTATAACATTCCAGGGTTGAGACTATCCTTTCTTAGCTTATGGTTCCTTTTTGCTTCATTAATATCTCTGTGTTTTAAACTCCACTGTTTTCTGATATTTGTGAGTACTTTTCTCTTCCTCCTCCTCTGGCTATAAGATGGATGATCTTTGTCACAGTGAAGTTTAACAGAATCTGGAAGGTATGCAGAGCTTAGAGATGGATATGGAAAGAGTCACATTTGCTTTCTTTGAGACCAGCTGGGGTGGCTCCTGAAACTCACAGAATCAGTGCAATTATGCCATGCATTTTCACTTATATAATCTCTAGAAGATGAACATTTGCAAAAGAATATCAAAGAGTATCTTATAAAGCTTAGTTGATGCTCAAAGATTTAAAGCCATGTGGTCGTACTTCATTCATATGTATAAGATTTCAAGAAGAAATGTGAGTGCTCTCCCCCTTCACACTTATCAGTTTTCTCTGATTTGGTGTCAGCATCAGCGGCGAGTAGAGGATTCATCAGCTCAATGGGCTATACCAACTTGTCATACCTGAACCCAGGGACAGTGATTCTGATTGGCATCCCTGGACTGGAGCATGTGCAGTTTTGGATTGGATTTCCCTTCTTTGTTGTATGCCTTGTGGCTTTGCTGGGGAACCTCTTCCTGCTAATCATTATCCCCACAGAACGCAGTCTACACCAACCCATGTACATTTTCTTGGCAGTACTGGCAGCTACTGACCTTGGTCTCTGCCTAGCCATTGCCCCTAAGATGTTGGCCATCTTCTGGTTTGGCTTGTGTTCCATGGCTTTTGATGCTTGCCTCACCCAGCTCTTCTTCATCCATGCCTTGCAAGGAATGGAATCTGGCGTTCTGCTTGCCATGGCCTTTGACCGATATGTTGCCATCTGCGATCCTCTGAGGCACACAGCCGTCCTTACACCTTTATTTTTACTTCGAATTGTTCTGGTGGTTGCAATTCGGGCAACTGTACTCGTTGGGATTTTACCCATTCTCCTCAAGCGACTGCAACGGTTCCACTCTGTTGTGATTGTTCATTCTTACTGTGAGCACATGGCTGTAGTCAAGCTGGCGGCAGAAGATGTCCGTATTAATAAATCATATGGGCTCTTTGTGGCTTTTGTAATTCTAGGTTTTGACATGATATTTGTTTTCATCTCCTACATTTTGATTTTCCGAGCTGTTTTTCGTCTTCCTCAGAAAGAGGCACGAAGCAAAGCATTCAACACTTGTACGGCTCATATTGTTGTCTTCCTGGAGTTTTATATCCTTGCCTTTTTTTCCTTTTTCAGTCACCGTTTTGGTCACGTATCACCGTATGTCCACATCTTATTGTCTACCATCTATCTACTTCTGCCCCCGGCCCTTAACCCCATTGTGTATGGTGTGAAGACCAAGGAGATCCGCAAATGGGTTGTCCAAATTTTTGTTCTGAAGTCTAATACTCAGTAAAGAACGTGAAAATATTGTGTCGGAATGAAACTAGAGAGTTGTCTGTTAAAACTGCTTGTACTATACATGACTATTTTCATTAATTTATTCATGAAGATCCATGAAAAGCCAGTCTATATTCTCAAGACAAAACCAGTCAGCGTGGGATAAACAGAGGTGAAAGATACAAATGTATCTCATATATTCCTTTGATCCCTCACCTTAGTTTTTATTTTCCGTTTTCTTTCTTTCTTGCATTCTTATATCTATTTTTTTCTTTCTTTCAACCCTGTTGTGCTTTCTGTAAAGCAAAAGGTAGGTATTTTTCCTGATGGTAAACAGTGACACCTATGCATATGTTCTATGACTCTAGAGGGAGATAAAAATATTGAGCAAATATAATGTAATGTATGAGGTTAAAGCAATATAATTTGGCTACACGTGGCACAACAACTAATCTAGATTTTTAAAAGGAATCATACAAGATTTCATGGAGGACATAATGTTAAATGTGAGATTTGAATGTCAAACTTAACTTCAGATGATAAGGATTTTTAATCATAACATTAATTCAGTTTTAAAATTAATGTTATTAAAATTCATGAAGCTGTGCTGATGTGTGTGACTCTAAATTCTTTGGGCATTCACCCACATTCATAAAAGAAACTTTACTAAACCTGGGAAAGCAGCCGCACCCGTGTTTAATAGTATCAAAATACACAAAGCATCCTGCTGCATACACTCATCTGCTAATATCCCTACCATCTGATACACAGTTTTACATAAATCCAAAATATTTATTACATATGTATTTACATCAAATACACATTACAAAAATGCACGTGCCTTTATCAAGTGAGCCATTTCAATAGCCTGAAGACTAATACTGTTGTCAATGGCCATTGTCTGTGTCATTTAAAATCTCACAGTAAACTTACTTTTCACCAAAAGTTAATTAGTAGATAATGTGAAGAATTTTAGATCTCCACTATTAAACTGAGCAAATATCATGTAATTTATATGGTATATAAATAGACCATTATATTTTCTATTCTTATCTTTATGAAGCAAAAGTTCTTATAACCAAATGGAGAGATCTGAGACATTTGTATTTACCTTTGTGTCTCTGGCCTCTCAGTCCTCACTCTCCAGCGACTCTATACATAAAGAGCATATGCCCCATCTTGGCTAGTGCCAAAGGAGCACTAAACATATTAACTCACTAATCTCTACATTTGCTCTATTGATTTCTTTTCCCTTTGAGGATCAAATTAATGTCATACTATATTTACAAAAGAAAAGAAAGATGAAAAGTACCTGAAAATGGTTTCAACCTAAAATTAGATCACAGACAGAAAGTTATGCTACTAAAGAAGACCATAGCAAAAATTTTAGTATCGTTGCATATTTTCAATTTTTTATTAGCTATTTTCTTTATTTACATTTCAAATGTTATCCCCTTTCCTGGTTTCCCCTCTGAAAATCCCCCTATCCCCTCTCCCAAATCCCTGCTCACCACCCACCAACTCCTGCTTCCTGGCCCTGGCATTCCCCTATGCTGGGACATAGAGCCTTCACAGGACCAAGGGCCTCTCCTCCCACTGATGACAGACAAGACCGTCCTCTGATACATATGCAGCTGGAGCCATGGGTCCCTTTATATGTACTCTTTGGTTGGTGGTTTAGTCCCTGGGAGCTCTGGGGGTATTGATTAGTTCATATTGTTGTTCCTTCTGTGGGGCTGCAAACCCCTTCAGCTCCTCGTGATCTTTCTCTAGATCCTCCATTGTAGACCCTATGCTCAGTCCAATGGATGGCTGTGAGCATCCACCTCTGTATTTGTCAGGCACTGGTAGAGCCCCTCAGGAGACAGCTATATCAGTTCCTGTCAGCAAGCACTTGTTGGCATCCACAATAGTGTCTGGGTTTGGTGATTGTATATGGAATGGATTCCCAAGTGGGGCAGTCTCTGGATGGACTTTCCTTCAGTCTCTGCTCCATACTTTGTAACTCCTACCATGGGTATTTTGTTCCCCCTTCTAAGAAGGACCAAAGTATCCACACTTTAGTCTTCCTTCTTCTTGAGCTTCATGTGGTCTGTGAATTGTATCTTGGGTATTCCAAGCTTCTGGGCATCCTGAGTGAGGTAACTCAATCAATTTTTAAAACATGTGAAAAAGCATGGATTTTTAAAGCGTTCACTGAGTTGAGGGCATTTTGAAGTATTATAAGAAATAGAGCTCCCATAGCGGGGAATAGAACTGTGGAGCATTTATCCTGTGATCTCTATACACCCTCTTTGTGGATAGTAACACCTTAAGGTACAGTATATGAATGACTCCCTGTACACTGTATTCATTTGTAAATGTTACTTCCCAAACCGGAAAGAGTCTCAAATGGAGCATTAAAACTCCATTGCTGTGAACATGGATCTCTTCAGAAAACCAGTAGAGCCTGAGGGCATGTGAGCAGTCTTTTTTTGGGGGGGGTGTACCTAAAATAGTTTAAATGAGAGAAACAAACTATATGAGCTGAATAAATCTTATTCTTCTAAGTTCCTTCTTGTCACATAGAAGATAATGGGATACAGAAAACTGATGGAAACATCACATGTTTATGTACTGACAAGTCTAAGTATTTATAGAAAGATGTCTAAAGCCATAGATATTTAGTAAGCAATAAACGTGCCACTTTTCCTTCTTTTTTTTTTAAATTATTGGTTATTTTATTTATTTCCATTTCAAATGTTATCCCCCTTCCCAGTTTTCTTTCTGTAAACCCCCTATGTCACCCCTACCCTACTTCTCTCCTGTTTTACTACCCTAGCATTCCCCTATGCTGGGGCATCAAGCCTTCACAGGACCAAGACCTCCCATCCTTTTGATGTAAGATAAGGTCATCCTCTGCTATATATGCCGCTGGAGCCATGGGTCCCTCCATGTGTATTTTTTTTTTTAATTTACTTTTTACTTACTCGCTTTACATCCTGCTCACTGCCCCTCTGCTGGTCACCCCCTCCCACAATCCTTTCCCCCATTGTTCTTCTCTTCTTCTCTGAGCAGGTTGGGACATCCCTTTGTATCCCCCCCAACCCTAGCATTTCAAGTCTTCGAGAGTTTAGGTGCTTCTTCTCTCTCTGGGGTCAGAGAAGGCATCTCAGCTAGAAGAACATAACCCACATACTAGTAACAGCTATTGTGATAGCCCTGCTCCAGTTGTTCAGGACCCACATGAACACCAAGCTGCACATCTGTTACATATGAGTGGGGGAGCCTAGGCCCACCCAGTGTATGTTCTTTGGTTGGTGGTTCAGACTCTGAGAGCCCCAAGGGTCCAGGCTAGTTGACTCTGTTGGTCTTCCTCTGGAGTTCCTATGGCAGTCAGGGCCTGCAATCCTTCCTCCTGTTCTTCCATAAGAGTCCCCAAGCTCCATCCACTGTTTGACTGTGGGTGTCTCCATATGTCTGAGTCAGCTGCTGGGTGGAGCCTCTTGGAGGACAGTTATGCTAGACTGTTGTCTGCAAGCAAGGAAGAATATCATTAATAATGTCAGGGATTGGTGCTTCTCTATGGGATGGGTCTCAATTTGGGCCCAGTGCTGGTTGGACATTTTCTCAGTCTCATCTCCATCCCCTGTGCCTATATTTCTTATAGACAGGATAAAGTTTCATACATTTATATTACCTTTGAATTCTCTTTCCCTTTCTCATTCTCCTTGATTTCTCTCTGAAACCTGATTTCTCTTCTCCCCATTCAGTCCCCTAACTTTCATGTCTTCTTTTTGTGTGACTCAGTGAGCAACTATGGCAACTCGTTGGAGCGAGAAAGAAGACTTCCAAATCAACTGTGGTTTTACTTTTATTCTATGTCCTGTGACCAAAGTGCATGATGTCTTCATAAAAAGTGTCATCACATTTTGGTGAGCATGCAAGATCAATAACATGTATTAACTTGGGAGCTTCAGGGACCTATCTGACCATTATCTGGAGGCATCCCACCACTAACATTACAGCTACTGTTTAATAATTTTAAGCTTCTGAAGGAGTATTGTCCATGCATGGGGAGTACTCTTGGAGGCCTGCTCTGCTGGTTCAAGTTCTCTCTCTCTGTATCTGTAGATGCAAGTTTATTTTATCTATCTATCTATCTATCTATCTATCTATCTATCTATCTATCTATCTATCTATCTATTTATTTATATTCCAGAACCCCCCTTTTGGTCCCCCCCTTGCTCCCCTCTTCCACAGTGTCTCATCCCATTCCTCCTCTCTCTTGCCTCTGAGAGGTTTCTCCCCCACCTCCTTGTCTTCCCCTTCCCTGGGGCCTTAAGTCTCTTGAGGATTAAGTATATCTTATCCTACTAAGGCCTGACCAAACAGACATCTGCTATATTTGTTCCAGGATCCTCAGACTGGCCCATGCATACTCCTGGTTTGTGGTTCAGTTGGGCACTCACTGTCAATAAGACAAAAATGCAATGTACAGATTGGGAAAGTTCTTTACTAACCTTACATCCAACAGAGGGCTAATGTCCAAAATATACAAAGAACTCAAGGAGTTAGACTCCAGAAAAAAAACCCAATTAAAAAATCAGGCAGAGAGCTAAACAGAGAATTCTCCACTGAGGAATCTTGAATGACTGAGATGCACCTAAAGAAATGTTCAACATCCTTAGTCATCAGAGAAATGTAAATCTAAGTGTTCCTGAGATTCTACTTTATACCAATCAGAATGACTAAGATGAAAAATTCAGGCAACAGCAGATGCTGTCAAGGATTTGGAGAAAGAAGAACATGTCTCCATTGCTGGTGGGATTGAAAACTGGCACAGCAACTTTGGAAATCAATCTGGTGGTTCCTTAGTAAGTTGGAAATAATTCTACCTGAAGACCCAGCTATACCACTCCTGGGCATATACCCAAAGGATGTTCCACTATATCACAAAATTACTTGATCCACTATGTTCAGAGCAGCCTTATTTATAATAACCAGAAGCTGAAAACAACCTAGATGTCCCTCAGTTGAATAATCGATACAGAAACTGTGTACATTTACACAATGGAATACTACTCAGCTATTAAAAACAAGGATACTATGAATTTTGCAGGCAAATGGATAAAACTAGGAAATATCATCCTGAGTGAGGTAATCCAGACCCAAAAGGACATATATTTATGTACTCACTGATAAGTGGATATTAGCCAAAAAGTTCAGAATACCCGTGATACAACTCATAGACCATATGAAGCTTAACAAGAAGGAAGGTCCAAGTGTGGATGCTTCAATCCCAATTAGAAGGGGGAACAAAATAGTCATGGGAGGAGATTGAGGGAGGAATCTGGGTGGGAGAAGAGAGAGGGAAGCAATAAAAGGGAGGCAGGATTAGGTATAGGGGAGACAGAAAAGAAGCCCAGAGGGTCAGGAGAATGAATAGAAATATGCAGTGAGGGGTGGGGAACAGGGTGGGAGGGGGGCACTAGAAAGCTCCAGACTCCAGGGATGAGGGAGGTGCCCAGGATCCAATGAAGATTACATTAGCCAAAATGCCCAATAGTGGAGACATAGAACCTCTAAAGGTATTTTATTACATACCCCATATGATCATTTTATTTACAATAGGAAGATGTTTAAGCAGAAAAATAAAGCTCATTAGTTAGTAATGTCTTCATAAATATGTATATATATTTTTTTCAATAGTATTCTTTTCTGTTATTCATGGTTGTGTGCTGGTGGAAAAGAGAAACACAACCATGAAAAGACAAAACTAAAGCACCACCACATTGATGACACACAATTCAAATGAACTCTTACACTATTTGGAAAATGTTTTCAGTTCATGTGGATCATTTGGTCATAGTGGCAACAAAATTTCAATTAAAGTGCACCTATTTCATTTCATATAAGCAAGCACTTAGGAATTACTAAATTTTCTTTTCTCTTTTTAAAGTTATCTTACATTAACTTCTTTTTTATTAGATATTTTCTTTATTTACATTTCAAATATTATCCCCTTTCCTAGTTTCCCCCCCAAAAAATCCCTATCCCTTACCCGTTCCCCTGCTCCCCAACCAACCCTGCTTCCTGGACCTGGCATTCCTCTATACTGGGGCATAGAGCCTTCACAGGAACAAGGACCTCTTCTCCCATTGATGACCGAGTAGGCCATCCAATGCTACATATGCAGCTAGAGCCAGAGTCCCACCATGTGTTTTCTTTGATTGGTGGTTTAGTCCCAGGGAGCTCTGGGGGTATTGGTTAGTTCACATTGTTGTTCCTCTTATGGGGCTGCAAACCCCTTCAGCTTCTTGGGTACTTTCTTTAGCTCCTTTGTTGGGGATCCTGTGCTCTGTCCAATGGATGACTGTGAGCATTCACTTCTGTATTTGTCAGGCACTGGCAGAGCCTCCCAGGAGACAGCTATATCAGGCTCCTGTCAGCAAAATCTTGTTGGCATCTGCAATAGTGTCCTGGTTTTGTGGTTTTTTTATGGGATGTATCCCCCAGGTGGGGCAGTCTCTGGATGGTCATTCCTTCAGTCTCTGCTTCATACTTTATCTCTGTAACTCCTTCCATGGGTATTTTGTTCCCCCTTCTAAGAAAGATCGAGTAACCACACTTTAGTCTTCCTTCTTCTTGAATTTCATGTGTTTTGCAAATTGTATCTTGGGCTCATATCCACTTAACAGTGAGTGCATATCATGTGTATTCTTTTGTAGTTGGGTTACCTCCACTTTTCATACATCAAGATTAAACAAATATAAGTGAGTTATATTTCCAACTTGAAAGAGTTCTTTTCTTGAATTAGTACTTTTTTCCCCTTTCAAGAAAATCCTGAACTGGAAGAAATTATTTGAACATCTGTTGGTATATAGCACCCAATCACATGCCTCTATGTCTTCTTTTCATCACAGTTATCAGCTTATTTCCTCTCACAGTTCAATATCTGCAATACCCGCTCCCTTATCTGTTTGGTTCGGACTGCATATATTAAGGGGTTGACCATAGGAGGCACCAGAAAATATAAATTGTCAATTATAATCTGTAAGTAGGGAGCCATATGGTACCCTAAAATCTGGGATAAGACAGAAAAGACAACTGGAGAATAAAACAGACCAATGACACAAAGATGAGAACCACATGTGCTGAGAGCTTTGCTCCTGGCTTGCCAAGATGGAATATGAAAGACAGCACGAAGAATCAGTGTATACGACAAGATGACCAAAAGTAGATCAATCCCCACAGATGCTACAATAACCATGAGGCCATAGACAATGTGGTTGGAGATGTCCCCACAAGCAATCATCACTACAGCCATGTATGCACAGTAGGAATAACTAATGACCTGAGTTTGGAATCTTTCCAATCTTTTAGTTAGGATTGGTGCAGGGGTGACCACTGCTACTGCCCTTGCCAGTATAGCCAGTGCCATCTTCACAAGCATGTTGCTGTCAAGGATGGTTGTGTACCTCAAAGGGTACCAAATAGCTGCAAATCTATCAAAAGCCATGGCCAAGAGGATCCCCGATTCCATGACATAAAAGGAAGGGATGAAAAACATCTGTGTGAGGCAGGCTTCAAGGCTGATTTCTTTGGCATTCAGCCAGAAGATTCCTAGCATTCGGGGTACAGTGACTGTTACCAGGCACAAGTCCACGACTGATAGTGTAGCCAAGAGGAGAAACATTGGCTCATGGAGAGTCTTCTCTATCCAAATGATATTTAAAATGGTGACATTTCCTATGATGGTTACTACAAATATCAAGAAAAAGGATATAGAGAACAATCCATGGGAGGATTCAAGGCCTGGGATTCCAGCCAGGATGAATATCAAGGGCTGAGGAATGGAATTATTACATGAGGGCATGGTCACAGGAGCTCTTCAAGGTCTGGTTCCTAGGGAGACAAAGACAACAGTTTATAATGGTAATGATTAGTAAATTGATGATCAAGTAAATACTTGAACTCCCTGGAGTGGGGATGCAGAAAATTCTGGACGACTTGCTAAGAGGAAGAAGCCGTCTTAAAAATAGGTTCTCATTAAACATGTACTAATCCCATGATTTAATCTTTCCTTTTGCACTGATTGTATAATACTCAAATCTTTCCATTTTCTAATATGACCACTTAAGATGGTAGGATATAGCAGGCCCATCATTGAAGTGTTTACCCCAGCCAAGGAAGCTGAATATAATCATGTATTAGTCTGTTTGGAGAATTGGACTTTGCTTTGGGATTTTTGCCTGAGTTTATTGTGAACAGTTAATTCTGATAAAAGGTCCAGGAACTATGTGGGGAAATTATGTATAAAGCAAGGTGAGTACTTTAGTAGAATAGTGGATCTGTGGGATGACAAAACTGAAATCTCAAATGCCTCAACAGGTACTAATTCATCATTTCCATACTATTTAGTCAAGCACAGTCGGGGAGTGGAATAAGGGTCAAGAGGAGTTACTAAATTTCTGTAGAAATGTTTGGTTGTGTTTCTGTAGGGAGTAGTATTTGGGGATTAATATAAGCTTTTTTTTTTTTTACCAAAATAGCACTTTATTATAGTTATTAAATATTTTGAACTACATAATTATTTTTTTGGAAATACAAAATTTCTCTTACCAAATGATAGTCATGAATGTGTGTTAATATTCTAAAATGGAAGGTATATATTCATAATGAACACTAGTATAGAGACAGTAGTAACTTTTTAATATTACACAAATGTAATTACATTGTGCTTTTAAGGCTTAGGCTTTATAATTTTATTTAACATTTCAACTATGTAATTTTAATAAATATCACAGAAAAGGAGAAATATTAATAAAAGTTAAAATCACAAATCAAAGCATGTATTTCAAAGTTGCTTTACCTAGAAATATGATGAGATTAATATTAGGACAAAATTTCTCCTATAAGGAGAAATTTACAATGTAGTTACAATGTAATTACATTGTGCTTTTAAGGCTTAGGCTTTATAATTTTATTTAACATTTCAACTGTATAATTTCTCCTATAAGGAGAAATTTAACGATTTTCTTGGATTACTAGTATTTTATTGTTACATCTACCTCATGACATATTTAACATGTTTCCAAATTATTTGTAAGTCTAATGACTTGGCTTTTTTTCCTATTATTGTTGTTTTCTTTTGGAATTTTATTTTGAAACACGGTCTTTCTCTGTAGCCCAGTTTGATCTCACTAGACAATCAGGTCTTTCTTCGACTCATGACCCTTCTGCCTCAATCTGCTGAGTGCTGGTACTGCAGACATACCTTGGATAGTCTCCACACTTGCCCCTTACCCAGTTCTTGCTAAGTTCTTGGCATACACATATCGCCAGATTTATAATGGCAATTAAAACATACACATATGTTTAGACTTAGTGTATACACATAAATAGATGTTTTTATATAGTTAAATCATTATAAATATGTAAAAGTCCAATATGTTGTGATAATTGGTTTAGTTCTCAAATTCTACTGTAGCATTTTTACATAGTAAGTTGATTGATTCAGACATCAATATTTTATATTAAAATTGCATTTTGTCAGTGGCATACTGGTGCTTAATAATAGACATGTCTCCTATAAGGTATCCTGGCATAGTAAAAATATGAAGGTGTTTGGAATCTCAGACCTAAAACTTACTCTATGTGACTTGATCATAGCTTTGTAATTTATTTTTTATATTATAGTATAATTTTTCCATTTTTGTCTTCTCTATCCTCTCTCTAAATTTTCCCATATAACTCTCCCTTGCTCTATTTCAAATTAAGTGTTAAATTAAGCATCTACAGGTCAAAAGTTAGATAAGCCAAATGAGGCAAAATTAATCCCTGTGCAGAGATATAACATGTATATACCTAACATCATTTCTAAAAGAATTTTTTGTTCTAAACTACAATTGTTCCTGTTTTTCAATGCATTATCAATTTATCAATTTGAAGTAGGATATAAAAGTATTGTATTATAAGTTTGTTAATTACAAAGAATGACAATGAAGATAATAAAAAGTCTTGAATTGATTCTCTAAGCATAAAATTTGAAAATATTGATACTTTTATACTCTGTTTCTAGATTAATAATTTCATTAAAGAGAAAATATTTCATGTCACTATAGCTAGATATCTGGGCAAATAATTGTAATTAAAATTGTAAAATGCAGTTTAATCTGCTAGAAGTTAGGATCCTATCATAAATAGCTGCTTGATAACAAGAGAGATGCATAACAAAACTAGAAATTGCACATGTTGAAGTTTCCAGTGGAGAAGGTATGATCATCTATCAGGAACGCTATGCATGATGTTCCCCACAAAACAGTCTTCAGGACAGAGTTGTTATTTTAAGCAAAGTGACAAAGTTTTTCTTTGTGCTATCATAAATTATTGGCAATATTATGTGAATATTACAGAAAGATGCAATTGATTCAAGAATAAACACTCAGGTTTCTATTGTTTTGTTTTCATTAAATAAGTGTCTCTGATCATTCTAAAACTGAAAAACTCTACAAAGGGTTTGGGTACTTTGTGATATTTGGTTGAACATATATGAGGATCTACTCTACCTACATAATGTCTTTGACCCAGGACATTTTCACCCTTTCGTCTCCTTCCTTTGTTTCTTTTTCCTGGAGTGCTACCTGTAGAGTTACAGACCTGGTCAGCAATCCTGGAATGATCCTAGTACCCTGGAGGTCTGAAGAAGAGCTGTTTCACTCAAGATTTAGATGGAGGATTTGAGCTTGAGGCCCATTTAAGTTGGTTTGGTTTTCTTCCCTGGGTCTCAAGTGACCTTGTCTTATACCCAAATGTGCTGCTCTTGGCTTGAATGTTGTCAGATAAAAACCTTAAGGTGAATCACTAAGGACAGAGGATTTGCTAAGCACCATAGGATTTGCTGTGGATGAGCTGTGGGAAATAGGTTGATAGAGATTAGAATCCCCAGAGGGACATGGAAGAGCAGTTGAATCAGAATGGTTATCTTAAGGATGCTGAAGCTAGATTGGACAGATGGGGAGTCAAATTCAAAACAGTGTTGTACTAGGTTATGATTACATATAAATTGATTTGTTTTCAAGTTATTTATTTTTTTACTTCTAATAACTTTTAGGGTCCCATAAATAAATTAAAAAATGGATATTAGGGCTCTTAATTCCTTAAACAGGATCAAAGCCCAGGCATACTTAGAAACAGTAGAGACAAAGTAAAATTAACTTAAGAGCATTTGTGGAATAAAGAGAAAGGGGTGAGTTGATGGAAATTTGAGCAAGAACAGAGTGCTAGATGATAAATATCATAAAAGACAATGCCCTGGAGGAACTGTTTTTAAAAAGACTTTTGGCAGAATTGTGACTAAGTCTAAAAAAGAAAGAAAATAATTGAAAATTATGTTGTTCAGAAATCACTGGTAGAGCATATCTTGAAGATATTGATTAGGGATCTGCCTATTTGCTTTTCCATTATTCATTCAAATTATTAATATTTTAAATTACAGCAACAGTGTTGGGTTAGGTGTCCGCAGACATGATGGACCCTCAGGTGGGGCAGTCCCCAGTTGGCCCTTTCTCAGTCTCTGTTCCATTTTTTGTCCCTGTTCTTCCTTTGGACAGGAACATTTCTGGGTTAAAAAGCTTTGAGATGGGTGGGTGGTCCCGTCCCTTGACCAGGGGCTGTGACTATCTACTGGAGGTGGTCTCAACAGGTTCTAGTACCCCATTCTAGCCGCATTTCAGCTAAAACCATCCTCATTAGGTTCTGGAAGCCTCACATTTTCTTGGTGTTTGGGACCCTCCAGTGATTATACCCAGTTTCTCATCCCCCTGCTACAAATTTTTGTTCAATTTTCTTACCCTCTGTACCTCTTTCACATCTCCTTCAGTTCCTGATACTGCTATCCTTATTTCCTCCCCCTCCTTTGTTCCTCCCCAGTTCCACTTTCCCTCTACCTACCAGGATCATCCAGTTCCCCCTTAATGCAGGACTGAAGTGTCCACATCCTGGTCTTCCTTCCTCTTAAGTCCATCTGGTCTGTGTGTTGTATTATGGGCATTGTGAGCTTTTGGGCTAATATCCACATATTAGTGAGTACATACCATGTATGTTCTTTTGTGACTGGGCTACCTCACTCAGGATGATATTTTCTAGTTCCATCCATTTGCCTGCAAATTTCATGAAGTCATTGTTTTAATCGCTGTGTATTACTCCATTGTGTATATGTACCGCATTTTCTGTATCCATTCTTCTGTTGAGGGACATCTGGGATTTTTTCTGTCTTCTGGTCATTCTAAATAAGGCTGCTATGAACATAGTGGAGCAAGAGTTCTTGTTATATGTTGGAGCATCTTTTGAGTATATGCCCAGAAGTGGTATAGCTGGGTCCTCAGGTAGAACTTTCCAAAATGGTTTTACTAACTTGCAGTTTCACCAGCAACGGAGGAGTGTTCTTCTTTCTCCACATCCTCCCAACATCTACTGTCACCTGCCATTCTGACTGGTGTGAGGTGGAATCTCAGGGTCGTTTTGATTTGCATTTCCTTGATGACTAAGGATGTTGAACAGTTCTTTAAGTGCTTCACAGCCATTTGAAATTCCTCAGTTGAGAATTCTGTATTTAGCTCTGGACTCCACTTTTTAATAAGTTTATTTGGTTCTCTGGTTGCCATTTTGTCCTATTGACAGTGTCCTTTGCTTTACAGAATCTTTTCAATTCTATGAGGTCCCATTTGTCAATTGTTGCTCTTAAGGCATAAGCCATTGGCATTCTGTTCAGGAAGTTTTCCCCTGTGCCAAAGTATTCAAGGCTCTTCCTCACTTTCTCTTCTTTAGATTCAGCATATCTGGTTTTATATGGAGGTCCTTGATCCATTTGGACTACAGCTTTGTACAAGGAGATAAGAATGGATTGATTTGCATTCTTATATTGTGCAGACCACTAGATGAAACAGCACCAATTGTTGAAAATGCTTTCTTTTTTCCACTGGATGGTTTTAGCTTCTTTGTCAATGATCAAGTGACCATAGGTGTGTGGGAATATTTCTCGGTCTTCAACTCTATTCCACTGATCTACTTGCCTTATTCTCTACCAATACTATGCAGTTTTTATTGCTATTGCTCTGTAGTATAGCTTGGGGTCAGGGATGGTGATTCCCAGGAAGTTCTTTTATTGTTGAGAATAGTTTTCGCTGTCCTGGGATTTTTGTTATTCCAAATAAATTTGAGAATTGCTCTTTCTAACTCTATGAAGAATTGAGTAGGAATTTTGATGGGGATTGCATTGAATCTGTAGATTGCTTTTGGTAAGACAGCCATTTTTACTGTATTTATCCTGCCAATCAACACGCATGGGAGATCTTTCCATTTTCTGAGGTATTCTTTGATTTCTTTCTTCAGAGATCTGAAGTTCTTGTCATACAGATCTTTCACTTGCTTGGCTAGAGTCACACCAAGATATTATTATTATTATTTGTGATTATTATGAAGGTTGTTGTTTTCCTAATTTCTTTCTCAGCCTCTTTATCCTTTGAGTAGAGGAAGGTTACTGATTTGTTTGAGTTAATTTTATATCCAGCCACTTTGCTGAAGTTGTTTATCACCTATAGGATCTCTCTAGTAGAACTTTTGGAGTCAATTATGTATACTGTCATATCATCTGCAAATACTGATATATTGACTTCATTCCAATTTTTATCCTTTTGATCTCTTTTAGTGTCTAATTGCTCTGGCTAGAACTTTGAGTAGTATATTGAATAGGTAGAGTCAGCAGCCTGTCTTGTCCGTGATTTTAATGCGATTGCTTAGAGTTTCTCCCCATTTAGTTTGATGTTGGCTATTGCTTTGCTGAATATTGCTTTTATTATATTTAAGCAAGCACCTTGAATTTTGATCTGTCCAATATTTTTTTTTAATCATGAATGGATGTTGTACTTTGTCAAAGGCCTTTTCAGCATCTAATGAGATGATCATATGTTTTTTTTTCTTTGAGTTTGTTGGATTACATTGATGGATTTTTGTATATTGAACCATCTCTGCATTTCTGGGATGAAGCCTACTTGATCATGGTGGATGATCATTTTGATGTGATTTTGGATTTTTTATTGAGTATTTTTGCATCAATATTCGTAAGGGGAGTTGGTCTATAGTTGTCTTTCTTTATTGGGTCCTTTTGTTTTTTAGTTATCAGTATAACTGTGGCTCACAAAAAGAATTGGGTGCTGTTTCTTCTGTTTCTATTTAATGGAATAGTTTGAGGAGTATTAGTATTAGCTCTTCTTTGAAGTTCTGATAGAATTCTGCACGAAAACCATCTGGCCCTGGACTTTTTTGTTTGGAAGATTTCCTTGTTTTTTTCTCTTTTTTCTCTCCTTTTATTGGATATTTTCTTTATTTACTTTTGCCTTTGCAGGTTCCAGCAGTGGGCGTGGCAGGACGAATGAGCCGGTAGCTCCACCCTTGAGCAGGCAGGTTCCAGGCTGGGGGAAGGGAGGCCACACTTTGTATAGTTATTTTTATTCCCTCTTGGTTCATTTCAGCCTTAAGTTTGATTATTTCCTGCTGTCTACTTCTCTTGGGTGTATTTGCTTCTTTTTATTCTAGAGCTTTCAAATGAGCTGTTACGCTGCTAGTGTTCAACTTCCACGTGTGGGGTTTCTGTTGTTTTTGTTGCTATTGAAGACCAGCCTTAGTCTGTGGTGGTCTGATAGAATACATGAGATTAATGAAATGTTCTTGTATCTGTTAAAGTTTGTTTTGTGTTCGAGTACAAGGTCAATTTTTGAAAAGGTCCCATGAAGTATTGAGAAGAAGGTATATCCTTTTGTTTTAGGATGAAATGTTCTATCTATATCTATTAAATCCATTTGGTTCATAACTGCTTTTAGTTTTACTATGTCACTGTTTAGTTTCTTGCTCTATGATCTGTCCATTGGTGAGAGTTGGGTGTTGAAATTTCCTACTAGTATTGTGTGAGGTTAAATATGTGCTTTGAGGTTTAGTAATATTTCTTTTACAAATGTGGATACTCTGATGATTAAGGATGTTGAACATTTTTTCAGGTTCTTCTCAGCCATTTGATATTCCTCAGTTCAGAATTCTTTGTTAGCTCTGTGCCCCATTTTTTAATGGGATTATTTGGTTTTCTGGAGTCCATCTTCTTAAGTTCTTTATATATATTGGATACTAGTCCCCTATCTGATTCAGGATTGGTAAAGATCCTTTCCCAATCTGTTGGTGGCCTTTTTGTCTTATTGACAGTCTCTTTTGCCTTACAGAAGCTTTGCAATTTTATGAGGTCCCATTGGTCAATTCTTGATCTTACAGCACAAGCCATTGCTGTTCTATTCAGGAACTTTTCCCCTGTGCCCATATCTTCAAGGCTTTTCTCCACTTTCTCTTCTATAAGTTTCAGTGTCTCTGGTTTTATGTGGAGTTCCTTGATCCACTTAGACTTGACCTTAGTACAAGGAGATAAGAATGGATCAATGTGCATTCTTCTACATGATAACTGGCAGTTGTGACAGCACAATTTGTTGAAAATGCTGTCTTTTCCACTGGACGGTTTTTAGCTCCCTTGTCAAAGATCAAGTGACCATTGGTGTGTGGGTTCATTTCTGGGTCTTTAATTCCATTCTATTAGTCTACTTGTCTGTTGCTATACCAGTACCATACAGTTTTTATCACAATTGCTCTGTAGTACAGCTTTAGGTCAGGCATGGTGATTTTACCAGAGATTCTTTTATTCTTGAGAAGAGTTTTTGCTATCCTAGGTTTTTTGTTATTCCAGATGAATTTGCAAATTGCCCTTTCTAACTCAGTGAAGAATTGAGTTGGAATTTTGATGGGGATTGCATTGAATCTGTAGATTGCTTTTGGCAAGATAGCCATTTTTACTATATTGATCCTTCCAATCCATGAGCATGGGAGATCTTTTACCCCTTCTTAGAATTGGGAACAAAACACCCATGGAAGGTGTTACAGAGACAAAGTTTGGAGCTGAGAAGAAAGGATGGACCATCCAAACACTGCCCCACCTGGGGGTCCATCCCATAATCAGTCACCAAATGCAGACACTATTGCATATGCCAGCTGAAGGCACTCTGATATAGCTGTCTCTTGTGAGGCTAAGCTAGTGCCTGGCAAACACAGAAGTGGATGCTCATAGTCAGCTATTGGATGGAACACGGGACCCCCATTGGAGGAGCTAGAGAAAGTACTGAAAGGAGCTTAAGGGGCATGCAGCTCGTGTCTCTAGCTGCATTTTTAGCAGAAGATGGCCTTGTCAGCCATCATCGGGAAAAAAGACCCCTTGGTCTTGCAAACCTTATATGCCGCAGTACAGGGAAACACCAAGGCCAAGAAGTGGGAGTGGGTGGGTAGAGGAGCAGGGAGGAGTATAGGGGATGTTCAGGATAGCATTTGAAATGTAAATAAAGTTAATACCTAATAACAAATTGGAGGAAAAACAAAACATGTGGATACCCTTGCAGTTTAGGGATTGATGTTCAGAATTGAGATTTCATCTTGGTACATTTTTCCTTTGATGAGTATGAAGTGTTCTTACTATCTTTTTTTTTTTTTTTGATAACTTTTGGTTGCAAGTCTATTTTATTAGATGTTAGAATGACTACTTCAGCTTGTTTCTTGGGACCATTTACTTGGAAACATTTTTATCATCCTTTTACTTTGAGGTAATGCTGGTTTTTGACTCTGAGGTGTGTTTGCTGTATATTGCAAAATTCTGGATCCTGTTTACATATCCACTCTGTTAGTCTATGTCTTTTTACTGGGGAATTGAGTCCATTGATGTTGAGAGATATTAAAGACCAATAATTGTTGTTAACCTGTCATTTTTGTTGTTAGAGACAGAATTATGCTTGTGTGGTTCTCTTTTTTTAGATTTGTTGTAATGATATTACTTTCTTTCTTTTTCTTGGGTGTAGTTTCCCTCCTTGTGTTGGAGTTTTCCATCAATTATCCTTTGTTGGGCTGGATTTGTGGAGAGATAGTGTGTAAATTTGGCTTTGTCCTGGAATATCTTGGTTTCTCCTTCTATGGTAATTGAGTGTTTGTTGGATATAGAAGCCTTGTCTGGAATTTGTGTTCTCTTTAGGTCTTTATAACATCTGTCCAGGATCTTCTGGTTCTAATAATCTCTGATGAGAAGTCTGGTGTAATTCTGATAGGTCTCCCTTTATATGTTACTTGATCCTTTACCCTTACTGCTTTCAATATTCATTCTTTGTTATGTGCATTTTGGTGTTTTAATAATTATGTGAGGAGAGGAATTTCTCTTTCTTTTTTTTTAATTTTTAATAATTTTATTACATATTTTCCTCAATTACATTTCCAATGCTATCCCAAAAGTCCCCCAGAGCGCCCCCCACTTCCCTACCCACCCATTCCCATTCTTTTGGCCCTGGCATTCCCCTATATTGGGGCATATAAAGTTTGCAAGTCCAATGGGCCTCTCTTTCCATTGATGGCCGACTAGGTCATCTTTCGATACATATGCAGCTAGAGACAAGAGCTCCGGGGTTCTGGTTAGTACATCATGTTGTTCCAACAATAGGGTTGCAGATCCCTTTAGCTCCTTGGGTACTTTCTCTAGCTTCTCCATTGGGAGCCCTGTGATACATGCAATAGCTGACTGTGAACATCCACTCCTGTGTTTGCTAGGCCCCTGCATCGTCTCACAAGAGACAGCTATATTTGGGTCCTTTCAGCAAAATCTTGCTAGTGTATGCAATGGTGTCAGCGTTTAGAAGCTGATTATGGGATGGATCCCTGGATACGGCAGTCTCTAAATGGTCCATCCTTTCATCACAGCTACGAACTTTGTCTCTGTAACTCCTTCCCTGGGTGTTTTGTTCCCAATTCTAAGAAGGGGCACAGTGTCCACACTTTGGTCTTCATTCTTCTTGAGTTTCATGCGTTTAGCAAATTGTATCTTATATCTTGGGTATCCTAAGTTTTGGGCTAATATCCACTTATCAGTGAATACATATTGTGTGAGTTCTTTTGTGATTGTGTTACTTCACTCAAGATGATGCCCTCCTGGGCCGGGCGTGGTGGCGCACGCCTTTAATCCCAGCACTTGGGAGGCAGAGGCAGGCGGATTTCTGAGTTCGAGGCCAGCCTGGGCTACAGAGTGAGTTCCAGGACAGCCACGACTACACAGAGAAACCCTGTCTCGAAAAACAAAAAAAAAAAAAAAAAAAAAAAAAAAAAAGATGATGCCCTCCAGGTCCATCCATTTGGCTAGGAATTTCATAAATTCATTCTTTTTAATAGCTGAGTAGTACTCCATTGTGTAAATGTACCATAATTTCTGTATCCATTCCTCTGTTGAGGGACATCTGGGTTCTTTCCAGCTTCTGGCTATTATAAATAGGGCTGCTATGAACATAGTGGAGCATGTGTCCTTTTTACCGGTTGGGACATCTTCTGGATATATGCCCAGGAGAGGTATTGCTGGATCCTCCGGTAGTACTATGTCCAATTTTCTGAGGAACCGCCAGACTGATTTCCAGAGTGGTTGTACAAGCTTGCAATCCCACCAACAATGGAGGAGTGTTCCTCTTTCTCCACATCCTCGCCAGCATCTGCTGTCACCTGAATTTTTGATCTTAGCCATTCTGACTGGTGTGAGGTAGAATCTCAGGGTTGTTTTGATTTGCATTTCCCTAATGATTAAGGATGTTGAACATTTTTTCAGGTGCTTCTCTGCCATTCGGTATTCCTCAGGTGAGAATTCTTTGTTCAGTTCTGAGCCCCATTTTTTAATGGGGTTATTTGACTTTCTGGAGTCCACCTTCTTGAGTTCGTTATATATATTGGATATTAGTCCCTTATCTGATTTAGGATAGGTGAAGATCCTTTCCCAATCTGTTGGTGGTTTTTTTGTCTTATTGATGGTGTCTTTAGCCTTGCAGAAGCTTTGTAGTTTCATGAGGTCCCACTTGTCAATTCTCGATCTTACAGCACAAGCCATTACTGTTCTATTCAGGAATTTTCCCCCTGTGCCCATATCTTCAAGGCTTTTCCCCACTTTCTCCTCTATAAGTTTCAGTGTCTCTGGTTTTATGTGAAGTTCCTTGATCCACTTAGACTTGATCTTAGTACAAGGAGATGGGAATGGATCGATTCGCGTTCTTCTACATGTTAACAACCAGTTGTGCCAGCACCATTTGTTGAAAATGCTGTCTTTCTTCCACTGGATGTTTTTAGCTCCCTTGTCGAAGATCAAGTGACCGTAGGTGTGTGGGTTCATTTCTGGGTCTTCAATTCTATTCCATTGGTCTATTTGTCTGTCACTATACCAGTACCATGCAGATTTTATCACAATTGCTCTGTAGTAGAGCTTTAGGTCCGGCATGGTGATTCCACCATGGGTTCTTTTATCCTTGAGAAGAGTTTTTGCTATCCTAGGTTTTTTGTTATTCCAGATGAATTTGCAGATTGCACTTTCTAATTCTTTGAAGAATTGATTTGGAATTTTGATGGGGATTGCATTGAATCTGTAGATTGCTTTTGGCAAGATAGCCATTTTTACAATGTTGATCCTGCCAATCCATGAGCATGGGAGATCTTTCCATCTTCTGAGATCTTCTATAATTTCTTTCTTCAGAGACTTGAAGTTTTTATTATACAGATCTTTCACTTCCTTAGTTAGAGTCACGCCAAGATATTTTATATTATTTGTGACTATTGAGAAGGGTGTTGTTTCCCTAATTTCTTTCTCAGCCTGTTTATTCTTTGTGTAGAGAAAGGCCATTGATTTGTTTGAGTTAATTTTATATCCAGCTACTTCACCGAAGCTGTTTATCAGGCTTAGGAGTTCTCTGGTGGAATTTTTAGGGTCACTTATATATACTATCATATCATCTGCAAAGAGTGATATTTTGACTTCATCTTTTCCAATTTGTATCCCTTTGATCTCCTTTTGTTGTCGAATTGCTCTGGCTAGGACTTCAAGTACAATGTTGAATAGGTATGGAGAAAGTGGACAGCCTTGTCTAGTCCCTGATTTTAGAGGGATTGCTTCAAGCTTCTCACCATTTACTTTGATGTTGGCTACTGGTTTGCTGTAGATTGCTTTTATCATGTTTAGGTATGGGCTTTGAATTCCTGATCTTTCCAAGACTTTTATCATGAAAGGGTGTTGGATCTTGTCAAATGCTTTTTCCGCATCTAACGAGATGACCATGTGGTTTTTGTCTTTGAGTTTGTTTATATACTGGATTACGTTGAAGGATTTCCGTATATTGAACCATCCCTGCATCACTGGGATGAAACCTACTTGGTTAGGATGGATGATTGTTTTGATGTGTTCTTGGATTCGGTTAGCAAGAACTTTATTGAGGATTTTTGCATCAATATTCATAAGGGATATTGGTCTGAAGTTTTCTATCTTTGTTGGGTCTTTTTGTGGTTTAGGTATCAGAGTAATTGTGGCTTCATAGAATGAGTTGGGTAGAGTACCCTCTGTTTCTATTTTGTGGAATAGTTTGTGAAGAACTGGGATTAGATCTTCTTTGAAGGTCTGATAGAACTCTGCAATAAACCCATCTGGTCCTGGGCTTTTTTTGGTTGGGAGACTATTAATGACTGCTTCTATTTATTTGGGGGATATAGGGCTGTTTAGATCATTAACCTGATCTTGATTCAACTTTGGTACCTGGTATCTGTCTAGGAACTTCTCCATTTCATTCAGGTTCTCCAGTTTTGTTGAGTATAGCCTTTGGTAGAAGGATCTGATTGTGTTTTGGATGTCTTCAGGATCTGTTGTTATGTCTCCTTTTTCATTTCTGATTTTGTTAATTAGGATGCTTTCCCTGTGCCCTCTAGTGCGTCTGGCTAAGGGTTTGTCTATCTTGTTGATTTTCTCAAAGAACCAGCTCCTTGATTGGTTGATTCTTTGAATAGTTCTTCTTGTTTCCACTTGGTTGATTTCACCCCTGAGTTTGATTATTTCCTGCCATCTACTCCTCTTGGGTGAATTTGCTTCCTTTTGTTCTAGTGCTTTTATGTATGTTGTCAAGCTACTAATGGGTGCTCTCTCTAGTTTCCTTTTGGAGGCACTCAGAGCTATGAGTTTTCCTCTTAGAAATGCTTTCATTGCGTCCCATAAGTTTGGGTATGTTGTGGCTTCATTTTCATTGAACTCTAAAAAGTCCTTAATTTCTTTCTTTATTCCTTCCTTGACCAAGGTATCATTGAGAAGAGTGTTGTTCAGTTTCCACGTGAAGGTTGGCTTTCTATTATTTATTTTGTTATTGAAGATCAGCCTTAGTCCATGGTGATCTGATAGGATGCATGGGACAATTTCAATATTTTTGTATCTCTTGAGGCCTGTTTGTGACCAATTATGTGGTCAATTTTGGAGAAGGTACCATGAGGTGCTGAGAAGAAGGTATATCCTTTTGTTTTAGGATAGAATGTTCTGTAGATATCTGCCAGATCCATTTGATTCATAATTTCTCTTAGTTTTTCTGTGTCCCTGTTTAGTTTCTGTTTCCATGATCTGTCCATTGGTGAAAGTGGTGTGTTGAAGTCTCCCACTATTATTGTATGAGGTGCAATGTGTGCTTTGAGATTTACTAAAGTTTCTTTAATGAATGTGGCTGCCTTTGTATTTGGAGCATAGATATTCAGGATTGATAGTTCCTCTTGGAGGATTTTACCTTTGATGAGTATGAAGTGTCCCTCCCTGTCTTTTTTAATGACTTTGGGTTGGAAGTCAATCTTTTCAGATATTAGAATGGCTACTCCAGCTTGTTTCTTCATACCATTTGCTTGGATAATTGTTTTCCAGCCTTTCATTCTGAGGTAGTGTCTATCTTTTTCTCTGAGATGAGTTTCCTGTAAGCATCCAAATGTTGGGTCATGTTTGTGTAGCCAGTTTGTTAGTGTATGTCTTTTTATCTGGGAGTTGAGTCCATTGATATTAAGAAATATTAAGGAAAAGTAATTGTTGTTTCCTGTTATTTTTCTTGTTAAAGTTGGCATTCTGTTCTTGTGGCTGTCTTCTTTTAGGTTTGTTGAGGGATTACCTTCTTGTTGTTTCTAGGGCGTGGTTCCTGTCCTTGTATTGGTTTTTTATCTGTTATTATCCTTTGAAGGGCTGGATTCGTGGAGAGATTATGTGTGAATTTGGTTTTGTGGTGGAATACTTTGGTTTCTCCATCTATGTTAATTGAGAGTTTGACTGGGTATAGTAGCCTGGGCTGGAGTTTGTGTTCTTTTAGTGTCTGTATAACATCCATCCAGGATCTTCTGGCTTTCATAGTCTGTGGTGAGAAATCTGGTGTAATTCTGATAGGCTTGCCTTTATATGTTACTTGGCCTTTTTCTCTTACTGCTTTTAGTATTCTGTCTTTATTTAGAGCATTTGTTGTTCTGATTATTATGTGTCGGGAGGTATTTCTTTTCTGGTCCAGTCTATTTGGAGTTCTGTAGGCTTCTTGTATGTTCATGGGCATCTCTTTCTTTAGATTTGGGAAGTTTTCTTCTATAATTTTGTTGAAGATGTTTGCTGGTCCTTTGAGTTGAAAATCTTCATTCTCATCCACTCCTATTATCCGTAGGTTTGGTCTTCTCATTGTGTCCTATATTTCTTGGATGTTTTGAGTTAGGATCTTTTTGCATTTTACATTTTCCTTGAGTGTTGTGCCGATGTTCTCTATGGAATCTTCTGCACCTGAGATTCTCTCTTCCATATCTTGTATTCTGTTGCTGATGCTGGTATCTATGGTTCCAGATTTCTTTCCTAGGGTTTCTATCTCCAGTGTTGCCTCATTTTGGATTTTCTTTATTGTGTCTACTTCCCTTTTTAGGTCTAGTATGGTTTTGTTCATTTCCATCATCTGTTTGGATGTGTTTTCCTGTTTTTCATTAAGGACTTCTACCTGTTTGATTAGGTTATCCTGTTTTTCTTTAAGGATTTGTAACTCTTTAGCAGTGTTCTCCTGCAATTCTTTAAGGGATTTTTGTGCTTCCTCTTTATTGTCTTCTACCTGTTTACCAGTGTTCCTTTGTATTTCTTTAAGTGTGTTATTAAAGTCCTTCTTGAAGTCCTCTACCATCATCATGAGATATGCTTTTAGATCCGTGTCTAGCTTTTCCGGTGTGTTGGGGTGCCCTGGACTGGGCGAAGTGGGAATGCTGGGTTCTGATAATGGTGAGTGGTCTTGGTTTCTGTTAGTAAGATTATTACGTTTACCTTTCGCCATCTGGTAATCTCTGGGGTTAGTTTTTGTCGTTGTCACTGTTTAAAGATTGGAGCAGAAGCTGTGTTCCACTCACCAGCAGTCTCAAAATCCTGTGGCGGGGGTCGTGGGTAGCTGGCAGTACCCCGGTGCTGGTCCAGCTGGAAGAGGCCTGTGGTCCTACTCAGGCCGGTTTTCTGCTTCCCTAACTAATGCAGTCTCAGGTCCAGTGCGCAATTGGATTGGAGCAGAAGCTGTGTTCCACTCTCCAGAAGTCTTAAGATCCTGTGGCGGGTGTTGTGGATAGCTGGCGAGTGTCAGCCGACCCTGCGCCCTAGCTACCCCGGTGCTTTTCTGACCGGAAGAGGCTTGTGCGGAATTTCTCTTTCTGGTTCTATCTGTTTGGCATTCTGAGGCTTCTTGTATGTTTATTGGCATTTCTTTTTTAGGTTAGGAAAGTTTCCTTGTATAATTTTGTCTAAGATGTTTGCTGGCCCTTTGAGTTGGGAATCTTTGCTTTCTTCTATACCCATTGCTCTCAGGTTGTGTCTTTTCCTTTTGTCCTGTATTTCTTGAATATTTGAGATAGGAGCTCTTTGGTTTTTGTATTTTCCTTGAGTGTTGTTTCAATGCCTTCTATTGTATCTTCTGCCACTGAGATTCTCTCTTCTATCTTTTGTATTCTGTTGGTGATGCTTGCATCTGTGACTCCTGTTCTCTTTCCTAGATTTTCCATCTCCAGAGCTGTCTTCCTTTGAGTTTTCTTTAATGATTCTAGTTCCATTTTCAGCTCCTGAACAGTTTTGTTCAATTCCTTCACCTGTTTGATTGTATTTTTTAAGGGATTATGTGTTTCCTCTTTCAGGGCTTCTACTTGTTTATTTGTGTTCCCTTGCCTTTCTTTAAGGAAGTCACTTATGTCCTTTTTAACGCCCTCTATCATTTTCATGAAATGAGAGTTTAGATCTGAATCTTGTGTTATAGGTATGTTGGGGTATCCAGAACTTGCTGTAGTAGGAGAACTGATGGTGCAAAGTCAAATTGGTTTCTGTTGCTTATATCTTTACACTTGCCTCTCACCATCTGGTTATTTCTGGTGTTACCTGGCTTTTCTGTCTCTAACTTGAGCATGTCCTTCCTCTGAATCTGTGATCCTGTGATCCAGTGAACCTGCATGTGTCAGAATACCTGGAGAGTCAAGTTTCAACTGGAGTGTGGGCTGTGTGGGATCGTGTCCAGCACTGGTACTCTGCTCCTGGAACAGGTGGGAACCTGAAGACACCCATTTCTTCCATTTTTATCTCACTATTATTTACAACATTGTAGATACAAAAATCTTGTTTATGAATATATGTTTTAATTTATAAAGCTAACTTGTATAATGTGATGCTATCTCTTATGAAGTATTTAATGAAGTTGTATGGATTAACATATCTATTAGATAAGGGGCCCTAAAACACATGAAACTCAGAGTTTAAATTATCTGATTATTGTAGATAGTATTTCTTTACATCAATAATTAACCTACCCTTCATAGCTATTAACTGTGCATCATTTCATTTATGTCTCTCTGTCACACTAGTTCACCCTTGTAACTATATTTCTTCTCTTTTCTCTGTTTAATACTCATTTGAAAGTGTATTTCTTTTATTTTTGAGATTATATTGTAGTTACATCATTCCTTCTTGCTTTTTTCCTCTCCAAATCCTCTTATATACCCCTCCTTGTTCTCTCCAAATTCATGGCCTTTTTATCATTAATTGTTGTTACATGTGTATATGTTTATGACTATACATATGAATTTCTAAATATATCCTACTTGGTCAATGCATAATACTACCCTTTAGTATGTTTTCTGTTTTGAATATCCAACTATTGTGCTCTTCTCTTTGTAAGGCTATTCTTCTCACTTTTAGCTTGTTTTATTTGCCTGTAGATTTTTGTGTAGGGTTGTCTTACCTTCTTAATTTTTGTTTACCTTAGATTCCACAAATACAATTATGTTTCTTCCTAGATTGGGCTCATTTCATTATTATTTATATTAAAGGAGGAGGCAGAGTCTTCTTTGTTTTAAGGTCCAACAATATCTTTTCAAATTGCAAACTTGACTATATTTCTCATTTACACACTACTCATCTTGTTCTCTTAGCCTGGTTACTAACTCAGCATTTAGCTGAGTATAGTCTTCATGCTGTCTCACTCCTGCCTGAAACTATCTCAGTCTTAATCATCTCTTACTCTGTTCAGAGTATTCCTTTATTTCTTCTATTGGTTCACACCCTATACTATCTGAAGACCCACATTAATTCATGTTTTCCATTTTCTTTTTTTTGTTTTGTTTTCTTTTTCTGTTTTGAGACAGGATTTTTCTGTAGCCCTGGCTGTCCTGGAACTTACTTTGTAGACCAGGCTGGCCTCGAACTCAGAAATCCGCCTGCTTCTGCCTCTGCCTCCCAAGTGCTGGGAATAAAGGCATGAGCCACCACGCCCTACTCTCCCATTTTCTATACTTGTGATATTAATAATCCTACTTCCATGACCTCTTTGTCTTTCCTTGGCTGTTAGCTCCTATACATACATGCATACATACATATTTAGACATGCACTCACACATACCTGTGTCCTCACACATCTGTGAACATGACTATACACACAAAGCCACCTCAAACACATCCACATGCCTTGTCCAAAAATAAAGTATAAACACTATTTTTATAAAATATGTCACTATGGAGACAACATCAATTTCACAAATATTTATTGAGTTCTTCTTCTGCAAATCTATATTGTATAAGAGAAGAAATAAGAAAAAGAATCAAATTTTATCAAGAGTAAATGTTCAATTGCTGAAATTGTTCATAAAAAATGTATTTTTAAAAAATAGTTTGATTTTCAATATTGTGTGTATATAATGGTTCAAAACTTTAAGCTGATTTACTTAAAAATAGACTTTTACAAAAGAAAGTAACTTTTACTTTATGAATACAAAAAATGAAATAAATAAAATCAAGATTATTATGTCTGAGCAAGCTCTGAGATGATTCATAAGAATGTAGAGACAGTCATGGATAGAATTCAAGTCTACTGAAATGAAAGGTTTGAAGAGGCCATATGTTTGTTAGTTCATGTTAAAAATAGTTAAACTTCCTTTCAGTAGAGAAAATAGCCTATATTTACAAGGTGATTTAGATAATTGTTGAGTAGGGCTGGAGAGATGCCCCTGTGGCTAGATTCTGGATGTATAGAAGACTAGGCATCCCATCCCAGAATCTGCACTCCACAAACCCCATGTAACTACAGCTATAGGCAACACAACACTCATATTTCCGACGATACCTTTATTTATTTGCAAATATACATATTATACATACTCATATTTAAAATAGAAAAATATTAAGTATTTGTTTACTAGGTCATTGAGATCATTGTAAAGGATGGTCTGCATTTTCTGTCGAGGTCTTATGTGCCATTTAAAAAAAATAAACAAATGGGACATTTTCATGAATTTAGAGGCTAAAACCAAATAGATAACTTCCAATTATTGACAGTAATCATTAATTTTTCAGTAGCCCGTTTTACTTGAAGAATATTTAAAAATGGCCATGTGTTTCTTTCCTTTTGAATTGATTTTTATTCTGAAGTAAGCTGCTATATCAAATTAAAACGTAGATTGGAAGTACCAACAAGGATAAAGGCTGCATTTACTTATCATCAAGTTCCAAAGAAGCTTTCTATAAACAAAGTACACACAAAAATATCACAGCTACTAATTTCATCAGAATTTGAGCTACTTCTTCTATTTGTAGTAATGACTCCATTAAAAAAAAACTAATATTTATACTTTAAAAATCCATTATGAGAAAAGACCAATTATTTGCATCCTTTCCTTTAAGTTCTTTTACTATGCTTTCAAACAACATCAGCATGATCCGCTGCCTTTTAGTTTTAGAGTATTAAGAACATAGTCTCGAATTTTCTTGGTCCTAACACCATAAACAATGGGGTTAAGAAATGGTGGAACCAATAAATACATATTGGCTATGAGAATATGAGTTCGGGGGGCCACATTGTGGCCAAAACGGTGGGTCAGGAAGGTAAACCCAGCTGTGGAGTAGAACACAACAATGACACAGACATGTGAGCCACAAGTGCCTAAAGCTTTAAGACTTGCTTCTCGGGATGGGAGCCGGAAGACAGCACGGAGGATCAGAACATAGGAGATGGCAATGAAGAAACAATCACAGGAGCCAATGCCAAAAGCAACACCAAGGCTGTAACGCTTGGTGGCTCCTATCTCCAAACATGCCAGCTTCACCACAGCCATGAACTCACAGTAGGTGTGTGCAATGATTCGAGTTCTGCAGTAGGGCAGCTGCTTAAGCAGGACAGGGTGTGGGGAGAAGAAGCCTACCCCACGCAGCACCACAACTGCTCCCATCACAGCGATGCGGCTGTGGGTGAGAATTGTGGCATGGCGCAGTGGGTCACAAATGGCCACATAGCGATCAATGGCCATGGCCAAGAAGAAGCCAGATTCCATGGCAGTGAAACTGTGGATGAAGAACATTTGAGCAAGGCATGCGTCGAAGGTGATATCATGAGCTGCCATCCAGAAGAGACAGAGCATGCGTGGCAATGTGGATGTGGAGAGGACCAGGTCAGTGACAGATAGCATGCACAGGAAGAGGAACATGGGCTCGTGGAGGCTGCGCTCTGCTCTCACCACAGCCAGGATAGTGACGTTCCCCATCAGGGCCACCATGTACATGGAACAGAAGGGAATCCCAATCCAGACATGGAGGTGTTCTAGGCCTGGGATGCCCATCAGCCAGAAGGTGCTTGGAGAGAGTTGTGACTTATTAGCTGGCCCCATGATGGCACTGCCCACTGTTTGTGGCTGAAGTCTTTCCTGTACAGCGTGCATGTTTTGGTAAGGTGGTTACAAACAATTCTGAGAATCATTGAGAAATAAAACTAGAAAATCCAAAAGTATCATGTTAGATAATTCTCATCTTTGTGATGTGTGTGCAGAATCCTTTAGATATACTTCTTTACAATGTGCACCCTGCAGCGAGTCTCGTTATAAATCAAGAATATCACGAATTTACTCAAAGAAAGCTTTGCTAACATTTATATAATAAAGTAAAAATTCTTTACCCATTTGTAAATTTGGTGTTTCTTATACTTATGGATTATCTTTTAATAGTTATCAAATTAAAATGGAGAACATATTCAACACTATTCAAATTTTTTCTTTATGTCTCAAGAAAGATATGTTTCTAATACTTACCTGAATACTCTTATGAGATGCTTTTTATTTGTTAGACAGTGTTTTCTTTGGTTTTCAGCTTTTCCTGTTACTATCACAGAAGCCTGGAGCAGGCTCTTGTCTTTTCTGTGGATATCTGTAGGCTCCATGGTCCTTCACAGGACAGAGTAGTCTTCCCAAGATTGGATGGTGACAATTAGTTTTTTACCCATTTTTTGTTGTCTGTTTATTTTTCTCATGCGGAATATCTATCTATCTATCTATCTATCTATCTATCTATCTATCTATCTATCTATCTATCTATCATCTATCTATCTATCTCTATCCATTTATTTTATTTTAACTTTGAGAAACTCTCATTTTACATTTCAACTCTTCTATGTGCCTGATTTATCTTATCTCAACTTACATTATTTCTGAGCATATTAATCACAACAGAGATTAATACACCACGTATTTCTTTTGATACTAGCATTATTAAGTTGAGACTATAATTCAATTCACATCATTTTTTAAAAGGAAATGAAGGAGACTTACTTTATGGCTTCTAACCTAGGAAAGGCACTAAGCCTTAGCTAGAAAAATCCATGAACGTTTTGAAATTTTGACTGTTAGAGAGTAGAACCCTGTAAGCTTTTAGATAACACAGTAGCATCACAGATGAGTGGGCAAGACACAGGGACTTTAACACATCTCTTCCTAATTACAAAGCTTTTGTCATTTTATTTGTGGCAAATTCACTATATTCTGCTTTGATTATTAAATATGCAGTCAACTATAATCCACCAATGCTTTGGATTAATTTAAAAGAGATTCTTCAATGTAACATTACATAAACTTCGGCTTTGCACTTCTGTATGAAAACTGATTTACACTAAGTTTATATTAAGCATAGCCCATTAATTTTGTATGCTTATGTTCGATATTAAAAATGTAACTTAAATGAGAGTTTTTGAAATAAGTTCATATCAATTGAAAGGTTCTAAAAGGATCTCAGTAATGTGCTTTACAGATTAGTAATAAATACGTGGAATTTAATAGCAATGAAATTACCAGTATTAAGCCTTGACATTTTCATTATTTGATAGTCTGGTCAAGTATCTCATAAACTGGTATTTGCACTCTATGACATACTTGTGTAAATGTAAATGTCATAAATCTACTTAGGTTATTGATTAGCTACACAGTTGTATTTGGAAAATTTTGAGTGTTACATGGGACCTCTAAAAATATTTACTTAATTTCTTTATATTATTATAATTTTGCCCATTTAGAGTTCCAGAAACATTAAAAATCATGTTTATAAGCAATGTCATTGCTTCTGACTTTTTCTTGACTGATTTTGTTTACACCATAGAGTCTTCTCATACCTTTTATTTTGTATATTTATAGCTATAATAAGTTCTAAGTTGCTGGATTCATATGCTATGTGTCTTATGTATCAGTTTCCCATGTTGGAGGATGGGAAAACCAAAAAATTAAACTTTGCTAGGCACTGTGACACAGTCTTTAATCGCAGCACTTGGGAAGCAGAAGAAGCTCTATCTCTGTGAGGTAAAGTCCAGCTTGATCTACATGGTGAATTCCAGGACATCCAGAGCTATTGAGTGAGACCCTGCCTTGGAAAAAAATCATTAGGATGTGCCAGATAGGAGCACAACCTTACATAAAGCAACCATCAGAAGAACATTAGTATTTGTTCATTATTTCTTAGCAAATTTGGATCTAGCATATTCTCTGAGTAAAGACATGGCACGATTAGAATAGCAAATTTGATAATAAAAATCATGGTTCCGGCTTTTGTGCCAGCACGGTGCTCTTTTGCCTGTTCCAAGTGGGCCGATATAAACATTATAACATACATCAACCAGACCATGCTTCTCTGCAAGTTAACCTTTTTTTTTTTTCATAAGTCTTTTCCTGTCCTCCTTTTTATTATCCAGGTAAAGTTTCATTATCCTGAAGCAATTAGGCTGAATAGAATTCCATCTGTGGTTCTGTGATTCCTTGCTAGTTAACCTCACATTGACATTTGTTGCTAATATGTGCTCTCATTGGAACTTTACAATTTTCTTATTTTTGAAAAACTTAAAAACTGTGGTATATCTTGTTTAGTGAAATACAATTATTGGGTCAACTGATTTCTTTTTTATTAGATATTTTCTTCATTTACATTTCAAATGCTATCCTGAAAGTCCTCTATACCCTTCCCCTGCCCTGCTCACCAACCCACCCACTTCTGCTTCCTGGCCCTGGCATTCCCCTTTACTGGGGCATATAATCTTTGCAAGTCCAAGGGCCTCTTTATAAGTTTAAATTTCTCAATGTCGAAGTCTTGCATAAGTTGGCATTGCAATGATCCAGCACAAAGTCTAGCACCAGATTCTTTATGTTATCAACAATTATTCCACATAATTAAGTCATTGTTTAATGTGGAAAGACTCCCAAAAAAAACTTGTTTCAGCTCCTGTACTTATTGTGCACCTGAAACCTACAATTAAAACACAGAACTAAAATACCATGACTGAATTTTCATGTACTTTAAAATTTTTGATATTTTTACTTTAATTAAGATTTAATTAGATTATTTTGCCTTTCTTTCCTTTACTCAAGTCCTCTCATTTCTCACCCTCTATCTTCTCTCATGTCTACCCACTTGCTTCCTTTCAAAACCATGAAGTCTCGCTTTTCACCAACTTTTCATCTTAAAAATTAAAATGCTTTTCTTCTTTATATTTTTCCTTCCATAAGACATGCTGTGATTTTGCAAACTCTAAAGCTAAATAGAACAAAAATAGGAATATCTGTGCACAGATATGATCTGCCCTGGCCGATTATAATGCTGTTAAAATCTAATTCAGAAAGAATGTCTATCAGTCTATCACTCTACACTTCAGTTAATACACAGATACACTATATATCATTTATGGAAAGATGTACCTATTTGTATATATATACATATATGTATATGTGTATATATATACATATATACACACACACACACACACATATATATATATATATAATCATTATTGTCTTTAACTTTAGTATGTATATTTGTAGAATGGAATGTTACCTTTCTGACGATCTCATAATTCTATGAAGAAGTATATAAGAGTACAGCCTTGTTTGCTCTTTCTCATTCAGTATTTCTGTTCTTATTCTTCCAATTTAAAAGGGACCTGTTCTCCAGAGAGCTGCCTTTGATATGCAGATAAATGGATGCTGTGTTAATAGGACCTGGAACTACAGCTCACTCTGGATCCATCCCAGATGGAGCAATGATTAGTGGTCCTCTGGGGTCAGTGTCCATTTCCCAACTTGTGGGACCTAAATTCCTTTTAGTGAGAATAATTATCACAAACTCTCTTTCAAGAAAAGTAATAAATATATTCTTTCTTTAATGTGTTCTGAACACTTTGATATTTAATATATTTGCTGAATATATCCAAGAGTATTCTTATCATGAGTCTTCCTGATGTCAATAACTTGGATAATGATTTTGTTGTATAATCTTTCCTCTAAAAGTTGTACCTTGTATCTGATTTCTAGTTGTAGATCTCTATTTTTTAGATATCATTACATATGAAAAACTTACCTTTCCATAATCTTACTCAATACCTTTCCTATACTCAGTAACATTCTAGTATGTTCCTTTTTATACTCGATCTTTCTCAAAATTTCTTTACTGGTTTGTATCTTACTAAAACCATATTGTCTTCTTTTATAAATTTTATTTAGGTATTTTCTTCATTTACATTTCCAATGCTATCCCAAAAGTCCCCCATACCCTCCCCCCACTCCCCTACCTACCCACTCCCACTTCTTGGCCCTGGCGTTCCCCTGTACTGGGGCATATAAAGTTTGCAAGACCAATGGGCCTCTTTCCACTGTTGGCCAACTAGGCCATTTTCTGATACATATGCAGCTAGAGACACGAGCTCCAGGGGGTACTGGTTAGTTCATATTGTTGTTCCACCTATAGGGTTGCAGACCCCTTTAGCTCCTCGGGTACTTTCTCTAGCTCCTCCATTGGGGCCCTGTGATCCATCCAATAGCTGACTGTGAGCATCCACTTCTGTGTTTGCTAGGCCCCAGCATAGCCTCACAAGAGACAGCAATATCAGGGTCCTTTCAGCAAAATCTTGCTAGTGTAATGATGTCAGCGTTTGCAGGCTGATTATGGGATGGATCCCCGGGTATGTCAGTCTCTAGATGGTCCATCCTTTCGTCTCAGCTCCAAACTTTGTCTCTGTAACTCCTTCCATAGGTGTTTTGTTCCCAATTCTAAGAAGGGGCAAAGTGTCCTCACTTTGGTCTTCGTTCTTGAGTTTCATCTGTCTTTTTTTACCTGCAGAAATCCAAAGTCAAACTCTTCTATTGACCTAAACTTCTTTTCATCCTTTCTGACTTCACTCTAGGCTTTAAGTGACACGAAAGTCAGGTCTTTTATCCCACATAAGCCAATTCACAAGGAGCACAACAATTTCCCTTCTCTCTAACAAAAGAGAGAAAATTATTTTTTTGCAGACTCTTTATAGTTTGAATATAAACTATCCCTCTCCAGGCACATGTATTGGACCCCAATGGTTAGTGCTCTTTCAGGAGGCTCTAGAATCTCAATGGCATTCAGTCCAGCAGGAGGATGATCATTGGAAGCTAGGGGCAAGCCTCAGGGTGATGTCATGCTGTTGACTCTTTCTCCCTCTTCTTGTACATGGTCATTTCTTCTCCTACTTTTCCTCTGTTTCTCAGTTCCCTGCACACTGCCATGCCATTCTGGGCCATCTACGGTCATTAGGCTTTTATTTTCCTAATTGTGGCTCATGTTTTCCCAGGCTTCAAGTAACAAAATTGCAGCACGTGAACAGTTTCCTAAAGCTCTTGAAAAGTTGATACATCTTATGACATGAGGGGTTTCTCATATCAGCAAGCATTTGCTGATTCATTTTTAACTTCTTTCCTTTATTGTTGTTTCATCTTGTTTTATTTTAAAACTGTTTTAATTACATTTTTCACACATACTAACCTGGGAAACACAATTCAAAGCTTCAATATATCTTCCTTCTTCCAAATGTAAAATTTGGCATTGAAGAGTCATTAGGTTGGAGAATTTTACCTTCTCTGCAACTTCTGTAATTTTTTCTAACCACTAAATACTACTTTCCTTTATTGTTCCATAAACAAACTGAGCAACATTTTTTATTGCATGTCTAAAACTTTAAATTTAAAGTTTTCTCTCTTTTCTATGATTTTTTTCTTTGCCCGCATTAAATTGTGAATCCATTACAAACTGTATCTTATTTTCATGATTTAATTATTTTTCTTCTTTTCTTTATTAGGTATTTTCCTCATTTACATTTCCAATGCTATCCCAAAAGTCCCCCATGCCCTCCCTCCACCCCCCTACCTACCCACTCCCACTTTTTGGCCCTGGCGTTCCCCTGTACTGGGGCATATAAAGTTTGCAAGTCCAATGGGCCTCTCTTTCCAGTGATGGCCACTAGGCCATCTTTTGATACATATGCAGCTAGAGTCAAGAACTCCGGGGTACTGGTTAGTTCATAATGTTGTTCCACCTATAGGGTTGCAGACCCCTTTAGCTCCTTGGGTATTTTCTCTAGCTCCTCCATTGGGGGCCCTGTGATCTATCCAATAGCTGACTGTGAGCATCCACTTATGTGTTTGCTAGGCCCCGGCGTAGTCTCACTAGAGACAGCTATATCAGGGTCCTATCAGCACAATCTTGCTAGTGTATGCAATTAAATGTGTATGTGTGTTGATTGTAGGCCACTTCCAAGAGAATCCCTGTCCACCAAATAGACATTGTATAACATAGTATCTGTGTGCTTCTAAATTCCTACCATAGGAGAACATAGTGGACATGCAGTATATAGTCACTACATATATTTTTTTCGTTTCTTATCTGTATTATTTCTTTGATAATTTCATATAATTTTGATCATATTTGCAATCCTTTCCCAACTTCTCCAAGATTCTCTCCAATTGCTTAGTTACATAACTGTGCATGCTTAGATTTGTTTGTTTTAAACTCATTGAGTACAGATTTTGCTGTGTATATATACTTATAGTGTCGCTCACAACTTCAGTGTACTCTATCTAACAGGAGCCACATCTTTAAAACACTGATTCTCTCATAGTGGCTATAAAAATCTTTTTCAAATATATGTAAATTATAATATAATTATATAATTTCCCTGCTCCCATCTTTTTTCAAATCAAATTTTTCCAAATATTTATTAGAACTATGGCAAATAAATCACCTAGTAACAGGTATAATTAAAACAATGTATTTATTTATTATGATTGGCAAACAATGGATACTTTTCATAGGTTGTATTATCAGTTTGTTTTTATTTCATAACAGAATGTTATCTATTGGATTAGATAGTAAACATTAGAATGGAAAATAAATATCAATGTTTTGTTTTACCATTACATAAACTGATTCACAGACAAGTGTCCTGAAAAAAAAAATTCTAATAACAGTTTGTAGATTTCAAGCTGGGCAATATTGACTTCTGTGGCCATTCTTAGTAATTTTAGTTATGTGGGACTATTTAATCCTAACCAAAAAATATAAAATTATGGAAAATTAAGTTTATAAAAATAGGTAAAAATTGTAAAGGATTTTTTTTATTTCTTAATGTAGAGTAAGTGTATCTAGTAGTAGGGAATATAAGATCATCAAAAAATTCAAGAGGAGGCTACAACTTTTAAAAAATCTAATATAACAATAATGTGAAAGAAAGACAAAGAAATGTTAGAATAATTGAAAATGTTGTTAAACCACCAGGTAAGGTATTTTTAGATGTTATGTAGATTTATTAAAAGAGTATCTAGACTAATATTATATTTCAAAATTCCATGAAGAGTTCTGGAAGGTGTATTTAGAAAACATTTATGTTAACATCACAATCTCTGTTGTTAAGGTTACAAACGCCACTTCTACATGATGGGTATATAACTGTATTAACTGAAAATGCAAAATTTATGTAATTTTTAGGAACATCAATTAATGAGTCAGAGGCAATGTATCAGAACTTCTAAGGTAAAATATTAAAATTTTTATGTGTGACATTAGGGCAGGCTTGCAGTATCAGCAAAAAAACATCATACAGCTAAATAAATATTGAATAAATGTTTTGATTTGTGCTTTTAGTGAAAGAACTTTTTTCGTTGGATTTTTTTTTTTTTTTAAGGTTTTTCGAGACAGGGTTTCTCTGTATAGCCCTGGCTGTCCTGGCACTCACTTTGTAGACCAGACTGGCCTCGAACTCAGAAATCCGCCTGCCTCTGCCTCCTGAGTGCTGGGATTAAAGGCGTGCGCTACCACGCCCGGCTCTTTCGTTGGATTTTGATTGGTTTCCTCTTTAGTGGTTTCCATAAACCATTAAGGGTAATTAAGGTAATTTTATGCTTTTTTAAATGTCAAAATTTGGAGAAAACGTTCTCTGATTATTTTGGTTCTAATTCCATAGATCATTGGGTTTGCTAAGGGGGGGACAAGGAGGTAAATATTAGCCACAAAGATATGAATATGAGGGGCCACATTATGTCCAAATCTGTGAGTAAGGAAGGAGAAAAAGGCTGGGGTATAGGCTACTAAGATCACACAAACATGTGATCCACATGTGCCCAAGGTCTTCAGCCGAGCTGCTTTGGATGGAAGACGGAAGACAGTATAAAGGATGACAATATAGGAGCATATGATCAACATGAAATCTAAACCACCTGTTAGGAAGGCAGCAGATAGACTGTATAATCTGAAAATCCGGGTCTCTGCACAGGCCAGCCTGATTAGAGCCATAAATTCACAGTATGTATGAGAGATGGTATTTGTTCTACAGTAAGGGAGCCAGCGAAGCATAAATGGCTGAGGACTGAAAAGCAACACCCCACGGAAGACAATCACTATCCCCAAGTTCCAGATGACCCTGTGAGTCAGAATAGTGGAGTGTCTCAGAGGGTTGCAGATAGCCACATAGCGGTCCAAGGCCATGGCCAAGATAAACCCAGAGGCCATGCTGCATAGTGAGTGAATGAGAAAAACTTGTACTAGGCAGGCTTCAAAATGAATCTCTCTGTCGTGGAACCAAAAATTGCTGAGAATTTTAGGCATGGCAGTTGTGGAAAGAATCAGATCTGCCACAGAGAGCATACAGAGGAAGAAATACATGGGCTCATGCAGATTGGAATCTATTCTGACAATAAAGAGAATAGAGAAATTCCCTAAGAGAGCACCCAGGTAAACGAGACAGAAAGGCACTGATAGCCATGTGTGTATGGCTTCCAGCCCTGGAATGCCAAGGAGAAGAAATATCCTGGGGTGCAGATTAGTAATATTTGACAATGGCATGATGGAAACCACTTGTTGCATTCTTTTGTAGAAAAGTGTAGAGTCTTCACATCCATCTGTCCATTAATAAACAGATTATTTATTAATTTATAATAACACTCAACATCTTTCACCCCAAGATCAAATTAAGAATCAAATCCATTTTCTAACTTGGAACATGACCATTATATTAGGTGCAGTTTTTGAATAACCTAATGATTATGTTCCCCTGTAACAGTTGCTTTCAAAGTCATATCAGCAAGTACTTTCCATGACTCAAAAGATGAAACTTAATTCACTTGTATGAATTGACTGATTCATAGATAAGATGCTCAATCCTTGTCCCCAAACATCCTGGACCTTTAGAATAAAGAGAAAAATATAAATCTTAAAAATGCAAAACCAGAAAATATGATTTTTATTTCTAAGAAGACAAAAGAACTATATTTCTGTGTTTATAGACCAGGATAGAGTATACATTTTTAAACCTTCAAATATAACTTTTTATATACTTTGTATGCATGATGTATTATTTTGAAAGATGCATAAATGGTGCAACAGATATTACTTAGTGATGCTTTTACATGAGAACCAGAACTAGAATCCCCAGAATTTATGTAAATGCAAGGTAGACATGGCAGCCACCTGCAAATCCAGCCTCCAACAACATTGGCACAGAATCCCCAGAGAAAGCTGTCTCCCTAAACTAAGCATGCCAGGGTTTGGTTGAGTAAAGGTAAAAGAATGGTCAAGGATGATTCTGGTTGTCAACCTCCAGGTTCCATCTACACATATGACCATATGTAAGGGCATCGAATGTGTGTGGCAATAAACCAACACATATGCAAACATGCACAAACTTTCATGCACATCACACACACACACACTAATTTGAAAAATTAATTATATAGATGTGTGTGTGTGTGTGTGTATGAATGATTACATTGAATTAATTTATATCACTTTCTAATAGACTCAAATCAAATTGTTTAAAATATATCTTAGCAATTTTTAAAAACAAAATACATGGTTATTAGTCAGGCTGTGCTTTAATCCTAGCACTCAGGAGGCAGAAGCAGAGAGGTATCTGTGAGTTTTAGTCCAGCCAACTGAGCAAGTTCCAAGACAGCCAAGGCTATACACAAAAACCCAATCTCAAAATAAATAAATAAATAAATAATACAGAAAAAGCAAACAAGCAAACAAACAAAAACATGATTCTTATGTATATTTTCCACACAGTACAATAGATCCCCAACTCATTTTGTTTTCCTTGGCTAACATTTCCTCCAAATCTTAGTTGTCTATAATAAATAACTATGAGTTAACTTTTTTGAATTTTATGTATGTGAGATCATGTTAATTTGTACTACACAATACATTGGTGAGCCTATCATGAAAATTGTTAATAGGTAAATAGAAGTTTCTACATATTATGCTTTTATTGAGTCCTTTAAATGGAGGAAAGCACACATAATCTCAACCCTATGTATAAAGAACTATCAGCAACTAAGGAATTCTGACTGTGGGAGAAATAGTCTTTCCCAGGGAAGGGTCTTCCAATTGGTTATCAAATATAAAATGGTCTGCACTGAAATATATATATATATAATGAAATAAATACATATATATGTGTGTATATACATATATATATATATGGAGACAATTTTATATTTGATAACCATATATATATATATATATATATATATATATATATATATATATATATATATGGAGAGAGAGAGAAACTGAGAAGCCTATGTTTTGGAAAAATGTGTATTAGTATATGCATTTATGAACAATTAATAGGAAATAGGCCAACTTGAAGGAGCAAATAAATCGGTGTATATGGGAGGTTTTGCATGGAGGAAAGGAAGGGAGAAGTTATAAAACTATAGTAAAGTCTCAAAAACACAAGAAACAAAGGACCTTTCCATATCACTTAACAAAATGGAAAGTCTGAAGCATTACAGATCTGTCTGTTAGCAGAGTTTAGAAACTGAACATTAAAGTCTTATATTAAAATATTACTTATCATTAAAATATCTCAGGACATTTTATAGGATATATTTCTCTAGTAATAATAATATTCTAGTGACACAACACATAAACTCAATTTAATTTTTATACTCTTTCTCACTGTATTATAGCTCTTTTAATTTTTTTTTATTTGTAAACCAATACAAACTTGGTTATTTATTTTATCTTTATTCTAAGAGTTCTGCAATTTAAAAAATATATAGTAACTAATTTCTTTTTTAGTGACATATATATTACTTATTTCTCTCTCTCTCTCTCTCTCTCTCTCTCTCTCTATGTGTGTGTGTGTGTGTGTGTGTGTGTGTGTGTGTGTATGTGTATACTCACACATGCTATGGCACACATGTGGAGTCAGAGGACAACCTGCAGGAGTTAGTTTGTCTCAGGGAATTAAACTCAGAACATCGAGCTTGATGGCAAGCATCTTTTCTCACTGAGCCACATACTGGCCTCAATCCTTTCAAAATGAATAGTTATTTGACTTGTATATTTATTACAGCATCAACCTTACATTTAACCATCCACATTTAGATTAAACTCTTTTATGACAGTTATGAAAATACATTAAAATGGCAATACCATCATTATAGAATGAGAGGAAGAGATTTTATTTAATTCCAATAGTTTCAAGTATTCCATGAGTGGAAATATTGGTATGTAATTTATTTATCAGTTATTCATAGTCTTTTGCGCAAAGCAATGAGAACTATAAGTAGGGTGAAGGTTTCTAAGAAATGGTACTCTTCATACTTATGCCTCTATACTAAAGAAGCTATGTTCTTATAGTAAATAACCAATTTTGTAACAAGATACATTCTCTATAAGTCCAAATGTCTTTTCTTCTCAGAACAGCTTCTGTTTCTGTTCCTTCTTTATATTAATAAATTAGACTGTGTTAATTTTAGAAGTTACATTGTTAATTCTAATGTGTTCCAATGAATGTGTTCAGAAGACTACATATAACTTCTGAAAGTAGTTTAAGACTGGAAATACAGGAACAATAGTAGTAGCATATTTTATTAGAAAGAAATATCCATCAATGAATGAATCAAGGGATTAAAGATACCGATTTAACAAAATTAAGATCTACCAGTTCTGTCAGTATTATTCTACAGCACCAAAGGTGGTATTGTGTAGAACAATTCCCTTTACCAGGAAATGTATGGCAAATGAACTATTTTTAAAATATTCTCTGAGATACCTTCTTTATAGGTATTTAAAGAATTAGCAAATTTTATTAATATCAATGACGGGATGAGTATATGGAGAAATAGATAAACAAGTCAATACATTTCCTTTTCTTTTTCTTTTCTTTTTTTTTTAAACAGAGTTTTTCTGTGTAGCCCTGGCTGTCCTGGAACTCACTCTGTAGACCAGGCTGGCCTTGAACTCAGAAATCCAGCCTCTGCCTCCCAAGTGCTGGGATTAAAGGTGTGTGCCACCACCGCCCAGCAATACATTTTCAAGTTGGCAACAGCTAAACGTGGACGGACTTGTTTCAGTTGAAAATAAGAGGTACTAAAAGATAGATAGCTTAGTGGCTATGAGTAATTGTATCTCTTGCAGAGGACCCAGTTTCAGTTTCCATCAGCCACACTGTAGATCACAAGCACCCATATAACTTCAGTACCTGGGGCTCTGTTGCCATCCTTCAACCTCCACAAGCACCAGGCACACATATAGTGCAAAGACTTATATACAGGCAAAACCATACTAATATAATATAAAAATACATGAGTCAAAAACAACACAAAAGAAAGGAAAACACGTTTTTAAAGGAGAATTAAATGTTTTGGTAAATATAATGAGTAACTGGTTCATTATTGGTGGTTAATTATTTATTTTTGGAAAGGTTTTATATAATTAAATAAAATAGATTAATACCAGATGGTATTTTGACTAGAATAAATAAAGTACACTAAGATTATACAATAAATTTTCTCTTCAAAACAGTTCTTGGACTAAACAGTTCTTGGAGTAAATCAAATGCATAGGAAAAACATGCCTTAAAATCTCATATACAAATTTTGATCCTGTTTTATGTGTGTGACATAAACTAAGACTTTCTTGGAAATATGTACATTATCTTACTTTTTAAAAAAATGGATGGTGAAAGAAAATTAAATTTTAATTAAAAATCTTAAGAAATATTCTCTATAGTGTTAGACTTAATAGCAACCATAAAAACTCCATGCTGGCTGGTGAGGTGACTCAGTTGGTAAAATGTTTGCTTTGTAAGCATGAGGACATAAACTCAGTCCTCCAGAAACCATATAAAACCAAATGAATTTATGCATATCTAAAATCAAGTGTGAGATTGGAGGCAGCAACAGAAGATTTCCTGAAGGTCTCAGGCCAGCTAGTCTGTTATATGCAAAGAAGACCAGGAAATCGGGTCTCAAACAAGATAAAAGGCAAGGAGCAATACCCGAGATACCTCTGTGACCCCAACAACTGAATAATGGGTCATACACACCCTGCTACATATGTACAAAACTACGCAAAGAAATATATAAATGTAGAAAATAGGAAAGCATGCTTTTAAAAGAAGACCAAACCTGTCAATTTTCCGCTACGTTTAACAATAATGAAGGATATAATCAACAAGTGTAGATGCTCAATGGAACAAATAATTGACTTAGGACTATTGTGGACACAAATCACAGATATTTGTCCTTTTCTGGAATGGTAATAAAAATAATTTAAAGGGAAAACGTTCCTAATTTCTCAAGATTACTTATCTTTAGTAAATTTCAATTCTGTGGCGCATGCCTTCTCTGGAGAGAAATCAGGTGGGAAAGCTTCACAGTTACTGGAACAAAGAAAACTCTAGAACTAAGACATGGTGACATGGTTCAAGACATATGTCAGCTGAGATAGCCTATTCCTTCATATATATATATATATATATATATATATATATATATATATATATATATATATATATATAAATGCTTGTAATTAAAATGGTCTCTGAGAATTTCCTGAAATTAAACAAATTTATTTACAGAACACTACACTCTTCACAACATCTTGTTCTCTGTCCTCTACTCAACACAGTTATATTTCTGATCTGTTTGGCTCTCATGAGTGCCAAGTACTCGTACTCTGTTTATCTGGAGAATGGAATGGTGAGGTACTTGTGCCATATGTGATCCTACCTATATCACCAGATGCTGATGCAGTTCTGCCTTTGTTATATCTGCTGCTGACATCAGTTATATAAACAATTGAAGAAGCGCAGCCATTCAGAGACTGAAAGAGTAACCCAGGTGTTTCTGTTTTCCCCAAGGTGCTCAGCATATGCCAGAGAGAAATATAACACACACATACACATACAAATACGAATTTTAAAAAATAGAATTTGAGGGGGGTCAGGAAAGCCACAGAGGAGGAGCTGTAAGAACGAAGGGGGAATGATGTGAATACAGTATACATAAATAAAATTTAAGAAATAAATGGAAAAAAATAAAGATCTAAGAGATGGAGAAAGGAAAGAATTTAAATGCTATGTGTCTCATAGGATTTTCTTGCAGATATACTAGATGATAAAAGATGTCAAGTTACTTGTATCACTCCATATGTAATATTTGCAGTGTGTCCACATTTGCTGTATCTTCTCTGCCTGATTTTCATTATCACTTGTTAATTTTATGGGTTTGTAGGATGAGTGTAGGTCTTGCCTGTTGGGGTACTGAGGCCTGGACTTGTGCCCAGTAACAACATAGTGTGATTAAACAAATATCAATGTCTCTTGCTTATGGCAAAACAAAACTCAGAGATAATGCAAACAAAGCAACCAAAAACCTATCAACTAGAGTTGTTCAGTAGTCTCAGTATTTAAATTGCCTCAGATAATGGGAGGTAAAATTGAGCCATTTTCAATTCTCAAACCTAATGTATACAATCTGATTCATAAACAGGAGGTTGTAGTAATCAGAAAGAAGATTCAAGGAGAACCTATAGAATTTTGGTTTTTTTTTGTTTGTTTGTTTTTTGAAATTTTAAATTTAAGTTTAATGAACATTTACAGCTTTACTTACTTTAAAAAATTACAGTAGCCACAATTCAACTAATGAGTCACCCCATGGGGCTTCTTTCAAATCTTTTAAAGTACTGTTGAATCACAAAGATCACAGTATACAGGGGAACAATAGAGACTTGATCACAGCATCTCTCTTCATGACTGTCTTTTTTTTTTGATTTTTAATATTTTTATTACATATTTTCCTCAATTACATTTCCAATGCTATCCCAAAAGTCCCCCATAGCGCCCCCCACTTCCCTACCCACCCATTCCCATTCTTTTGGCCCTGGCATTCCCCTATATTGGGGCATATAAAGTTTGCAAGTCCAATGGGCCTCTCTTTCCATTGATGGCCGACTAGGCCATCTTTCGATACATATGCAGCTAGAGACAAGAGCTCCGGGGTTCTGGTTAGTACATCATGTTGTTCCAACAATAGGGTTGTAGATCCCTTTAGCTCCTTGGGTACTTTCTCTAGCTTCTCCATTGGGAGCCCTGTGATACATCCAATAGCTGACTGTGAACATCCACTCCTGTGTTTGCTAGGCCCCGGCATCGTCTCACAAGAGACAGCTATATTTGGGTCCATAAAAGAGGGAAGATGAGGGGGGCTTGAAATAAAAGAAAGGGAGGCTGTGGTGAAGAAAGACTAAATAAAAAGACAAAAGAACTTTAAATAAATATAAAGTGTACATTTCTTAGTAATAAAAAGAAAGAAAATGCATTGATTTTATATAGAGTTATCACTTAGAAATCCTCCGAATGAAAAATATGCAGAAACTAATTCACTATTAAGGTATTTATTAAATTTAAAAGTCTCATCCCTCTTTATAAATGCTTAAATTATACTTAGAGTAAAGTCCCCCCCAATTTGACCAGCAGTGTTTATACAGGATCCCATGAATGATTCTATAATGTACCAATGGGGACAAATTGAATATACAATCAAAAGTTTATATAGGAGAGCAAATATAGAATTATTTTGTTCCATTTTTGCAATAATTAGTGAAGAATTTATTTTGTTTATAATAAGTTTATATAATAATAAGTTCTTCACTTCCTTGGCTAGAGTTAAACCAAGATATTTGATCTAATTTGAGGCCATTGTGAATGATGTTTTCCTGATTTCATTTGGCATTTGGACATAGGATGGCAACTAATCTTTTGAGTTTATTTTGTATCCATCTACTTTGCTGAAAGTGTTTATTAGCTAGAGGAGTTTCCTGGTGGAATTTTTCATGTCACTTATGTATACTATCATATCATCTTTAAATAAAGACACTTTGGCTTCTCCCATTCTAATTTGCATTCTCCTAATATCCTTTAATTGCCTTATTGCTATAGGTAAGACTTCAAGTACTATATTTAATAAGTATGGACACAATGCACAATCTTGTCTTGTTCCTGATTTTAGTGAAATTGCTTTGAGATCCTCTCCATTTAATTTGAAGTTGGTTTTGAGCTTGCTATAAATTGCCTTTATTATGTTGACTGTTAAAATATGTCCCTTGCATCCCTAATCACTCCAGGACTTTTATCATGTGGGTGTGTTAGATTTTGGCCCAGGCATTTTCTCCATCTAATATCATTATCATGTGTTTTTTTTTCTTTCTGATTGTTTATATAGTAGATTACATTTATTGTATATTGAAATATACAATTATTGAAATATACAAATACACAATTACAATATATTGGGATATACACAATATGTCAAGGTGAAATTTTTTCACTATGGGTTGAAGAAGTTAAACTTGCAATCAAAGTGCAGGAGTTTAAATGGTAGTTCAATTTTTAGTAACATCTAGTTTTTCTAGGTAAGAAAGATATAGAAGGGTGGAAAATTGGCAGTGAAAAAGGTAGGACGAGTACTGTGGCTTGAATGTGCATGTGAGTCTTCATAGGTAGAAAACAGCACACAGGGATGTGGAGGAAACCAAGAGAAACTGGACAACGATGATTTAGTAAGCCTTTCTCACCCACATATCAGTATCTACTTACCTGTGTATCTATTGTCTACCTACCTATCATCTATCTCTCTATTCATCATCTATGCTAGGAACAAAACTGACATATGTAGAGGAGACACTAGATATAGTAATTAAAAGAATTGCTGAAACAGTTTTGGTGATAAATAAGATACTGAACAACTGTTTTTATTAAAGAATATATGAGCTCAGATATGTGCCTTCAGTAAGTTTGTAGATTGTAGATAAAACAAATAATGTGAAAAGAAAGGGGAAAATAATATTTAGAAGTTATATATTTTTATAAAGACAGCATCACCATAGTGAAATTAACATTAACTTTATTGACTGCTTATGAAATAATTTATTCCCTTATAGACTAAGAAAGATTAGGGTTACCTTATTTTGAGGTATAGCTAAATGGTTATATTTTCATAAATATATTTACATTTTCATTGTCAATTTGATCTTCAATGTTTCTGATAGAATAGTCATTCAAAAATATGTAAACTGCTTTACACGCTGATCTGTACTTTTTATATAACAGGAAATAATGCCACATAATTGCAACATGTATTTATTAAAAAATACAGGGGAACACCAGGGCCAAAAAGTGTGAGTGGGTGGGTAGGGGAGTGGGGGGGGGGAGGGTATGGGGGACTTTTGGGATAGCATTGGAAATGTAAATGAGGAAAATACCTAATAAAAATATTTTTAAAAAAAGTTAAAAAAAATCCATGCTAACTCGGGCTACTCGCCAGCAATGGTGATCTTCCTGACTCCATGGCTCTCCCTGATTGGTGGTCTGCCCTATTTCCCGTGGTTCTCTTGCCACTGGACCGCTCTCATTCCCAGTCATCTGTCCCCTCTGGCTAGTCTGCCAAGACATGCTCTAACCCCCAGCCCCGTTTAAAGAAAACTCCAGAAGCTTGTAATTTATCAGTCAGATTTTTAACAGTAAATTCCCAACCCACAAAATGCCCATACAAAGAACTCAAAACTCAACTGGTATTGATACAAGCTGTCCACCTAGATTCGATGAATTGTCATATATTATTCTATTGCTCTTCTATGATATCCATAGCTACCTGTGGCTATTTCAAGCCACGTGGATCCGGTTCGTTCTCTTCCTCCATCTTTCTCTGTCTTTCTCCCCTATCTGTCCCGTCCTCTCTCTCTAAAACTCTTAGCGGCACCTTCCTTTCTCCATTGCCTAAACACAGGCTCTATTTATTTCACTTGACCTCACCTGCATACAGACAGCCATCTATACACAATAGCATAAAAAATGTATGAAGTTCATTGCTCTTGGCAAGGCTTTTGATATAAATATAAATAAGGATACAGTGTGACAAAAAAAAGTTATAGAAGCTTTGAGGACCATTATAATACAGACCAGGTGATAGTTAAGATAAAAATTCAATAGTGAATATAAGTTACTATAATTTTTTGGCATACCTGCTTTATGCAGTGTTAGAGAATGACCCTGGGCTCCATGCATACTCAACAAATAGACTGACAAAGGTTACACTGAGTGAGGAAAAATATTCCATTGAAATATGGAGCTTAGAACATGTAAGTTTAATGGCTGCAGTGCTGGATTGTATCATATTTTCTGATTGAGAGATTGCTGTGTCAGTTGCTGTGACTGTGTGAAATGTTCCTCATATGCAGATGATACTAGATCATTTATATGTCTCTTTATGATATATTGCCAGCGGTTATTAATTTTTAAATTATATGTTCTTCATGGGCTTGTTTTTAAGATTTTAATGTCATTTGTGACTCACTGATTTTTAAATGCGCCTTTATCCATTCCATCACACATTGGTAAAAGCAAGGACTTAATAGATGCACTCAACACTCATCAAGCTCATAGCATAGCCTCTAAAAGGCAGATGCAGACGGAAATTTTCTTACTTTCTAGTTTTATTATAATTCACACATTAATATTATGTGAAAAGATTTCTCCAAATATGAGACAAAAATCTCAAATTCCTGTGAGAAAATACAAAAATGACAGTTACATAGAAGGCTTGAGTTACTTGCATAGGTACATCCTATGTTGTCGCTTTCCCTGCAGGCAAATTCTGAAACATCAGGAAAATTTTACTCTAAGAAAACTAAGAACATACTCTCTAATTTTCTTTGTTCTAATACCATAAACAATGGGGTTTAGAAAGGGTGGTACCAGAAGGTACATATTGGCTATGAAGATATGAATTTGGGGGGCCACATTGTGGCCAAAACGGTGGGTCAGGAATGTAAAGACGGCTGTAGAATAGAAAACAAGGATTACACAGACATGGGAGCCACAGGTTCCTAAGGCTTTAAGACTTGCTTCTCGAGATGGAAGACGAAAAACAGCACGGAGGATAAGAACATAAGAGAGGGCAATGAAGAAGCCATCACAAGAACCAATGACAGAGGCCACACTGAGGCTATAACGCTTGGTAGCTCCTGTGTCCACACATGCCAGCTTCACCACAGCCATGAACTCACAGTAGGTATGTGCAATGATTCGAGTTCTGCAGTAGGGCAGCTGCTTGAGCAGGATGGGGTGTGGGGAGAAAAAGCCTACCCCACGCAGCACCACAACTGCCCCCATCTTGGCGATGCGACTGTTGGTGAGAATAGTGGTATGACGCAGAGGGTCACAAATGGCCACATAGCGATCAATAGCCATGGCCAAGAAGAAGCCAGATTCCATGGCAGTGAAACTGTGGATGAAGAACATTTGAGCAAGGCATGCATCGAAGGTGATATCATGGGCTTCCATCCAGAAGAGACAGAGCATGCGTGGCAATGTAGATGTGGAGAGGACCAGGTCAGTGACAGACAGCATGCACAGGAAGAGGAACATGGGCTCGTGGAGGCTGCGCTCTGCTCTCACCACGGCCAGGATAGTGACGTTCCCCATCAGGGCCACCATGTACATGGAACAGAAAGGAATCCCAATCCAGACATGGAGGTGTTCTAGGCCTGGGATGCCCATCAGCCAGAAGGTGCTTGGAGAGAGTTGTGACTTATTAGCTGGCCCCATGATGGCACTGCCCACTGTTTGTGGCTGAAGTCCTCCTCGTACAGAGTGCATGTTTTGCTAAGGTCGATACGAATAACTCTGCAAACAAATGAGAAGTAAACCTGGAGTATCCCCCCAAACTCACCCCCCAAACTCTTTCTTAGTTTTAATTAGAGCAGTGGTTCCTCACACTGTGGGGCATGACACATTATCATTCACCCAAGACCCTTGGCAAACACAGATATATGATCAGGAGTCATTACAAAATGAGAACCCTGATTAAAGTGTTGCTACTTTAGAGAGAGATTGAGAATCACTGAAGTACAGTGAATAAAACATCCTTAGCAACATTATACAACACATGTACCCAGATACTTCAAGTTGCTTATGAATCAAGAAAAAACTCTCCTATATGTTTAAAAACATTAAACTTATTTGACACAGTATTATAAGCAAAATTTCAACCTTGTTTAATTTTCAAAATTTGCTTAATTCTTGGGAATATCTGATTTATACATGGAATATGTTTGAAATTTTAGATTAATAGATTTTCTTCTTGACATCAAACCTAAGCATTATCTCCCCCTCCCTCTCCCTCCCTTTCCCCTCCCCCTCTCTCCCTCCCTGCCCTCTGTGTGAGTGTGCCTCTAAGTAAAAGTTTGTATCCCATAGAATTTATACTCATGAGACATTTCATAGTGTTCTCTACAAAAGTGAAGAGTTTTCTGTAGGCCAGATTTTCTAAAATTTGAAAATTAACAAGAATTTCTAACAAGTTCTTTTTTGAAGTGAAATTTCTCAATTCATATGTTCTGTTATGTTAAGCTTTAATTTCTGTTTTAACTCACTCCACATATATCCAGTTCGTATATATCTCTTGGTGTTTGCACATAAATGTAATGTCTCTCACCATTTTCACTCAAACTAATGAAAGACTAACAACTAGATTCTCTTAGAATGGAAAAGAAAACCTCACCCTAGAATGACTTTTAAATTGCTACTTAACTGGAAACCCTATACAAAGCAAATAGTGATTTTTCATGTTTTAAGCTATAAAAGAGGAGCTCAGAATATTATAGATAATTCAACAGTATCACAGAAGGGAAGTCCAAGCCATAACAATCCCATGATTCCTTTTACTGACTGTAAGGTCCATTTGTTTTCTTTATGTTAAACTTAAGTTTTCATCTCACAGATCATATGAAAAATTATGTAAGACAAAATGCTGTGATACCTTTTAAAATATACTCTGAGTTCTCTCTTCCAGATTTTAGAACAGAAGTCAGGATGGTGAACAGAACAGAAGTGGGTGAGATGCTAGACAGAGAGAGGTGAATGAACACTTTTTTTAAACTTTTGCTCAGAATTCTTTATGCTCCAATAGGTTTATTCTGATATGTATCTCTTCCTTTTAAATATTTCTTATCTTATAGAGTTAGAAATTTGAGGAGTAACTGACTGAGTAGTGTTAGAGGCAGAGTCTTATGTAGCCTAAGATGGCCTAAAATTCTCTATAGAGAATTAGGATGTCTTTGAACTCTTGATCCTCTGGCTGCTACACAGAAGTGCAAGGATTACAGAATTGTGCTACCACACCTAATACTAAAAATATGTTTTAATTAATGTAACATTTCTAAGATAATACATATGTAGAAATTTATTATGTGTAAATACCCATGATATTTGATATGTATAATAAGTGGGAATTTAAGTCAAGACAAGCATATCAGTGATTGCACACATCCAACTTCATTTACAATGAAGGCATTTTAAAGTGTTTGATTTATGTTTTAAAGGCAGTTAATGCAACTAAGAGATTGCAGCAGTTTAAGTGTTCTTGAAAGAATACTTCTTTTTCTTGCTCAACTGATCATCTCAATAAGTGATATTTTTCTAAATACTGACATTGCTAAGGCAGATTACTTTTCATTGTTAAAGAAGCCCAAGCTGGTTATTCTCTACCTGGAACTGTCTCTGCCAGGATGGTCTGTCCTGGTCAAACTACTCAGACACTGTTGTAATTCTTACCTGGATTTTTATCATTCTATAGTACAGCTAGCTAGCAAGTAACTATATTTACAGCATTTACAAAAGTCTAGTACTTTTAGATTGCATCTCTTATTTATCCTTAACTTTTCAAAGTTCTTCAAAGAATAAACATTACCGATTTGAGGAGTGCATCATTCTGTCCATGTAAGTGAAAGTGCACCTCTGTTGTCCATCACTTTATTTAAGAATGTTAAAAGATAGCTGATTCCAGGGGACCACCTTCTATAAGGAACAAACTCAAAGCTCAGTCAACTTACATCAGCTGGATTTACAGTTCATTTTGGATTTCAGCTGCTTAAGGGTGCTGTTTAAAGAGCAATTAGTGGTCCACTGGGATAGACTATTTGCTGAAACAACCAGAGCCAAATAAATTTTATGAAGAATAATTATTACCAATATCTTTAAAGATAATTAATAAAGATATTTCCCGAATTTCTTCTGGGTATTTTGATGTTTGAAATATTTGTTGACTTTATCAAAAAGAAAAGCAGTACCAAATAAAAGTGTTATATTTATCTTTTGAGAGATTAATTATGCTTGTTAGGCTTCATAATTAATGCTCAAAGTCACTCTTCCCTCTTAATCTTTTAGGTTTTCCTTTGTAATATAGACAATTATATTTTAACACACAAGGAGATAGAATTATGGATAGACTTTAACATGTGTTTGAATTTTAACAAACAACAAAATGTAATGTCAGTATCTAAACCCAGACAGGTTTGGGTTCAAATATAGTGCATGTAAGTACGAATCACTAAAATTTTTAAAAAAGTATATTTGTCTGAATTTAGTTAGTGCCATGGATTATAACTGATGATATCCAAAATGATAGGCAGGTGTCCTCTCAGTCTGGTTCCTATTGCCCACCTTTACATCACTACCTTACATCTAGAGCACATTTGGTTGCTTTGAAACCTCTGTCTGTGGAAAACTTTGCATTGTGTCCTTGTTTAGCACTTCTTTGTGTCAGTGTTCTCTCTGTTGTTGCCCAGGACAAGTGTGTCCTAGGTGTTTTGGGTTACAGACATAAAGTCACTGTTTATGAAGTGCTGGTGTGAAAAAGTAGAAGTGAAATTGGAAGAGAGAGGGTGACTGATGGGAAGGGAAGGGGAGACGATGTAAGAGGATAGTTCAAATTTAATTTTATTTATGCATGAAATGATCTTATGAACTCCTATAGAACGTTACTAAAGGACAAGAGGCCAATTCTCTCTCTCCCAGGAATCGTTCCGTTCCTATAGTTCTTTGTATAGGGGTTGGGTTCTGGAAGATTCCCTCACTTCCCTCATTTGATATATGTTAACAAATCTGTTGTTATTGCCATCGTTTGGGTTTTATTTATTCAGCCATCTCTGAGGAAGACTGTTTCAAAGCAGACTTTCTGGTATTATGGCTTTTCCTATCTTTAACCACCCAGCCATGGGCTTTTAAATAAATCCATAGTAGTATAACTTCCTAATGCAGAGAGGGACTGGGCTCCTCCAGAAAACAGTTGGTAACCTCAGAAAAGTCATGCTAATACTGTACCAGGGGACCTATCTTTCCTGACAGGTTGTTTTTATAGTGTTTAAGGTCCACAGCAAGATAAAACCAAGTCTTTTTTCCCTAAAGGCTTGCTTAGTAGACTTAGTAGAAACTAGAGAGAGCACACATTAGCAGCTTGACAACACACCTAAAAGCACTAGAACAAAAGGAAGCAAATTCACCCAAGAGGAGTAGACGGCAGGAAATAATCAAACTCAGGGGCGAAATCAATCAAGTGGAAACAAAAAGAACTATTCAAAGAATCAACCAATCAAGGAGCTGGTTCTTTGAGAAAATCAACAAGATAGATAAACCCTTAGCCAGACTCACTAGAGGGCACAGGGAAAGCATCCTAATTAACAAAATCAGAAATGAAAAAGGAGACATAACAACAGATCCTGAAGACATCCAAAACACCATCAGATCCTTCTACCAAAGGCTATACTCAACAAAACTGGAGAACCTGGATGAAATGGAGAAGTTCCTAGACAGATACCAGGTACCAAAGTTGAACTAAGATCAGGTTAGTGATCTAAACAGCCCTATATCCCCCAAAGAAATAGAAGCAATCATTAATAGTCTCCCAACCAAAAAAAGCCCGGACCAGATGGGTTTAGTGCAGAGTTCTATCAGACCTTCAAAGAAGATCTAATCCCAGTTCTTCACAAACTATTCCACAAAATAGAAACAGAAGGTACTCTACCCAACTCATTCTATGAAGCCACAATTACTCTGATACCTAAACCACAAAAAGACCCAACAAAGATAGAAAACTTCAGACCAATATCCCTTATGAATATTGATGCAAAAATCCTCAATAAAGTTCTTGCTAACCGAATCCAAGAACACATCAAAACAATCATCCATCCTGACCAAGTAGGTTTCATCCCAGGGATGCAGGGATGGTTCAATATACGGAAATCCATCAACGTAATCCAGTATATATAAACTCAAAGACAAAAACCACATGGTCATCTCGTTAGATGTGGAAAAAGCATTTGACAAGATCCAACACCCATTCATGATAAAAGTCTTGGAAAGATCAGGAATTCAAAGCCCATACCTAAACATGATAAAAGCAATCTACAGCAAACCAGTAGCCAACATCAAAGTAAATGGTGAGAAGCTTGAAGCAATCCCTCTAAAATCAGGGACTAGACAAGGCTGTCCACTTTCTCCATACCTATTCAACATTGTACTTGAAGTCCTAGCCAGAGCAATTCGACAACAAAAGGAGATCAAAGGGATACAAATTGGAAAAGATGAAGTCAAAATATCACTTTTTGCAGATGATATGATAGTATATATAAGTGACCCTAAAAATTCCACCAGAGAACTCCTAAGCCTGATAAACAGCTTCGGTGAAGTAGCTGGATATAAAATTAACTCAAACAAATCAATGGCCTTTCTCTACACAAAGAATAAACAGGCTGAGAAAGAAATTAGGGAAACAACACCCTTCTCAATAGTCACAAATAATATTAAATATCTTGGCGTGACTCTAACTAAGGAAGTGAAAGATCTGTATAATAAAAACTTCAAGTCTCTGAAGAAAGAAATTATAGAAGATCTCAGAAGATGGAAAGATCTCCCATGCTCATGGATTGGCAGGATCAACATTTTAAAAATGGCTATCTTGCCAAAAGCAATCTACAGATTCAATGCAATCCCCATCAAAATTCCAAATCAATTCTTCAACGAATTAGAAAGTGCAATCTGCAAATTCATCTGGAATAACAAAAAACCTAGGATAACAAAAACTCTTCTCAAGGATAAAAGAACCTCTGGTGGAATCACCATGTCAGACCTAAAGCTTTACTACAGAGCAATTGTGATAAAAACTGCGTGGTACTGGTATAGTGACAGACAAATAGACCAATGGAATAGAATTGAAGACCCAGAAATGAACCCACACACCTACGGTCACTTGATCTTCGACAAGGGAGCTAAAAACATCCAGTGGAAGAAAGACAGCATTTTCAACAAATGGTGCTGGCACAACTGGTTGTTATCATGTAGAAGAATGCGAATCGATCCATTCCTATCTCCTTGTACTAAGGTCAAGTCTAAGTGGATCAAGGAACTTCACATAAAACCAGAGACACTGAAACTTATAGAGGAGAAAGTGGGGAAAAGCCTTGAAGATATGGGCACAGGGGAAAAATTCTTGAATAGAACAGCAATGGCTTGTGCTGTAAGATCGAGAATTGACAAGTGGGACCTCATGAAACTGCAAAGCTTCTGCAAGGCAAAAGACACCATCAATAAGACAAAAAAACCACCAACAGATTGGGAAAGGATCTTTACCTATCCTAAATCAGATAAGGGTCTAATATCCAATATATATAAAGAACTCAAGAAGGTGGACTCCAGAAAGTCAAATAACCCCATTAAAAAATGGGGCTCAGAACTGAACAAAGAATTCTCACCTGAAGAATACCAAATGGCAGAGAAGCACCTGAAAAAATGTTCAATATCCTTAATCATCAGGGAAATGCAAATCAAAACAACCCTGAGATTCCACCTCACACCAGTCAGAATGGCTAAGATCAAAAATTCAGGTGACAGCAGATGCTGGCGAGGATGTGGAGAAAGAGGAACACTCCTCCATTGTTGGTGGGATTGCAAGCTTGTACAACCACTCTGGAAATCAGTCTGGCGGTTCCTCAGAAAATTGGACATAGTACTACCGGAGGATCCAGCAATACCTCTCCTGGGCATATATCCAGAATATGTCCCAACCGGTAAGAAGGACACATGCTCCACTAAGTTAATAGCAGCCCTATTTATAATAGCCAGAATCTGGAAAGAACCCAGATGTCCCTCAACAGAGGAATGGATACAGAAATTATGGTACATTTACACAATGAAGTACTACTCAGCTATTAAAAAGAATGAATTTATGAAATTCCTAGCCAAATGGATGGACCTGGAGGGCATCATCTTGAGTGAGGTAACACAATCACAAAGGAACTCACACAATATGTATTCACTGATAAGTGGATATTAGCCCAAAACTTAGGATACCCAAGATATAAGATACAATTTGCTAAACGCATGAAACTCAAGAAGAATGAAGACCAAAACGTGGACACTGTGCCCCTTCTTAGAATTGGGAACAAAACACCCGTGGAAGGAGTTACAGAGACAAAGTTTGGAGCTGTGATGAAAGGATGGACCATTTAGAGACTGCCGTATCCAGGGATCCATCCCATAATCAGCTTCTAAACGCTGACACCATTGCATACACTAGCAAGATTTTGCTGAAAGGACCCAAAGATAGCTGTCTCTTGTGAGACGATGCCAGGGCCTAGCAAACACAGGAGTGGATGTTCACAGTCAGCTATTGGATGTATCACAGGGCTCCCAATGGAGAAGCTAGAGAAAGTACCCAAGGAGCTAAAGGGATCTGCAACCCTATTGTTGGAACAACATGATGTACTAACCAGAACCCCGGAGCTCTTGTCTCTAGCTGCATATATATCGAAAGATGGCCTAGTCGGCCATCAATGGAAAGAGAGGCCCATTGGACTTGCAAACTTTATATGCCCCAATATAGGGGAATGCCAGGGCCAAAAGAATGGGAATGGGTGGGTAGGGAAGTGGGGGGCGCTATGGGGGACTTTTGGGATAGCATTGGAAATGTAATTGAGGAAAATATGTAATAAAAAATATTAAAAATTTAAAAAAAAGAAAAATACTTGATGTTCAAGAAACCAACATGAAGGATCAGCTACAGAAAGACAGCAAGGAAAACCTCTCAGATAAGAAACTGTTTTAGTTTAGAAAGTAATGACCTGATAAATTAGTCATTCAATACACCGAGACAGAATATTATAGGAAATATGATTAGAAACTAAATAAGCAATGCCTATAGAGAAAGATGTTGTTAACCATTGAGGGTGAGGGAAAAGGTAGGACACAGTAAGCAAGGAGAAAGAAAAAAATGACCTCAAAAAGACTAAAAAAAACATCCATGCCATTTATGATCATCTCACTCATTAAAATGCCCAAAATTTAATCCAAGTAGAATGGAAATCTCCCTCCCCCAGTAATTTGTAATATAATCTGCAGATAAGAGAATTTATGTAAATATTAAGGGTTGGATTAATGCTAAATTCAAAGCCGGGTTCACACCAGCCACCTAAGTTTTCTCAGAGCTGCCAAAACACTCTTAGAGGGATAAGCAGATCCCTAAAAGTAGAAAATATAAGATCGACATTTTCTGAGTTTAGGTGTCAGGCAATGGTGGTCATTGTGATGGTAAATTGTGATGGCCATTGGGTTGGTCAGTCAAGGTGGTCAATGTGGTGGTCAGCCATAATGTTTACTGTAATAGGCAGTCAACCCTAGTGGTCACTGTCATCATCAGTTTTAGTTTCCATTGTCATGATGAGTGATAGTGTCCAAAATTGTGGTCAGTTGTAATGGTCACTGTGATGGTAAGTCATAGTGAGTGTGTGAGCAAGTGAGCCTCTGTTTCCCTGTCTTGGAATCCTTTCCTTTCATTTGCCTTGTCCAACTCTGGTGTGTTCGTTGTTTTATCTTAATGTGTATTATTATTTTATGATTATCCCCTCAAAGCCTGTTTATGTTCTAATGAGAGACAGAGATCCAGAAGGGAAGGCGGATGGAGAGAAACTATGAGGAGCGAGCAGTTTGGGGTGGGATATAATAAAGATATGTTACATATTGAAAAAAGCTATAAAAGGGAAGTGTGGGTAAGATTTAAAAAAATACATCAAAACTAATGAGAGTTTTTCTACCTGCTGAAGCTGGTGCATATGTCATCAGCCAGCAATTAGTAAGAAATCAATATTATTGACAATATAAAGACAACACACTTTATGTGTTGATTACATTTGTGTCAACTTGACACAAGCTAAATTCATCTGAGGATAGGGAACACCAATATTTTAAAAATACCTCCATAAGGCCTGGCTGTAGGCAAATCTATAGGGCATTTTTTTTAAAATTAGTCAAAGATGTGGGAGGGTCTAAAACATTATGGGTGGTGCCATTTCTAGGCTTGTGGTACTAGTTTCTACAAGAAAGCTGGCTGAGCAAGCTTGGAAGGGGAAACCAGTCAACAGCACTCCTCCATGCCCCTGCATCAGTCCTGCCTCCAGCTTCCTACCCCGTTTTTAGTTACTGTTTTGACTTCTTCAAGGTTGAACAGAGATGAGGAAGAATAAGCCAAATAAATCCTTTCCACTCCAAGCTGCTATGGTTATGGTATTCTATCAGAGCAATGGTAACTCTACATCTAAAGATTCTTCAGTACCTGCATTGTGGATGTAAGCCAACATCTCATTCCATGTAATGTTATATCATTTTTCCAGATACTGAGGCACTAAATACTTGAGAAATATGAAAGTATGCTACTAAGAAACAACACAGTTCTTTAGTCTGGAAGTAATGGACTGAGTGGCTTTGGGAGGTGGCATAAAAACATGTTGGCACTGATGTAGTTAAAGCCACTGCCTTGCATTTATCTTGGGACCTCACATCTCTTAGGACTGTAGGAAGATTTATAAATTAATCTCACTTATTCGTTGAGTTGAATGGCCACTCATAGGAAGGAAAATTGTTGTACCCCGTGTCAGAGACATATTTAGGTGAGAGAAAATGAAAACACACAGTTGAAAACCTGAGAAGCCAAAAAGAGTGAGGTGGATATTATCGAAAGTAGAAGAAAAGCTATTTGGGGGAAGTTTTATTTGTTTGGAATTCTGTTTGTTTGTTTGTTTTCAGTTAAGGTCAAGCTTATGACAAAGCATCTCAGTTATTCATTCTCATCTAAAAGTCTCCAATTAGACTTAGCTTTTCAAACTGAGAAGGCTTATATAGGATACCCAAGACCGCATGGCTCATGTTCTTTGTCTGTGGATTTGCTGCTAACAGGAGGCAAAGAGATGCTTTCAAATTTAACAGACACGGAATTGCAGTTTATAAACTAATCTTAGCAACACATGGTAAGTCTGTGAGGACTGATTTGAAACTGTAGTCATAAGGAATGGAAAGTGGACAGTCAAAAGCAAGTCTTGCTAGAGTTTTACAGGAGGACTAGCCGCTACTGGATAGACAGCTGCAGCACATACTTTTTTTTTTTTTTTTTTTTCAATGAGAAACAATAGCTGTGTAGACTGACCTGTAAACTAATTTTTCTGGTTTGGATGCAATATCTCCGTGGTTTGTAGCAAAATATTGCCAAAGTTTCAGTTGATAAAGGATGCAACTTTTGTATATACAGCATTATATATAGCTGAATCTACACTTAAACTACAAAATAATTCAAGCTGATGGGAAACCAGAGAAACATTGTTTATCATGAAGTGATATCTTAATTTAAAAAAAGCAGTCTGTTTAATTTTCCTTAAATTTTGTATTTTTCTTGGTTGTAATATTTACTTTGAAAATTATACATTGTTTCCCTTAAATATATTTTACTATATAATTAGCTTTCAAAGTAACAATCCAAATTACTGATATTGTGACAGCTCTCACAGACCTACACAGGTTCACAAAAACTAAATAGTAGCCTGGGAATGGGGGACTGAACACAAATTCTCACCCCTAACTAAAAAAGCTATTTGTAACTGATAGTGGCTAGCACGGGAAAATCTTTTTCTCTATGGTAGTGTTACTGCTTATAACAGCTATCAGATTGCATGCGCAGGTGTAATTGACAAACGAAAAACTAAAAACCAAAACAAACATCAAAAATCCACAGACCATGTGTTTGTCTAAGTAAGTGTTTATGTGTGTATGCATTCTTTTGTATTTATATTTTTATCTTATTGCTTCTTATCTGTTTTTCTGTGTTTTTGAAAGAGAGAAAGGGAGATAGGAAGGGTCTGGGAGGAGTTAGAGGCGAGAAAGGATAAGCACAATATGCATTATATCAAAATTTTAAGTAAAAAGAAAAGACGAGCTACAGTTCAAACCCAAATCATATTTGGAGTCTATTGTTTGAAGAAGCCAAGGTTATGACGTCAATTAAACAACAAAATAGGGAAGAATGAGATCTGTGTTAGTCTAAGCTTTATTGATTTCTCTAAAGATGCCTTGTGAATGCAAACGCCAAATTTGACAGGTTAATACATCAATTTAAATCTCTGCAGGATTTAGTCAGTGAAGAGTTGGTGTAGAACCTCTTCTCAAAAACATGTCTTTGGAAATTATTAAGCTAAAACTATGGTCTTCTAGTTGTATGTATATGCACAGTTAGGCTGCCGTTTTGGAAGCTCATGTTTAAGTGGGTGTTGAACGAGACTGCAGAAATGAAGGAACTGTGGGTACAAAGTAGTGTTTTTCCATCAATTTGTTTGTTTATTCACTTTACATGCCAGCAAGGCCAGTGGTGCCTTCCCAGTCCCGCAGCACTCACATGCCTCTTCTCTCTTCCTTTGCTCCTCCCCTTCACTCCTGAGAAGGGGGAGGTCCCCTCATGGTACTAACCCACCTTGGCACCTCAAGTCACAGCAGGACTAGGCATATCCTTTCCCAGTGAGGTCAGGTAAAGAAGCCAGATAGGGGAACAGGATCCACAGGCAGGCAACAGAGTCAGGGTAAGCGGCACATGGCAGTTGTTGCGGGACCTGCATAAAGATCAAGCTGCACATCTGCTACATATGTCAGAGAGTACGATAATTTTAATGGACAATAATCGATGATGCTGAGAAAGGGAAAATAGTTTTAGAATGGCCAAAGGAGTTATTAGAGGTTAGCACTAGAGTCTCCTTTGTTTACTTTTTCTTTTTCACCCATTCTTTTTAAAATACAGATCCTGGACTTGTCAATGCCTTCCCCACTAGAGAGTAACAGTGGACTCGGACTTCACTATAACAGTCAAACCAATGGCACCGTCAAATTCCAGTGGCAGTGTGTCCTCCACATTCTATCTCACAGGTATCCCTGGCTATGAGGAATTTCACCACTGGATTTCCATCCCATTCTGCCTTATCTACATTATTGGGGTAACAGGGAACTGTTCCATCTTGCACATTGTACGAACTGACCCCAAACTCCACGAGCCCATGTATTACTTCCTGGCAATGCTTTCGCTCACTGACATGGCCATGTCCTTGCCTGCTATGGTATCACTTTTCAGGGTGTTGTGGTCTATTTCCCGAGAAATCCAGTTTAATATTTGCGTGGTCCAAATGTTTCTGATTCATACTTTTTCCTTCACTGAGTCATCTGTGCTCTTGGCCATGGCTCTTGACCGTTACGTGGCTATTTGCCATCCCCTGCGATATGCTACCATTCTCACGCCTAAACTTATTGCTAGGATTGGGATCGCAGCCTTACTTCGGAGTGCTATACCACTCATTCCTCTCCTGGTTCGTCTAGCATTCTTTTCCTTCTGCCGCTCCCATGTCCTTTCTCATTCTTATTGTCTGCACCAGGACATAATCCGCCTTGCCTGCGCTGACATCAGGTTTAATGTTATATACGGAATGGTTGTGATTCTTATGCTGTGGGGGATGGATTCTTTAGGTATTTTAATAACTTATGTTTTCATCCTTCACTCAGTGTTAAGAATTGCATCCCGGGAGGGTAGGCTTAAGGCACTCAACACATGTGCATCCCATATCTGTGCTGTGCTCATTCTATATGTGCCCATGATAGGGTTGTCTATTGTCCACCGTTTTGCCAAACATTCCTCTCCCTTTGTTCATATCTTCATGGCTCATATTTACTTAATGGTGCCACCAGTGCTCAACCCAATCATCTATAGTGTGAAGACCAAGCAGATCAGACAAGGAATCTTTCATTTGATCTGTCCCCACAAAATCAACTCTTCTGCAATGTAAGCATATCATCAAGGCAACAAGCTATTAGTACTGATGGTGTGACGCTATGGTAAATATTTGCATGTTGTGTTCAGGCAAAACACATGCAAAGCAAAATTAGAGGCAACTAAGTTACTGACAGGCTCTTTAGCATTCACTGTTGATACTAGGACTAGATAAAGTAGCCTCACACATACTTTTGAAATTGTAGTCAGTTATTAATGTATTAGAGAGAAATGTGATGCAAATCACGGGCTTTTCTGTTCTTGCCTGTAATAACCTTAAGCTTCATATAAAGAATCAATCCACAAATTTCCTTGAATCAGCAAAACCCAGTTCTTTTTGCTTTTTGACATTTGATATAGAACTTTACATGACCTTTTATATTTCATTGTTTTTAATGATTATTATTGTGTTTGAAGTATGTTTATTCAATCATAATTTATAGATGGTAAAAACTTGATACAAAGTGTTAAGAATTGCACTTAAACTCTAAGACAAAGCAGACATTGCTAGCTGGCATGCTGCCTGTGTGTCATCTTTAAAATATAAAGGTATGCAAATTCTTTCATACCTGGGATGTATAGTCTCTTTAGAAGGGAGTAATATCAATATCAATTTTCTTTACTTGTTTTGTGGGAATGACTATAACTTTATAGAATTCTGAAAATAATTTTGTCATGTTCCCACAGATTTTTAAGAGAAGCCAAAAACTGTGATCCATTAGTTTAGTGCATGCTTTAATAAGAATTTGGGGTGAGGAACACCTTTAAATATTTTCAAATGCAGCTGAATAAGGATTAATAATTTAGAATTTTGGAAGAAGAAAACATGATATTCCAGATCCTTTCTGTAGGTGACTTTTCATTGTTGTTATGTTTGTTTAATTTTAATTTTTTATTTAAAATTTTCATACAATATATTTTGACTATGTTTTCCTCTCAAGTCCTTCCAGATCCTCTGATGTCTCTGATCACTAGATAAAAATCAAATCTTCTTCTAGTTTTGTAATAACCCAGTTCATATATATTCATAAATTGTGGAATAATAATTGGGAATGTTATTCATTTTGGTAGTACACATATCTCATTATTTGGTTTGAATGAAAAAATAAAGTGGAACTGATGCAAAGATGCTTTGTATTTTCTGATATGATCTGCCTTACTAGCTGGTAATGTATACTCATATATCTTATTCTAGCTACTGTCCTAGAATTTGACTTGCCTTAGTGTGAAAGCAGCCTTTAACAATTATTGGATGTATAAACAATGAAAAAATAAACAAGTTACTGATTTTTAAAAATAGGGTAATTTGGGTGTTATCCTTTTAATACTAACATTGTAATGAAATCACACTTAATACAATGCAAAGATCCTAGAAAACTGAAATTAAGATTTTGAATTTCAGGCAGTTGGTTCACACCTGGAGAACCCATGACTTCCATACTGCTCCTTGATGGATTTTGCTTTTCCTACTTATGTCTCATTCCTCCATGTTTGATTCTTTACTTGAGCCTACTTGTTATTTTTCTATTTTGGCACATTATATTTGACCAAAGAAGCATTAATTTAAAAAAAAATCAAGAACTATTAATCTCATATAGAAGAACATCTACTTTCTAAAATAATTACAATAAAATTTCCTTTAAAGACACCATTTTGAGAAAATAACATTTTTTTAGCAATTGGAAATTGTATAAATGTAGAAGCATTTTAATTCAGTAACATGGCTGCTCTGGCAAGGGATCATATATCCAGCTGGAATACAGACAGGCCACACACCTTTAATCCCTCTGGCTGGAATAAGGCATGCCCTTAGTTAGTTAGACACAGGGACCTCCTTTGGTCCCTGTGTCTGGAATACAGACATACCTTTAGTATACCTTTAATCCCAAACAATGACATCAATTGAGGGGCAGAGAAGGTGACCAATCAGAAAAATGTTTGACGGAGAGTCTAGCGTAAGTCCAATTTTCACAAAACAAACAAACAAACAAACAAACAAACAAACTAACTAACTAACAAAATTTAGGGAGAGAGAATTCAATTCAATTCAATTCAATTCAATTCAATTCAATTCAATTCAATTCAATTCAATTCAATTCAATTCAATTCAATTCAATTCAGTTATGCTCAGCTTAGTTTGGTTTAGTTCAGTTGAGTGTAGTTGTGGACAGTTCAGTTTAGACCAGAGCAGTTTTGTTCAGAGCAGTTGTGTTCCTGAAGTGCACAGTCAGTCTTTCTAAATGTAGCAATTAAGTCAGAAGCCAAGAAAAGGCAATTTTAATCAGGCACCTTGGAGGGGAGTTTGAGCAAGAACAGCTGAGTTGAACCATCCATGAAGAGATCAAAGGAGTTAGAAAGAGCCAGTAAATGTCTTCAACAAAATTGTAGAAGAAAACTTACCTAATCTAAGAAAGAGATGCCCATGAATATATAAGAAGCCTACAGAACACCAAATAAATTGTATCTGAAAATATATTCCTCCAATCACATAATAATCAAACACCAAATGCACAAAACAAAGAAAGAATATTAAAAACAGTAAGGGAAAAAGGTTAAGAAACATGTGAGAATTACACCAGACTTCTCCCCAGTGACTATGATAGCTAGAAGATCTTAGCAGATGCCATACAGACCCTAAAAGAACACAAATGGCAGTCCCGACTACTATACCCAGCAAAACTCTCAATTACCATTGATGGAGAAAAAGATATTCTGTGACTAAAACAAATTTACACAATATTTTTCCACAAAAATTTATTAGTCCTTCAAAGGATAATAAATGAAAAACTCCAACATAAGGAGGGAAACTACACCTTAGAAAAAGCAAGAAAATAATCTTCTTTTAACATACCAAAAAGAAGATAGCCACAAAACATAATTCCACCTCTAACAACAAAAATAACAGGAAGCAACAATCATTTTTCCTTAATATCTCTTAATATGAATGGACTCAATTCCCCAATTAAAAGACATAGACTAACAGACTGGATATTTAAACAGGGCCCACATTTTTCTGCATGCAAGAAACCCACCTCAGTGACAAAGACAGACACTACCTCAGAGTAAAAGGCTGGAAAACAATTTTCCAAGCAAATGGTCCAAAGAAACAAGCTGGAGTAGCCATTCTAAAATCAACTTTCAACCTAAATTTATCAAAAAAGCTAAGAAAGGACACTTCATACCCATCAAAAGAGAGATGTACCGGGAAGAACTCTCAATTCTGAACATCTATGCTCCTAATGCAATTGTTCCCATATTCATAAAAGAAACTTTACAAAAGCTCAAAGGATGCATCACATTGCACACATTAATAATGGAAGACTTCAACACCCCACTCTCAGAAATGGATATCGTGGGAACACAAACTAAACAGACACACAGTGAAACTAACAGAAGTTACAAACCAATGGATTTAACAGATATCTATAGAACATGTTATCCTAAAACAAAACAATATACCTATCTCTCAGCACCTCATGGTACCTTCTCCAAAATTGACCATATAATTGGTCACAAAACAGGCCTCAACAAATGCAAGAAGATTGAAATAATCCCATGCATCCTATCAGATCACCACAGACTAAGGCTGATCTTCAATAACAGCATGACCAATAGAAAGCCCACACACATGTGGAAGCTGAACAGCACTCTACTCAGTGATAACTTGGTCAAGGAAGAAATAAAGAAAGAAATCAAAGACTTTTTAGAGTTTAATGAAAATGAAGCCACAGCATACCCAAACTTATGGGACACAATGAAAGGAGTGCTAAGAGAAAAACTGAGCTCTGAGTGCCTCCAAAAAGAAACTGGAAACAGCATACACTAGCAGCTTGACAGCACATTTGAAAGCTCTAGAACAAAAAGAAGTAAATAACGAACTATAGAAATGATCCCTGAAAGTATAGCTAGAGAAAGTACCCAAGGAGCTAAAGGGATCTGCAACCCTATAGTTGGAACAACATGATGAACTAACCAGTACCCCGGAGCTCTTGTCTCTAGCTGCATATGTATCGAAAGATGGCCTAGTCGGCCATCACTGGAAAGAGAGGCCCACTGGACTTGCAAACTTTATATGCCCCAATATAGGGGAATGCCAGGGCCAAAAGAATGGGAATGGGAGGGTAGGGAAGTGGGGGACGGTATGGGGGACTTTTGGGATAGCATTGGAAATGTAATTGAGGAAAATATGTAATAAAAAAAAAAAGAAGTAAATACACCCTAGTGGAGTAGAAAGAAGGAAATTATCAAACTCAGGGCTGAATTCAACCAAGTGGAAGCAAAAAGAACTATACGAAGAATCAACCAGACCAGGAGGTGGTTCTTTGAGAAAATCAACAAGATAGATTAACCCTTGACCAGACTAACCAGAGGCCACAGAGACAGAATCTAAATTACCAAAACCAGAAATGAGAAGGGAGATATAACAACAGAAACAGAAAATTCAAAAAATCATCAGATTCTACTATAAAAGCCTATATTCAACTAAACTGGAAAACCTGGTTGAAATGAACAATTTTTTATACAGATACTAGGCACCAAAATTAAATCAGGATCAGATAAATGTTCTAAACAGTCCCATAACCCCGAAAGAAATAGAAGTAGTCATTAAAAGTATCCCAACCACAAAAAACCCAGGACCAGATAGGTTTAGTTCAGAGTTCTCTCTTTATCTCTGCCTTTCTGTATCTGTCTCCTTCTGCCTCTCTCTCTGTCTCTCTGTATCTGTCTCTGTCTCTGTCTCTTTCTATGTGTGTTTGTGTGTGTTCTGCTCAGCTCTAGACAGCTTTTTCTTGCTATTCTAAAAGCTCCCTGTTTGAGAGAGCTATATCTGCTAGTAAAAATTTCAAGAGCTATTTGGATAGCTCATGGGGTTTCTATTCTTTTATTATTAGATATTTTTTATTTACATTTCAAATGTTATCCACTTTCCTGGTTTCCACACTGAAACCCCCCTATCCCCTCCTTCTCCCCCCGGCTCACCCACCCACTCACTCCCACTTCCTGGCCCTGGCATTCCCCTACACTGGGGCATCAAGCCTTCACAGGACCAAGTGCCTCTCCTCTCACTGAAGGTCAACAAGGCCATCCTCTGCTACATATGCAGCTGGAGCCATGGTTCCCTCCATGTGTACTCTTTGGTTGGTGGTTTAGTCCCTGGGAGCTCTGGAGGTCTTGGATCATTCATATTGTTGTTCCTTCTATGCGACTGCAAACCCCATCAGCTCCTTGGGTCCTTTCTCTAGCTCCTTCATTGGAGACCCTGGGCTCAGTCCAATGGTTGGCTGAGAGCATCCACCTCTATTTGTCAGGCACTGGTAGAGCCTCTCAGGAGACAGCTATATCAGGCTCCTGTCAACAAGCATTTGTTGGCATCCACAGTAGTGTCTGGGTTTGGTGACTGTATATGGGATGGATCCCCAGGTGGGGCAGTCTCTGGATGGCCTTTAATTCATTCTCTGCTGCACACTTTGTCTCTATAACTCCTCCCATGGGTATTTTGTTCCCCCTTCTAAGAAGGACTGTAGTATCTGAAAGACCCACAATGTGAGGACTCCCCCACATTCTGACTCAGGAGAGGCGACACCCCAAATCACACAAGAAACGGTCTTGCTGCAACTGCAAGAGGATTTTTATTCAAGAGCGCTCTCGGGCCCATGGTCATACACCACGCAGAGGTAGAGGACCATGGCGCCCTGAGTAGCTGAGTAAGGGGGTATTTAAAGGAAGAAACCACAACTCAAGGAGGGCGTTGTTGGAAAATACCAAAAATACTGGTTAAGAGTCACAAGGAAGTACAAAGTCACAAGTGTCAGGTTATCTCTCAAGACAGTTTCTAAGAGCCCCTAACAATCTAAGAGCCCCTAACAATAAATAGCACATTTGCATTGCAGGTTCCAGCAATGGTCAGGGTGGGTCAGGGTGACTTTCTTTGAAAGAACACTCTTTGAACCCAGGAAGCGGGTGGGTGGAGGAAGGAATGTCGCTATCTGTTTTATGACCAGCACCTGGAGCACTAAGACACAAAACCCACACTCCCAAGCCTGGGCCCAAAAGCCTCGAATTTTGTTACTTCTTCAGTATCCACACTTTGGTCTTCCTTCTTCTTGAGCTTATCTCGGATAGTCTTCTGGATGTAATGTATATGCCAGGTACAATAGGATGCAAATATCATGACACTTAGTTATTGGGAACTAAACTAGGAAATTTACATGTGTTTATATAGTATAACAAAAGAAAAAGTCATGATTCGTATACACATGTGTCCAGAAGCTTAAAGAGGAGGAAAACCAGTTCAAAAAATTGTAATAAAAAATAAACTATAAAAACTTTAGAAATAGCCGGACATGGTGGTGCACGCCTTTAATCCCTGCACTGGGGAGGCAGAGGCAGGCAAATTTCTGAGTTCAAGGCCAACCTGGTCTACAGAGTGAGTTCCAGGACAGCCAGGGCTACACAGAGAAACCCTGTCTCGAAAAACAAACAAACAAAAACAAAACAAAAACAAAACAACAACAACAAAACAAACAAACAAACAAAAACAAAAAAACAAAACCTTTAGAAATACACAGAAAAAGCTAAATAGCCAAATAAATCCACTGAATGTTACTCTAAGCTTTCCATGATTTATCTAATTGAGAAGTGCTCTGACAGAGTCTTATTTTCAAATCAGCATATTGTACTACGAGGTATTCTGAATTGACCTAATATGTCAATCTGACCCAATTCCAGTCAGTCATTTCTATTGTATCAGAGTCATAGTCCCTTAGACTACTACTTCAGCAATGCTCTCCTGCAGGTGGAGTGTATAGCAATCTGGCTTATCTCCTTCCTGAGTCTTAGATACATATTCATCTTATTTTTGGACATCATATAATCAGATGTTTCACAAAACAGCATGCTTGTGATATTCTTAATCCAAACAAAACAAAATTGAAGAATGTAAAACTAAAAAGTTTTAGTACACGAATGACTGAAAGTCTGTAAGAAATAGATATTTTCTGGAAAAATAAGGGGGAAGAATTTGAATGATGGCAAATTGACCCTTGACGCTTGGAGGAGAGTTAGTCTTCCAAGGGTGGGCTTCCTTATAACTATCCAACGCATAGTGTTCAAGCCTTGAAAACACCCCCCACACACACACACCCACACACTCACACACACACAGACACACACACACACACACTTAGCAGGTTCTATTTACCTATATTTGCACATACACAGACACGCATAAATAGGTATGTACCAAACATAATCAAAGGTCAAAGAGGTTATTGATTTAAGACCGGGTGACTAGGAGGATTTTGGGGAAGGTAGGGAAGGCAGGGAGGAAATAAAAGAAAGTCATATAACTCTGTTTAAATTAAAACATTAGAAGTTAAAACAATAAAGCAATGTATTTTATGCATAGGCTCTATACATAAAGTGTATATTGGGGAGTTTGTTATATATGACCATTGAGATTAATTATTTGATTAATTGAATTGTTTATCTGGTGATTATTTATGAATTCATTCATTTCTGTTGTTCTTGAGATTGGTATAATTAGTAATTTCTGGCTTAGAAAAGCTATTATTTTATTCTCTCTATGGATAACTGACATAGAATAATACATATAGCATAAAACATTTAACTCACTTTAGTATGCTGATTCCCCCTTGATTACTGTAATATGTTGATATATTCCTCAAAGGTACTTATATTTCCTGTTATCTTCCTATTTATGTCATAACAATAATTTTTGCAAGTAATATATATTCCATAATTTTATTATTTTAAATTTTTATGTTTTTTTACTTAAATTTTCATACAATATATTTTATTATAGTCTCCCCCCCATACCAATTCCTCCAAGATTCACTCTACTGCCCTATACATGCAATTTATATTCTTTCTCTTTTGAATCCCATTGAGTGTTTTTATTGAATGTTATATGTTTCAGAGCTAGATCTAAGCAGATTGTTTCGGATTTTCATTTAAGCCTCATTTTTTATTTGAATTACCTGTTCTTTGCTGTTTCAATAGACTTGAATAATGTTTGAGAACAGGTTCCTACTACTCGCATCCTAATCTCTTTGGTCTTTATTCCATAAACAATGGGGTTCATGGTTGGGGGTATCAGTAGATAGAGATTTGCCAGGAGGATGAGTGTATGCCTGGACACATGGTGCCCAAAGCGATGGGTAAAGAAAGAGAAAAAGGCCAGTGTGTAGAATATTAAAATGACGCAAATGTGAGCTCCACAGGTGCCAAAGGCTTTTGTCCGTGCTTCCTTTGATGGCAGTTGTAGAACACTTTTCAAGATTAGCCAGTAGGACAAGGAGATGAAGACAAAGTCCAGCCCTGTCGTGAGGAGAGCAGCTGAGAGACCATAAATGCTATTTAAGGTAAAGCTGTTGCAAGCCAACTTGGCAATGCCCATGTTCTCACAGTATGTGTGACGGATAATGTTGTTTTGGCAAAAGTCCAAACGGAGAATAAGTAGAACACCTGGAGTAACAACAGCCACACTCCGAGCTATCAGCGCCAGCCCAACTTTACCAATGAGAGAGCCTGTAAGCAGGGATGTATAATGCAGTGGAATGCAGATAGCCACATAGCGATCAAAAGCCATAGCCAGTAAGACAGCAGATTCAGAGAGAAACAGAGCATGGACAAAAAACATCTGTGTGAGGCATGCAGGGAATGTGGCTTCCAAGGGGCCCTGCCAGAAAATAAGCAGCATTTGGGGTACCGTGACAGTACAGAGGAGGACATCATTGAATGCCAACATGGCCAGGAAGAGATACATGGGTTCATGGAGGCTCCTGTCATAGACCACCACTGCCATGACCAGCACATTTCCCAACACAGCCAAGACATACATGAAGCTGAAAGGTATGGACATCCAAATCTGAATATCTTCTAATCCTGGCACACCAGTAAGCAGAAAGAAAGTGAGCTGAGTAGGTGTAGTGTTGAGTTCTATAAAAGAGAGGTGTGGAAAATTTTATTACATGAGAAAAAAAGATCCAGAGTAAACTGCTTCAATGTATTAATGATAGTGAAGTCCCAATTAGTTTTGGTGTGATGAAGAGAAAGGAGTGGAAACCATAAATGAGGTCATTAGAAGTGGGCTAGTGTATGGAATGCTCTTCTGACGATCCCTTTTGCAGAATAATTTCCTTTGAAACTGTGGATAAAGCTGTTGCAAGCCATTTTCTGTGACTATAAAACACTCATTTTCTGTGATTGATGCCATCTGTTACAGCCAAATGATTATATTTGGTTTTTGTACTTTTATTCTAAATGTCTATATCTGTTAAATAATAACTACAAAAGTCATGGTTTTCTTTATTGCTCCATCTCAGTAAAGGCTGGAAAGAATATCACATTTATTTAAAAGATCACCTGGTATATAACTGGCAGCAATTGCCTGATAATCCTTTAAGATTCTAATTCCTTTTAAAGTAATAAATTGTGTACTCTTTTTCTTCTCCCCTTCCTGCTTCCCTCTCTCCCTTTCTCTCTATATTTATACATGTGCATATTTATGTGTATGCATGTGTGTATGTGTGTGTATGGGGGTGTCATGCATGGTATGTCATGATATACCATGGTATACAGTGCCTGCAAAGGTCAGAAAACAACTTTCAGGGCCCCATTCAATTTTCTTTGGTGAGCCATCTCATGGGCCCCAAGAGAGAAATTCTTATTTTCTATTTGAAAATTGGGAAATGTTTTTATTGTTGCCCTAATTTTTTACTATCAAAAGGAATAATTTGATTCACTTGTCTCTCATTCAAATTCTCAAAGACAATAACTGAACAAACCTAAAATTTAAAGTACATTGCAAAAGTTAAATTATTCATCCACAAATTAATACTGCTGCTCAAGAATCAGAACATAAAGTCAGATAGAAGTTTAATCCACTGTAGATTGTCATTTAGAACAAGCCACAGCAGAGAGTCAAGGCTCATCACTACTCGCTACCTAACACTGTTGGGGCTCTCCACGGAGAAGAAGAGAAATATCTATTTTCATTCAGATCCATCAAGAGAAAAAATGAGAATGTACTAATATTTTTATAGCCACGAGTCTTCTTTTTATAATGTTATTGAAAATTGTAATGATACCAAGGGCTATGCAGCAGGAATGACAAATGGCTGTAGACTAATGGAATGCAGCCCACAGATTATCAGAGCTACATGGATGAGCCTCCATGTGACACGGAACCAGGGACTGTTTCCTGTGGACTGCATGCTGTTGTGGAATTCTTCTCTGATTTGCTACATTCACATCTGCCTTAATCTAAGAATTATAAGAAAACTTTAAGGGGGTTCCAAATCTCTCATTTGGCAGTATTTCTGGCACTCATGATAATCTCTTTTAGGCATTGCTGATAAAGCAGATTAATAATTCAATCACTAACCTAGAGAAGAACTTAGAAACATAGATTGTCAACAATGACTCCCACCCTTAGAAAATATTTGGAAAAATAAAATTGTTAGTGAAGATAGGTTGAGATGTTTTTACCACTGGCTCTGATAGAAAAAAACAAATCTTAGGGAACAATTTAAAATTCAGAAAGACACACTCTTTTAGTTAAGCTAGGGACCCTTTATGGTCAGGGAGCAAGAACAGTGGCAACACTGTGTGACATGACTCTCACTGAGGCTGGACTAGTGATAATTGACTTTTTTTACACCCATTTTTGTCCTCAGCTTCCTGATATGATTTGTTAAGAATTGCTGATGAGTAGATAGGCATTTTGAGGTTTTAGGATAGATATGATTGATTCTTATGTAAAAGTTTAGATTTGCGATTTTTTAAGATTCTTACAAGATTACTTTTAAAGATAAATAATGAAATAATTACTTCTTTCTTTGTAACTGCAAAATGTTGCCTACAAGTAAGAGAAACGGACTAAGAAAATTATCTTGCTTGCTTGCATTTTGTTAATCTTTAACAAGTTGCTTGGTTACAAATGTACGTTAGTTTGGGGAAATAAGCGTGTTTTCTTTACCTGCATGATGTAATTTAATTTCTTGTAAGGGCATTGGAAAATACACTATTTTTTCATAGTCATTTACTAGAAGAAAGCTAAACTATAACCACATTGTAATTTTATACTGCTTGAAAGATTTTGCTGGGATATATAAACTATGGAAGAAAGAATAAAGTATGGTGGCTGGAACACTATTTCTCTCCCATCCATCAACTCTATGTGTATGTGTGAATGGGGCCTAGAACATTGTTCCTTCCATTAACCAAGTGTGTATGTATGCATATTTGTAAAGTTTGTGTGAGAGACTGGAGCATCTGTCAACTATGTGTATGTGTAAGGTTGGTGTGAATGGGGACTTGAATGTCCCTTTGTCTTTCTTTTGCTCTCTTAATTTCTTTCACTTTCTTCTCTGTATTTCCACTTTTTCCCTCTTGCCTTACATGTAATAAGGAATAAACACATTTATTTTCTTTTATACTTCAGGGACACACACATGAAATAGATAATTCTTTTCAATAGAAGCAGGATAATTATTTCATAAGATACCATTAGGTCCACTTTTTCCTCAAACACATGAGGTAGAAAACTTGCACTCTCTAGCTTTGTTTTATCACAAAAACACAGAAAATATCAGATATTTAAGTAGAGGACAGACCACATAACACACTAGTAACTGCCATTATAGTTTTAAAATGATAACATTTGGAAACATTTATGCATGCTTACTAATAAGCCTTTTTCCAAAATTAAAACAATCTTTTCATGCAATGAAATATAAGGATACCAACTACTTTTCTTAGTCCACTATGCCAGTTTTGTATATGCAGAATTCCAGCCATTTAATAATATACAAATTTACAAATCCAGAAATGATAGTTTTCAGAATCTATAGTTTTAACCATTGAAGGATTATAATTTGCCTTGTGAGTTCATAGTTTTTCTGAGTCAATAAAACATTAGAGAAGGAAAGGTTTGTAAACTATGTTAATTACCTTTTATTGTGATATCCATAAAGCTTGTGTGAAATAGCCAAGCCCTACTGATATGAGCACAGAGGCGAGTTGTACATATACCTCTCTGTATTTCACACTGATAATATTAACATCAACCAAGGGAATAGCATCTACCTGGATAGAGAGGTCATTTGAGAATTATTTTCACTAAGTAATTCTTTCCACAGCTGAGACCACAGATAGAATTTGGTTATCTGACTTGATCATGCCTTTCATACCTCTGAAGTGATAATTTGATATTGTGAATTGTACTATTTTTAACCCATAATAAATAGCTTTGCAAAGTGTCTGTACATTTTTCAATGTTCAATCCTCATATAATAGTATAAATATACAATTTTCCCATTCCATATCTGCTATGAAACATGAATGCCTTCTGCAACAGAATGAAACTTCCGTAAGTTCCTGTATCTATTTCAATAAAATACTAGATGTCTCTTAGTGCAATTTTTGCGTGTGGTGATGAGGGAGATGTACAATGTGGTATTTGAAGAACTCACACATTAGTGTAGATTGAAAAAAATTTAGAAGGCTAGGTATGTTGTCCAAGGCCTTTACTCTCACAACTTGGGATGCTGAGGCAGGTGGATCTCTATGGATTTGAAGTAATGCTGTTCTATATAATGAGTTTTAGGCTATCCAGGGCTAGAAAGTGAGATTCCATCTTAGAAAACCACTAAATAAAAAATAGTAATAGATTATATTCTATTGAACAGTTGTATGTTTGTATAAAATGTAAAAAAATTAAACAAAAAGTATTCACAAATAGGAATGACAAAGTGAAGGTGGGAAGGTTCAGAGAATTTGTCAGATGATACTCAGGTGTATCAACTGTCTCCATGTGATTCTGTTCTCTAACAACATGAGCTTAATCCATGTCATGAACCATGTATGTTTATATTGAAATGTTTTAAACTTTTGGTCACATGAGAATAACTACACTCATAAAACAATCTGATATATATATATATATATATATATATATACATATATACACACATAAAGAAAATGACTAATTTCATTGTCAAAAAATTCTCTTTAGTTCTATAGGTATAAATTCATTCATAAAATTTATCTCGCCACATAAAACTAGGTACAATAAAGAAATTACTCCTGTTCATTTTTATTTGATTTTCATTTTGCTGTTATAATTGAAAATATGTTTATTTTGTCACATTAAGCTTCTATATGAAACACAAAATTTATAACATGAATTTTAAAATAAAATTCTTCCATTTGCAGAAGGTATTGATTAATGAAAAGTCTCATAAATCATTAAAGTTCTAAGAATAGGTGGCTATTATGTCCTTGTCTCTAAATTGGTCATCAATATCACCTTCTCCAAGGCCCAGGAATAGGGCCCCAAAAGATTTCAAGAGCCTGAAGATAGGGCAGAAAAATTTACAGAACTCTGTCTTTAGATTATGGCGTGTCCTTTAAAATTATAGACACACTGCAGCCATGGTTACCTACATAAAATATTTGTGTGTGTGTGTCTGTCTCTCTGTCTGTCGGTCTGTCTGTCTCTTGGTCTTTCTCTCAGCACACACATACATATGTACACATACAAACAAACACACATAACACACATGTAAGTAGAAGAGGGAGGATTAGTTGGTAAAGAAGAAAGCTTCTACTGGAGTAGGGGGGGGAGAGGGAACATTAAGGACATGAATCAGAACAAAATACATTGCTACATATATGAAGTTGATAGAAATAAAAAAAAATAGCAAAACAAGAAAAGAAAAGAGAGGGGAGGGGAGGGGAGGGGGAGGGAGGGGAGGGGGGAGGGGAGGGGAGGGGAGGGGAGGGGAGGGGAGGGGAGGGGAGGGGAGGGGAGGGGAGAGGAGAGGAGAGGAGAGGAGAGGAGAGGAGAGGAGAGGAGAGGAGAGGAGAGGAGAGGAGAGGAGAGGAGAGGAGAGGAGAGGAGAGGAAAGGAAAAGGAAAGGAAATTTTCCTGACACCACTTCTTCCTTGAATCCAAATAAGCAACTTTTCCAAGCCTACCTAGAAACTTGCATACTATAGTTAATAAAATCCAATGCCTTCAAAAGCTCTACATTTAAATCCAAAAATTACAATGTGATTTTTCCTAAGAAATTAGTTCTTAATAAAAATTTCCACATATTATAAACATATGTGATTAACATATATTACTTGTACAAGGGAATGAGTCACATAACCATATGTACATTCAAGTATATCAATCACTCTGACCGCATTCACACTCCAAATTCCTTTCTTCCCAAATAGCTCCTTCTTTATGTATATGTGTATATGTGCATATGTATGTGTATATGTGTATATGTATATATATGTATGTATATATATATATGTGTATATATATGTGATATAAGTATAGGTCCAATCATATGGATTTGCTTGTGTTTGCGTTGCAATATTTGTTTTTAGGTGTACTACCATCCAGTCTACAATAATTACTATTAATTTAAAAATAATTATTCCCCTTGATATTTGTTTTGATATGATATCTGATAATCAATTGTCTTTCAGCAAACACTAAAGAGTTAATGGAAAGAAAGATCAACTTATCTCCCATAAAACTAAATGTCTATTTACTTTCTTTAATATTTTGATTCTTTTGCATGTTTCCCTGATACTATTTGTTAGTAAAGATGTTAAACAATCAATGTGAAGGGAATCTCCAGCATCCATAAATATATGACTTACATTTGTAGAGGTAACAAGATTTGTAAAATTATTCGACAAGGCTGTAAAATATCTGCAATAAATGAGGGTAGAAGATGTAACAAGAAACAAAGATCAAAGGGAAATTTTACTTCAGGAAAATCATAAATGCACAGTAGTTAGAGGTGAAACATTGGTCTAAATAAAAACAGAACTTCTAAATTTACATGAGAAAATGCAACCTTAGACTACTTTACTTTAAAAAAAATCTTGCATACTTCATTTTGAAATACCTAGCAAATTTCAGTCAGACAATTGAACATCTTTCTCTCTCTCTCTCTCTCTTTTTCTTTCTTTCTTTCTTTCTTTCTTTCTTTCTTTCTTTCTTTCTTTCTTTCTTTCTTTCTTTCTTTCTTTCTTTCTTTCGAGACAAGATTTCTCTGTGTAACCCTGGCTGTCCTGGAACTCACATTGTGTACTAGGCTGGCTGCAAACTCAGAAATCTACCTGCCTCTACCTTCTAGTGCTGGGAATTAAATATGTGTTCTCCCACCACCCACAGAATAAGATTCTTAAAATATAGTATTATCTTTATTGACACATAACTACCATACAAACTTATTGGGTATACTTTGTGTTGCTTCTAGACACATAAATATATGCAGAATCAAAATAAAATCAACAGTCAGATGATATTCTATCTGCCAACATACTTCCTCTCTTTCAATAGTGTTGGAATCTATAATACAGTGTTTTAGTTTTATTCATCTTACTTGGCAATGGTACATAGGATGTGTTCCTTCTAGGTGGATTCAATACAACAGTTAATAAAACTTCTTACCATATTTTCCTTCTACTCTTCCTATGGAGGAGTAACAAATCTATCTTCCTCCATGAGATCAGCTTTTCTAAGTGACTGATATGAGTGAGTGCTTAAGGATTTCTGTTTCTATACCTAGCTAATTTCACATAGTTTTTCTAGGAGTATCCTCTTTTTAAAATCTAACGGTGAGATTTCATTTTTTCTAGGTGTCTAAAGAAAATTTGTATATCTTAGGATAGTGCAAAGCCCCAAAGTTTACTCAGATAAAGCATCTGGGGAAAATATCAATAAAATTGAAATTGAATTTTGGAGAATGAAGATTATCACATCTTAACTGACAAACTTTGTGGAATGTTCATGGCCAAGCAGGGGACACTGCACTGCTCTGTGCTGCATGCTGCTCTAATCCCTTTCCCTGAGATCCTGAAGATCCCAAGGGATATTTTCACTGTTAATCAGAGGTGACTCCTGAGCATTGGACTAGAACATTAAAAGGAACCATAGCCACTGGATTTACAGAGTAAAGGCTATATTGTACAACAGGTATGTTTATATCATCTTCACTGTATCATCGGTCATATGGCAGTTATCCAGTAGAGAGAAGATAAAAGCAAGTTAGAAATCAATACTGAAAATGAAGAAACAGCATTGCACATTTGAACTCTAACTAATAGATATTTGAAGAATTTGATTTGATAGGGATGAAGTGATTTTTTTCCAAACACATTATTGTCCATTTGAAGAATTACATTACTTTCTGTTATGGGGTGATTACTAGTTATGTTACTCATGATACAAATATGAAAGACCATTTCAAGAAATCAGTTTGAAAGAATGAATTTTGGGTAATAGCTGTGAGTAAACTCTCCATCTAAGTATGGTCAGAGTCTGTAGAAAATGGATAGAAAAATATCTCTGACATGCTTGTGAAAGTATACAACATGCAAAAGCTTCTAGTTTGCCCTAAGAATAAATAAGTATCGATTTATTGGGTTTCTGTAAATTCCTTTCAGTGTTCCAAGTCTGATGTGTGGGACTGACAAGTGTATAGGAAAGGAACAAAGCTAAGAGGAGAGATAGTGACTGTTTATGACACATCAGCCAGCCTTAAGTGAAGCCAGGTGACAAGGATAATTTTAAGTCGTTTGATGTTTATGATTGGATGGTTATTGTTGCAACCAAATAAACTTTAGTCTCTTTCCTAACAGCTGTGCTTAAAATTGTGCCGTGTTATATCCAAATTATCAATTGTATGTTTGATGATCAGTCATCAGATGCCATTTTGAAGAGGCTAATCATGTTTAGTAAGTAATAAAAAGATGGTAACTGCAAAGTAACCTGTCTCCACGGACATGTTAAATATTAACACTGAGCCTTCTACACCAAAATTTTAAGTTTCTAAAATGAAACTGAAACCTATTGATTGCTTACTTTCCCAATAAGTAAGTTGGTAGAAATAACAGTGAAATTTCCCAGACGAGTTTTAATTGGTGTGATATAGATTTTCCCTGTGATTTAGCCTTTACACAGAGGAGGCAGGCTGTGTCTTTCTGATGGTAGATAATCACTAACCTCTCTATTGAGTACTCTCCCTCTTCCTATTTCCTAGCAAAGAACTTTCAATATGACCAACAGGCTTTGGTCTCTTTTCTCTGTGTTGCTTTAAGATTTCAGTGTCTTAAATCAAACACCTCTGCATGCAGAATCTTTTCTCTTTTACCAAGTGAGGAACTGCTCAATGCTAAAATAGAAAATGAAGTTAAGATTTAAAAATTTTTACACTTTCCCTCTCGAAAATATAAAATGTATAAATTTGGTGTTGACAGATGTTAAAGCAAATATTGTATATAATTTGATGTTTTTGGTTCTTAGTATATCTTCTTTGAATGGTCAACTATTTAACAATGGTAACAAAGAATAAAAGAAAAATGTTAATAGGATAGCATAATTGTTGGAACGTTTATATCTCCATCCATTATTTTAGTTCCTCCACCATCAATGGCTTAAATGCAAGATACTCTTATTTCAGTAGCTTTACTTTTAATACAAAAGTGAAAAATTTGCAGTAAGATTTAATTAGATCTTGAATTCATAAAATTTTGAAACAAAACGTAATGTACAATATTTCATCTTTTCTTTTGCAGATAAGGTTAATGCTGCTGCACAGGATGACATTTTGGAAACCTAGGCTAGAAATTCTGATTCAACACATAAATACCTTGAGTAAAGGCTTTGCAATGCTACCTCCCTGCTGAGGAGAATATCCTGATTATTATACAGTGTATTTTAAACACTTTAGTTTTAATATGGTAAATGATACAACACATCACTACATTTCATTTTTCTATCTGGTTGGTATTCCTGGCTTGGAAAATTTTCACTACTTGATCAGCATCCCTGTTGGCCTCCTGTTTCTCCTGACCCTGCTGGGGAATAGCATAGTCATTGCTACTATCAAGCTGGAGCCAAGTCTCCACCAGCCTATGTATTTCTTCCTTTGCATGCTGGCAATGAATGACATTCTTCTTTCCTGTTCCTCATCCCTGAAAATGCTTGGTATTTTCTGGTTTAATGAACACTGGATTGAGTTTGATGTCTGTCTAACACAAATGTATTTTATCCACACGCTTTGCATTTTTGAGTCAGCCATCCTGGTGGCTATGGCTTTTGATCGGTTTGTGGCCATTTGCATCCCACTGCATTACACAACCATCCTCACAACAGCCATGGTTATTAAGCTGGGTGTAGTTGGCTTGAGCCGAGCTCTGCTTATGGTTTTGCCATGCCCTCTTCTCATTAAGAGGTTGCCCTACTACACAGGCTATATAATCCATCATACCTACTGTGAGCACATGGCTGTGGTGAAGTTAGCCAGTGCTAACACTTTCATTAACAGAGCATACGGAATCTCAGTAGCCCTTTCTGTAATAACATTGGACATATGGCTCATAGCGGCATCTTACATAAAAATCCTTCAAGCAGTGTTCCGGCTGTCTTCCCAGAATGCCCGCTCCAAAGCCCTGGGCACCTGTGCTGCGCATGTCTGCACCATTCTTGCCTTCTACACACCTGCACTGTTTAGCTTCCTAACTCATCGCATTGGCAAGAATGTGCCTCCAAGTGTCCACATCATCTTGGCAAGCATGTACCTTCTAGTGCCCCCCACAGTCAATCCCTTGGTGTATGGTGTCAAGACAAAACAGATTCGAGATCGAGTGCTGAGCCTCTTTTCACACTTGAAAATTCCTGAATACTAAACCATTTAGATAACATTTGTGCTGGAAGAATATGTTTCATGATATAATGGGGTATTATCTAACCCTTATTTTATTGCTACAGTATGATGCTATTTCTCGTTTATGTTACCTTTTAAAGCGAACAGATTTATGGTGAGATGTAATGTTTCTGTATTTATCTAATTTTAATTTTATGTAAAATATGTCTGTTTATCACTTCATTCAGTATCTTAACATTATATAATTCTGATTACACATATATAATCCATCATTAAATATCTTTCTGTCAATATCTCTGTGTATACTACATATTAATGAAAAATTTCTAGGCAAAATAAATTCAATGATTTCAATTTTAGCTTCATATGTAGACTTTTGAATGTTGACACTGCAGTACTTTTTTTAAGAATAATTCTCAGAAGCTGCGTTCACCTGTATAACTGCTGTCTGCAACCTAAAGAGTGAACAAGCATTTTATATCCTTTATTAAATACAAGTATGATTTTTTTGCCTAATTTCATCAGATCATTTTAAAGCATTTTGTTTTTCCTTATGTCTTTGTTAAGAAAATCAACACTGACCATTTTTCTTTCTTTCACCAGGAAAGTAATTTTAGCTGGCTAATGGCTTCCTGAACATCTGGATAACCAGTAAAGATAGACAATGTACCTTTATTTGAAACAAAAACATTTGAAACAAGTATGTTGTGCTCTATAAGAATTTTAAACATGATTCTTCTGAGAAATTGAGAGGAGGTAGAAGACTTGAGTTTGTCTGAATAAAAAAACATACCAGAAAAGTTATTATTCACTCATCTGAAGTCTCAAATTACTTAATATATACCTAGTTTATTAAGGAAGTATTCAGACTAAGATGATACATGTTAACATGCAAATGAGAGAAATGAAAAGCACCATATTATAAAGATGTGGTAGAAATTGTTCTATCATTCTGGTAATCATTCCTACACTCTCTTGAAGAGAATACTGCTAGTGGAAAGTGTAACAGTATGGTGACAAAACTTTACCCCACCATTAGCATCTCTAAAGGGATATAAGAGGTACAATGCTAAACTTCTGTAGAATTTTCAATTAAACAAAAGGGAAATCATAAAAACAAAGCAATAAAATAAATTATGATTCAAAATTATTGCCTCAGGGTTCTAAGGCAAAAAGTCTGTAAGTATGGATAAAAATGAGAACAGATTATATATTGTATACAAAGATAAAATTTTCTCTAAATATCTGGTATTGCTTTAATGTACATTTTAAGTTGTTGTTAAGGAAAAGGTAAGAAGGAGTTGTACCCAGATAGAAAATCAGAGATTTTGTTTATTAATAATTGCAGTCACTTTTTTTCCTGAATTTATTATTATTATTTTATTAATAATTCAATTCATTAACATAACAAATGATATCCCACTACCTAGTTACTCCTCCACAAATTTCCCATCCCACATCCATCCTCTCCTCCCTCCCCTTTCCCTCTATGAGGGTGCTCCCACACACAACCCCCTCTCCCTTCCCATCACTCCTGTATCTTCCTATGCTAGGGCATCAAACCTCAAGGGTTCCCCTCCTATTGATGTCAGAAAAGATCATCCTGTGCTACATGTGTATCTGGAGCCATGGATCCCTCCTGGTACAGTCCTTGGTTGGTGGTCTAGTCCCTGGGAGCACTGGGTTGGCAGACCAGCAGATGTTGTTCTTCCTATGGGGTTGCAACTTCCATCTGCTCCTCCAGCCCTTCAGCCAGCTCACCACCAGTGTCCCTGAGCTCAGTCTGATGGCTGGCTCCAAGCCTCCACAGCTGCACAAGTCAGCTGCTGGCCGAACCTCCCAAGAAATAGCAACACCTGGTTCCTGTCAGCAAGTGCAAAGGTGTCAGGTGTGGTGTTGGCAGACAGGATAGATTCTCAGGTGTGGGGCAGTTCCAGGATGACTGTTCCTGCAATCTCCTCATTCCCCACTGCTACATATTTTTATTCAATTTCCTGACCCTCTGTACCTCTCTCAGGTCCCCTCCAGTACTTGACACTTCTCACCTTACTTCCTCCCTCTGCTCTCTCCCTCCCAGGTGACCCTCCTTCCATTTCTCACAATCAGCCTGTTCCCCCCACAATGCAGTATTGAAGCAACCACATCCTGGATTTCTTTCCTCTTAATTTCCATCTGGCCTGTGGATTGTGTCAAGGGCATTATGAGTTTTTTGGCTAATATCCACTTATCAGTGAATACATAACATGTGTGTTATTTTGTGAGTGGGTTACCTCACTCAGGATGATATTTTCTAGTTCCATCCATTTGCCTGCAAATTTCATGAAGTCATTGTTTTCATCACTATATATTACTCCATTGTGTATGTGTATCACATTTTCTCTGTCTGTTCTTCTGGTGAGGGACATCTGGGTGGTTTTTAGCTTCTGGCTATTATAAATAAGGCTGTTATAAACATAGTGGAGCATGTGTCCTTGTTATATGTTAGAGCATCTTTTGGGTATATTTCCAAGAGTAGTATAGCTGGGTCCTCAGGTAGAACTTTTTCCAATATCTGAGGAACTGCCAGATTGATTTTCTTTTTATTTTTTTAACTTATTTTTTTATTAGGTATTTTCCCCGTTTACATTTTCAATGCTATCCCAAAAGTCCCCCATACCCACCCCCCAATCCCCTACCCACCCACTCCCCCTTTTTGGCCCTGGGGTTCCCCTGTATTGGGGCATATAAAGTTTGCAAGTCCAATGGGCCTCTCTTTCCAGTGATGGCCAACTAGGCCATTTTTGATATATATGCAGTTAGAGACAAGAGCTCCGGGGTACTGGTTAGTTCATATTGTTGTTCCACCTATAGGGTTGCAGTTCCCTTTAGCTCCTTGGGTAATTTCTCTAGCTCCTCCATTGGGGGCCATGTGATCCATCCAATAGCTGACTGTGACCATCCACTTCTGTGTTTGCTAGGCCCAGGCATTGTCTCACAAGAGACAGCTATATCTGAGTCCTTTCAGCAAAATCTTGCTAGTGTATGCAATGATGTCAGCGTTTGGAAGCTGATTATGGGATGGATCCCTGCATATGGCAATCACTAGATGGTCCATTCTTTCATCACAGCTCCAAATTTTGTCTCTGTAACTCCTTCCATGGGTGTTTTGTTCCCATTTCCAAGAAGGGGCAAAGTGTCCACACTTTGGTCTTCGTTCTTCTTGAATTTCATGAGTTTAGCAAATTATATCTTATATCTTGGGTATCCTAAGTTTCTGGGCTAATATCCACTTATCAGTGAGTACATATTGTGCGAGTTCCTTTGTGATTGGGTTACCTCACTCAGGATGATGCCCTCCAGGTTCATCCATTTGCCTAGGAATTTCATAAATTCATTTTTTTAATAGCTGAGTAGTACTCCATTGTGTAAATGTACCACATTTTCTGTATCCATTCCTCTGTTGAGGGACATCTGGGTTCTTTCCAGCTTCTGGCTATTATAAATAAGGCTGCTATGAATATAGTGGAGCATGTGTCCTTCTTACCATTTGGGACATCTTCTGGATATATGCCCAGGAGAGGTATTGCGAGATCCTCCAGTAGTACTATGTTCAATTTTCTGAGGAACCGCCAGACTGATTTCCAGAGTGGTTGTACAAGCTTGCAATCCCACCAACAATGGAGGAGTGTTCCTCTTTCTCCACATCCTTGCCAGCATCTGCTGTCACCTGAATTTTTGATCTTAGCCATTCTGACTGGAGTGAAGTGGAATCTCAGGGTTGTTTTGATTTGCATTTCCCTGATGAATAAGGATGTTGAACATTTTTTCAGGTGCTTCTCAGCCATTTGATATTCCTCAGGTGAGAATTCTTTGTTCAGTTCTGAGCCCCATTTTTAATGGGGTTATTTGATTTTCTGGAGTCCATCTTCTTGAGTTCTTTATATATATATATTGGATATTAGTCCCCTATCCGATTTAGGATTTGTAAAGATCCTTTCCCAATCTGTTGGTGGCCTTTTTGTCTTATTGACAGTGTCTTTTGCCTTGCAGAAGCCTTGCAATTTTATGAGGTCCCGTTTATCGATTCTCGATCTTACAGCACAAGCCATTGCTGTTCTATGCAGGAATTTTTCCCCTGTACCCATATCTTCGAGGCTTTTCCCTACTTTCTCCTCCATAAGTTTCAGTGTCTCTGGTTTTATGTGGAGATCCTTAATCCACTTAGATTTGACCTTAGTACAAGGAGATAGAAATGGATCAATTCACATTTTTCTACATGATAATGGCCAGTTGTGACAGCACCATTTGTTGAAAATGCTGTCTTTTTTCCACTGGATGGTTTTAGCTCCTTTGTCAAAGATCAAGTGACCATAGGTGTGTGGGTTCATCTCTGGGTCGTCAATTTTGTTCCATTGTTCTACTTGTCTGTCACTATACCAATACCATGCAGTTTTTAATCACAATTGCTCTGTAGTACAGCTTTAGGTCCGGCATGGTGATTCCACCAGAGGTTCTTTTATCCTTGAGAAGAGTTTTTGCTATCCTAGGTTTTTTGTTATTCCAGATGAATCTGCTGATTGCCCTTTCTAATTCGTTGAAGAATTGAGTTGGAATTTTGATGGGGATTGCATTGAGTCTGTAGATTGCTTTTGGCAAGATAGCCATTTTTACAATGTTGATCCTGCCAATCCATGAGCATGGGAGATCTTTCCATCTTCTGAGATCTTCTTTAATTTCTTTCTTCAGAGACTTGAAGTTCTTATCATACAGATCTTTCACTTCCTTAGTTAGAGTCATGCCAAGGTATTTTATATTATTTGTGACTATTGAGAAGGGTGTTGTTTCCCTAATTTCTTTCTCAACCTGTTTATCCTTTGTGTAGAGAAAGGCCATTGACTTGTTTGAGTTAATTTTATATCCAGCTACTTCACTGAAGCTGTTTATCAGGCTTAGGAGTTCTCTGGTGGAATTTTTAGGGTCACTTATATATACTATCATATCATCTGCAAAAATTTATATTTTGACTTCTTCCTTTCCAATTTGTATCCCCTTGATCTCCTTTTGTTCAGATTGATTTTCAAAGTGGTTTTACCAGCTTACAATCCCATTAGCAATGGAGGAATATTCCTTTTTCTCTACATCCTCACCAGCCTCTGCTGTCCCCTCTTGTGATTGCTTTCTTCTCCCTCCCACCTCATGTGGTTGTTTTCTTCTCCTTCTCAAGTGGGATTGGGGCATCCTCACTTGGGCCCTTCTGCTTGTTAACCTTTTTGAGTTCTGTGGATTGTATCCTGGGTATTCTGTACTTTAATGCTTCTCAGCATTCAAGATTCCTCAGTTGAGAATTCTTTGTTTAGCTCTGTACCCTATGTTTGAATACGATTATTTTGTTCTCTGGAGTCCACCTTCTTGAGTGCTTTGTATATTTTAGATCTTAGCCCTCTATCAGAAATAGATTTTTTATATTTATTTCTCACTTTTATTTATTAATAATTTTATTTGTTTACATTTTAAATGTTATCCCCTTCCTGGTCTTCCTTTCATGAACCTCCCCACAACCCATTCTCCTGCCTTTTAACTCTAGGAGAGTGCTCCCACACACATCCACCCACCCACTCCTGCTTCACCACTCTAATATTCCCCTTCTTTGAGGCATTAAGCCTCCATAGCTCCAAGAGTCTTCCCTTCCAGTGATGTCATATGAGGCAGCCCTCTGCTACACATGTAGCAGGAGCCATGGACCAACGCATGTATACTCTTTGATTGGAGTTTAGTCCCTGGGAGCTCTGAAGGTTCTGGTTAATTGATACTGTTGTTCTTCCCAATAAACTTTCCTATTATAAGTAGCAAAATGAATGATCTTAAGCCCAAAATTTGAGATATTCAAAGAACTTATACTTAAATCCAACTTTAATTATATTTCATAAGTAAGCTTTATGAAATTTGCTGGAAAGACCACATCTGGTACTATTTATAATGGAATTAAGGCATTTAGGGAAATTAGAATGTGTTAGAGTTATTTTAATCCAGTGAAGCTATTCAATATATCTCTCCCATAGATTTCCCTAAAGTCTTATAACACAATCAAAAAGTACATATGAATAAAACAACAGAATTGCGTTGTTTGTTATTTTAATTACAAATAAAGCACATCAAATCATATAAAGAAAAAAGCACTTCCCTTGTAATCATATTATTGTAGTCAAAAGTTGACAATTCTCCTTAGATTTGTGTTAATTTTTAAATTTATGACATGGTAATATAGTTACAACATTTCTTCCTACGCAATTACAGTATATCATCCCACATTTTCAACTTTGCTTTTTTATTGTTACTTTATCTATGTACCAGAAAAAAAGAGAGAGAGAGAGATGATCTCAATAGGATCCAATGTCTTTTCCTGGCCTCCTGGAAGACTGCACACATGAGGTGCATAGGCATACATGCAGACTAAACACTCATACACACAAAATAAAACTAGTTAAAGTTTTTAAATAGGAAAAAGTCCGCGTTTTGTTTTGCAGCAGGGTGGCAAAAAGATAACACCAAGGTGTCATATGTTTCACAAAGCTCAAGAACAGGATTAGGGATATTTTCAACATAGAGAAATGATAAATGTTTGAGTAAATATCTTTAAACAGATTATAAATGTACCCAATACATGCATTATCAAAACATTTAATTTTTCCATCTCAACAGGGAGAATTGTAAGGTATCCATGTAGCAATCTGAATAACTTTAATTTAAACATTGAAAAACTGAATAATATTGCAGTTACATATCTGCATAAAAGTCTAAAAATCTGTCTTGTCATTTGTTGTTCTTGTAGAACCTGGAAAATGGGTATGTATCATATATTATTTCAATGACAGAATGGCACTTGTTAGGCTATATGTGTTTCAAACACATCAGTTTATAATGTTCATGAGTCTTTCCTCTATATCTTTTTAAGTTTATGAAGAGTAAGTCACACACACACACACACACACACACACACACACACAGGGTGGGTGATCTGTGAAAGTTCCCATTCCTTTTATATACATTTCAGTCATAACCCTAGTAAATAATGAATTATAATATTGTTATCACATCTGACAAATTTCCACTATAGAATATGCATGCCTCAAGAAATTGTCTCAATCATGTGTAAATTAGTCAGTTATCTGTTCAGTGATGAAGTCCTAAGACAGGAAGGGACAGTTATATGGATGGGTTATGAATAAAATTCCATGATAAAGTGTACCATGATTACTACTGTATTTGAAACTATCTAAAAATGACTCAAACTACGTATTGACAACTTTGTTACCTTTAATGATTCTCCATGAGTTGCCTGGAAATCCAGTGTTTTACTCTTACCTCTATTAAGTCCATCAGATGTTTTGTTTTATATTATTTCAGTTTGCATCAAAACAGTGGGGTTCATTGTCTAATTATCTTTAATTTATCCCATTTTACTGTTGTACTATTTCATTTGTTGACAATAAGATTCATACAGTCATTTTAGTTTTCATCTATATGCTAACAAACATGATTGATATCTTGGTTTATGATATATTATTTTCTGAGTTTTACCACTACATATTAATTGACACAAAACAAGTAGTATGAACTGGTAATCTTACCCACCTCCATCATACTGACAACAAAATGTGTTAGCACTTTCCATTTACATAAATCAGAAAAAAATATCCCAATTTGGCCTTAAAGATTGATATAACAGGATTTAGGATTATGATTATGGTTACTAGAGGCTGCAGAAAGTATAAGGCAGGAATGGGTAGAGAAACATCTTAATGTGATCATTGTTACAGTTGAACGTAAGGTTTAGCTCAGATGTCTCAACTCACTGTAGGGTGATTATAGTCAACAATATAGTGAATTGGGTAATTGAAAACATCTAGAAGGAACTGTTTACACCAGGATAAGGATAACGGTTTAAGGTAAGGAATGCATTAATTATCCTCTTTGATTATTAGGCAATCCATACCTGTATTTAAAAATGACCATGTCCCATAATTATTATATATCCTTTAATCAAAATGCTGAAAATATAATTAAGGAATATGCATATTTTAGCTAAATATTTTGCTGCAATGACATGTCCTATTATGCCATTTTCATATAGAAAAATGAGTTGATTTAATGAACAAATTTGTTCTGTTTAAATAAAAAATATATTCCAAAATATGCAAAATTCATTCTTAGATTTTTTTTTTAAATTCATTATCAACTCCACTAAAGAACATATATTTTAAACTTATCAACTGATATTTAAGATCAGGAACAAATACCAAAAGTACAGTTGATCCTCATTCTTTTGACTCTTTGACTTGTGCTACATAATGTACAGTGCTACATGCGTGACAGTTTGTTCCTCTGGTGACTGATGTCTGTCAGTCTGCTGCTTAGACTCTTCTATGCATGCCCCTCAAGTTCTCTTCATAATTGGACATAAATGAGACATTTAGAATATGAAGTATGAAGTACATAAAGAGAGGTGCCACACAGTGTTTGGACCACTCAGCTGTATCAGCTCTCATGTGCTTGACTTTTAAGTTATTTCATGCAATTGGTTGTGTTCAAGACTACTGAGCACATTACCTGTGTGCATAAGATTGCATACAGGCAAGGAGATTAGTCTGACATTGTTTTTATTCTTATGTCATTTTAAAACTGTTTTGCTAAATGTAACAACAACAACAACACAAAAAAGTTTGATTCAATAGCTATGGCATCTTTGAAATTTATATTAAGAAAAAATATGGTCACATCAAAAGGGTGAATAGCATGACTTGTGCTCACCTAGCATAGATGTTTAAATTGCCATACACTTATAAAAAATTTCTTTTAGAGACACAATATTTATCCTTTCAATATTTCATGAGTATATCTTTCAATATTTTACTAAGCAAATGCTTAATGAATTGAAGATAATGCATTTATAGTAATTGAAGCACATTGGAAAAAGACAAATAATTGTCCTTTTAAAGATTACACCTAATTATATATTTTCAAAATGCTTCTATATAAAAAAATTACAAACTTGAACAGTATTCTATTTGCTATTTTTTAATCCCAAAATCTAGTACAAATACTATCTGTATATTTACATGCCTGCAAACATTCTATTTAGTCATACATTCAGTTGTAATGTCTACATTATGTATCTTAAGTAATATGCAGAATAGAAACTATAGCTCTCTTCATGTTTTTATCCTCACGGAAGATTTAGTGACCCTGGATATGCCCAATGCTTCTTCCACCACACCGGAAGATGCGCCAAATCCTCTGTCGGATCTGCTTGGTCTTTATGGTATAAACAACTGGGTTGAGCACTGGAGGCGTGAGAAAGTGAAGATAAGAGAGCAACACACGGCTGCAGGGGGAAGCCCATTTGCCAAATCGGTGGATCATAGAAAGGCCGATCATAGGTGTGTAGAAGAGTAGCACAGAACAGATATGGGAGACACAGGTGTTGAGGGCTTTGAGGCGTTCAGTCTTGGAAGCGATCGACAGCACTGTGTAGAGGATCAGCCCATAGGATAGAACGATGAGCACAGAGTCCACACCCAGAGTGGAGAGAACCACAAAGAGGCCATAGGCACTGTTGATGCGGGTGTCAGTACAGGCCAGCTTCATAACATCTGGGTGCAGGCAGTAAGAGTGGGAAAGATGACGCTTCTGGCAGTAAGGTAGCTTCTTCAGCATGATGGGGGCAGGGATGTGGAGACCAATGCTTCGTACCAAAATGGCCATGCCCAAACTGGCAACCCGAGGGTTGGTGAGGATGGTGGCATAGTGTAGGGGACTGCTGATGGCCACAACACGGTCAAAGGCCATAGTCAGCAGCACAGATGACTCCATGATGGAGAAAGTATGGATGAAGAAGAGCTGCGCAAGGCACATGTCTAATGCCACCTCACTGACACCCATCATATAGATCGTCAGCATGGTAGGCAGTGTGGAGACAGACAGGCCGAGGTCAGTAACTGCAAGCATGGATAGAAAGTAGTACATAGGCTGGTGCAGGGAGGGCTCTGACTTTACAACCCATAGAATCAAGCTATTCCCTGCCAGAGAGGCAATGTACATGGTGCACAAAGGAATGGAGAGCCAGAGATACACCGCCTCAAGGCCAGGAAGGCCAGTCAGAAAGAATGAGGTGCTGGAATGATTGGAGTAGGACATTGTGACTGTAGTGGAGGGCTCCAAGATCAACTGTAACCACAGGACCCAAGCCTAGAGAGTTTCTGTGTCAGAACTTCTGAGAACTGATCTCTCACAAGGACTCTTCAAAATGTGTCTATCACATCCATGATCTACTTTATCACAGCATTTCTTCTAGTTTCTAATTAATGACACCTTTAAAAAGAGGAATCTGTTAATTATTTGAAGAAATTCTTTGTCCATAATAAGAGTGCATAAAGAACCTTTCAAAGATATATAATTCTTAAATTAGAATTTGGCATAGGTCTTTAGAAATGAGCTAGGAGTATGTTGGTTTCAAGTCTGTACTGCACACATTAGGAACTGAATTGAAGCTTCCTCCTAGAGGAGCTATTGTGTTAAACCTATGCTACAACCCCAGTCCCTCCTCTCTGTCAAGTTCTTCACATTCCCCTCATTTTCCAAAGGAACAACCATGATGAATTCTGTTACTTTTTTCTTTCACATATAAAAATAAATTAGTATAATTTGCTACATATGTCCTTGTTTAAAGCACTTTATAAAAAATTATAATCAGTATTCAAAATATTTTATTTTATTTGCATAAATATTTTGTATGTATGCATCCAATGTGTTTTCCTGGTGCCTGCAAAGGTCAGAAGAGAACACTGGATTCTCTGGAATATGGTTGTAAGCCACCATGTAGGTGCTGGGAATCAAACCCTGGTCTTTTGCAAGAGCATAAAGTGCTGTAAAACACTGAGTCAGGCACTGGCAGAGCCTCTCAGGCGACAGTTATATCAGGCTCCCATCAGCAAACACTTGTTGGCATCTACAATAGTGTCTGGGTTTGGTGATTGTATATGGGATGAATCCCTAGGTAGGGCACTCTCTGGATCGCTTTTCCTTTAGTCTCTGCTCCACACTGACAAATACAGAGGTGGATGCTCTCAGCCATTCATTGGACTGAGCACAAGGTTCCCAATAGAGGAGCTAGAGAAAGGATCCAAGTAGTTGAAGGAGTTTGCAGCCCCATAGAAGGAATAACAATATGAACCAACCAGTATCCCCAGAGATCCCAGGGACTAAACCACCAAACAAAAGGTACATGAAGGGACCTATGGCTCCAGCTGCATATGTAGCAGAGGATGGCCTTGTCAGTCATCAATGGGAGGAGAGGCCCTTGGTCCTATGAAGGCTCAATGCCCCAGTGTAGGGGAATGCCAGGACAGGGAAGTGAGAGTGGGTGGGTTGGTGAGAAGGGGGAGAGAGGATGCGATAGAGGGGTTTCAGAGTGAAACCAGGAAAGGGGATATCATTTGAAATTTAAATAAAAAAAAATCTAATAAAAAAATTGAGCTGTCTCCAAGCCCCATCAGTGGGCCAGGTTTGAGATTGAGAGGGATAAGCTGGGGAGTGATGGATGGAGAGAATATTTGGAGATAAAGCTGGAATTAGAGCCATTTGTGGAGGTGGAAATCTAGTGTAGTGGAAACTTCCTAGAATCTGTGAGGGTGACCCTAGTGAGAACACCTACTAGTGGAGGCTATAGAGTCTGAACTGGCCATCTTTTGTAGTCAGGCAAGGCTTACAATGGTAGAACTAGAATACATTCAGTTGTGTTGTTGGGCATAGGATCAGGTGCAGAGACTACACAGACAGGCATTATGTGAAGAGAGTTTAAGTTGGAGGTCTCCATTGAGTCCCTAACCTAAGAGACCAGGAACACCACAGAAAGGGGAAGAAAAGATTGTAGGAGTCAATGTGGATTGAGGATACCAGGAGAATATGTCAAGGCTCACACAGGTTTACAGAGACTAAATTGGTAAGCTTGGATCCTGCATTGGTACACACCAAGTCCTATGCATATATGTTAGGACTGTTAGCTTGAGATTTTTGTGGGATACCAAACAGTGGGAGTGGGTATATTACTAGCTCTTGTCTGCCCTTGGGACTCGTTTTCTCCTATTGGGTTTCCTTGTCTAGCCTCCATATGAGGGCTTTTGCCCTGACTTATTGTATCTCGTTTTATCCTGTTTTGCTTTTGGAGGCCTTGTCTTTTTTGAAAAATAAATAGAAGGAATGGATGTGAGGGAGAAGGGAGGTGGGGTGAGAAGAATAGAGGGAGGGAAATATTATATGGTTAGGATATATTATATGAGAGAAGAATTTCTTTTCAATTAAAAAATTCCAAGTCTATAATTTTGTCTCCTGCTCTATAAAAGGACCCAAGACTAGAAATAAATCTGAGTGAACTCCTAGTTGGAATTATGAATACTGTGGTCAGTAGCTGAAAACGAACACCAAATTCTAAACAATATCCTTAAAATTGTCACAAAACTATTACTTTTAAAGATTTAATTTTTACTTTTACTTATATGTATATGTATGTAGTTTTGTGCATAATAAACTAAATTTTTTCATAAATTTGTTTGTTTGTATCTTTGTTGTTGCTCTTCTTTCATTATCTTCTTGCCCCTCATAGATACTTAAAACCTAATCCAATAGTGAAAATTGAAAAGAAGCAACATGATTAATATAATTTCCAATATGTGGAGAAAATAAGAGAAAGGGAAAAGAGAAGAAAGCACATTAGCTCAGTGGCTCTCAACCTCCTAGTGCTGCGACCATTTCATAGAATTCCTCATGTTGTGGTGAACCCCAATAAAATTATTTTGTTGCTACTTCATAACTGTAATTTTTCTATTGCTATGAATTATAATGTAAATATATGACATGCAATGTATCTGATATGCAATCCCTGTGAAAGGGTCACTTGACTCCCACAGGTTAAGAACCACTGTACTAGACTGAGAATTTGAGGATTAAGAGGAAACATTCAATGGCGAGAAGACTCAGACCACCAAAGTCAAATCTCTCCCTTAAGAGTACTTCGTGTCATCCAGCAAATTAATAGCCAGCTCCATACTATACTAAGCATGTCTGTCTTTGCTGTAGAAATGGTGATGCAAGACTGGTAACTATAATATAAAGGGCAACCTGTAAGTCATGCAGCATTTTAGGTTCTCTTAAATAACACTGAGTCAATGTTTCCTGGGTTGAAGCCTCACCTTGATGTTTCAACGATGCCTTGAAATGGCTGTGTGGCACTCCAAAGTCTGAATTGCTGCCACTGTTGGAACTGTAGTGTAGACAGCTGATTGCAACTGTCAAAATTCCCACTGAAATAGATGTGAAAAAGAATAGGGGCACTTCCTCAAATATAAAGTTTGATCATTCCAACAAAGTATTGAAGTTGATTCCAGCATGCACATTTACACAAACTCAGATGTCTTCAGTATTAATAGTTAAGCACCAAAATCATGATTTAATAAATAATTATGTCATGAGTTTCCCTATAATTTACTGATAAAAGAACCAAATTAATTTTCACTAAGGTAATCTACATGTCTGCTAATCATTAAGGCTGTTGGAAGTTGATGAAAATTTGAAGTAAGCATAGAAATGTCTGAGGACCTTGACTGAGATGATCTGGACATCAAAAGGTTTCTCTGTTGGAATAATTCATATACTCAGCCTGCAGTATTTATTTAACTCAGAAAGAAATATTTGTATAATCTTAAAGGGTCTCCTTCCACATATAAATCACAGTAAAAAGGCAAAATACAGCAAATGTCCTTTATATATTTTCAGAATTTGTATCTATTATCTTTTGGAAAGAAATGACATGTGAAAATAGGCTGAACTGGACTATTTTAATTCTCTGTACATATTAAACTCAGATACTGCCTAGAAGGTAGTTTGTGATTGTATATACTCAGGTTCCCTTGTTGTTTAATTATTTGCATGCACTTTGTTGAATTTAATGATAAGCAAAGGAATATTGTTGAAAATTTGGGCTACCTGTTTCTGGTGGTGGCTTCAATACAAAGAAAACAGAAGAAACAGAAGTTAAATAAAAAACAACAGTTAAATATGAGAGATTTCTCTTAAAATGTCAATAAAATACTATGGGGTTAGGATTCATACCTTGGAGAGGTTCTGCTTTAGGCTGACTAGTAGAATTTCATTTAGTTGAGGTAGAATAGGGATAACAAAGTAAAAAAACCATCTGCTCCAAACTTGGTGTCTTTGCAATTAGAATAAATCTTCTCCCTTCCATACTCCAATAAGAAAATCAAACAAATAAAGTTATTCTGTCCAAAGGTGTTTTTGTGTATATTAGATATTGGTTTATAGCTTTACATACTTTTGTACCATGGAGGTTCAATCTTGACACAAAAGGAAATTTGTGAATTGTATTACTTCTCGTGGAATAAAATGAATACATGCACTCATACACACACACACACACACACACACAGAGAGAGAGAGAGAGAGAGGGACAGAGACAGAGACAGAGACAGAGAGAGACAGAGAGACAGAGAGACAGAGACAGAGACAGAGAGAGAATTCCATAGGACCCTAAAGTGTTTAGAAAGTAGTTAATGATTTTTAATATTTGTCTTAATTTCTCCTGTTTAACCTTTAAGAGATTCAAGGAGTTTTCAAAGATGATCATTCAAAGCTATAGAAAGAGCTGCACTCAACAGGGAGCAGTGTGGGTTTATTTACTCTGGCCATATTTCTTTTATCTCCCATCTTAAAAAAAAAAAAAAAAGAAAAAGAGGTTAAACTCTCTGAAATCAGCAACTCCACCTGAATATTCTTTTCCTAAAAGTCTTCTCAGTTATATAGTTCAGATCTGTGAAGGTAAGAATAGTAAGACTTCTAGATATTAGCACCATATGTTATGATTCATTTAAGGCAAGGAATTATTGCTGGTGGATTCTCTCTCTCTCTCTCTCTCTCTCTCTCTCTCTCTCTCTCTCTGTATCATGTATGTATGTATGTATGTATGTATGTATGTATGTATCTATCCTCTCTCTCTCTCTCTCTCTCTCTCTCTCTCTCTCTCTCTCTCTCTCTATCTATCTATCATCTATTTTACATTTAACTTTCTTTGCTAAAATCAAATATTTGAAAAATTCATTAAGAAAGACACTCATCTGCTCTATGATATCTGCAGCAGGAAAGTCCTTTGCTTTATTTTAAATAGTCAATGGTTTTTCTTCATGTTTGTTGTTCAAATGTTTTAATACTGTTATTAATCTCTGAAGATGGATTTAGCTCTTTGGTTTTCAAAATCCATATTATTTACTCACTCAAAAAGAAACAAGGACAAAGAACATGTCTTCTCTTCCTCCTCCCCGGCAGTCCAGTGGCAGGGAGTATTCAGTGAAGAATAATTTTACAACCCATTAGCCAATACCCAGGGTGTCCCTTGATGAACACAACAGGGACCATGGGTTTGGTGGCAGCCAATGACTAACAATGCCTTTGAAAACAAGTTTCTCAGGTACTAAAGAGACCCTGTTGTAATTATAAGTAATGTGGTTCTTCAACAATCTGAGTTTTTATTGCTGCTGGAGACCCCTTAAAGGGTAGTTAAAATATACCGGGTCTGCTTAAGAATACATACTTTATTATCTTCAAGATGTGTATTAAAAATTATCTCTATTGTTTCCATTTTTTCAATAGCACAACTTTCAGCAGTTTCTATGTCTATTAAATATAATATAGTCCTAGTGCTATATAATTGTTAATTATATAATTATATGTGATTATATTTTATATATATATATATGATTAACAGATATCATCTGTGGTGATACCGTGTGTTTGAAATTCAACACATAATAGCTTTTGGATATTTGACTATTTTATTTTAACCTCTGAATTATTCCAATGTCTTCACTAGAATAACAAAAGACACTAAAAAGCAAAGGATTATATTGAGTATTAAATAGAGTATTTTATTTAAAAAGTCAGAATGCTTGCCAGTACTAAATCAATAGCTATTATTCTATTATTTACTAAAATTATTTGAATAAATAGTTTCATTATGTATGAAAAACACTTTCTAGTGTTTTAAATGACTCCTTAAACAGTTAATCAATTATTGTCATTAAATCTAAACAACAGAGAAAATTTTTAACATTGTAGTATAAATAAGTTTTCATAAAGTAAAGAATTTTATAAATTTACAAATATACCTCTAAAGTTGAACAGAAAGTAAGAAATTAGGCAGAATACAAAACACAAAAGGATGATAACTCATGGTGTTACCCCTTCATAAAACTTTGTGAAATAATATGTTTCACAATATAAATGCAAGAAAAAAATCAGAAGTATCAGTCTTAGTCATGGACTTACTTATTTGACAAGTCTATTATGTACATAAGACCCTAAATTTATAATACTTACTGGTTCAAGGTTATGAAGCTTTATCATGGGGTAACCAATGGCTCTTTCTATTTGGTTTTAGAACTGCACCACAGGAATTCATGTGTGGGTCTGTAAATATGATCAACAGCTATGACTATTGATATCCTAAGCTCTAGGGATAAATGTACTTCTAAATTGTAAATAATCATGTGGTTATACTGTCTTCTAATGCTTTGTATATTTGTACAGAAAGGATTGAGTTATTTTGAACTATTGAGCTAATAAACACAATTGTAGCTATGGTTACCTAAACAAGATCCAGCCAGTTTTTTTTTTTTTTAAATCAAATATGGTAGGGGTTAAAGAATGTCTCAGTGGTTAAGAACACTAAAGACCCAGCACCCACACGGCTGCTTACAACTCTTCAGAATGCCAGTATCTGGGAATCTGCTGCCTTTCAGTTATGTACATGGTGGTTATACATACATACAGAAAAAGAATATACACAATACAAAATTAAGTATATAAATAATTTCAAATATCCCAGCACCTAGTGGCTAAGGGCTTCCAAGGCTCTAGCCCTTGCTAAGGAGCTATTAACAGTTGCTGGTAATATGAAGGGAAGACCACTTTTCTTTGTTGGGGTAACCACTAATCGGTTGTTCATTTCCTAGTTGGCAAGCACATATATCTGCACATATTGGCATCACCAACTGGACATGATCATCAGTTTAAAAATTCTATATACTGTCAAGGTCTCTGTGAGATTATATGTGCATCAACCCTGTTGTGTCTGGAAGACACCATTTCTTTGAAATTATATAACACCTCCAGCTTTTACACTCTTTCTACATCTACTTCCACCTAGATCTCTGAACTGAGGGGAGGGGTTTGATAATTCTATCCCATTTAAGGCTTGAGGTATCAACATTGTTCATGCTTTGCATCCTGTTTAGTTGTGGGTCTCTGTATTATCACCTACTGTACGAAGAAGCTTCTCTGATGAGGGTTTTGTGATATACACATAAGACTTCCACAAGTTCAAAACATAAAAAAAAAAAAAATCCCATAAGAGAAAAGTGTAAACAAAGTCTCCACCTTAATCAAGAAGATATTAGTAATCAATACCTCCTAGGAAAGGAAAAATCAATTTTCTCCAATGGAGTGACACTGGGTATATCCACTATACTCTAAGAGAAAGTTCTATGCACAGGAAGAGTTGTCCAAAAAAAAAAAAAAACCAAAAACAAAACAAAAACAAAAACAAACAAACAAACAAACAAAGAAAAACCACTCCATTTTTATGTGCTTATTGTTTTGTTGTAGTTTCTATAATTTGTCTCCCTGAAAAGATGTGTGTGTGTGTGTGCGTGTGCGTGTGAGTGTGCGTGTGTGTGTGTGTGTGTGTGTGTGTGTGTGTATGAAAGAGAGAAAGAGAGAGAGACAGAAAAAGAGAAAGAGATGAGAGAAACAGAATATGAAGATATGGAGATAAGTATGAAGATATGAATGTAAGTAGAGAGGTGGAGAGGACCTAAAAGGAGTTAGAGAGTAGAAAATATATTGATCAAATTATTGTATCAAATTATATTGTACTAAAATTTTAATAATAAAAAGTATTTTATTAAAATATATTCTGTTAAAATTTTAATAATAAAAATATTGAAATTAAACAATTTTTTAAAAGACACAAAGTTGGAAGGTTAGTGAGTGTGTGAACATGCGTATACATATAACAATGTATTTTAAATATGAAAGGGAAATGTGATATTTTTGAAAGCAGCAATGTACATGAACAAAAGAATGGGGTTCTGATTTCTGAGAATCTGAAGTGGAGCAACTACTGCTTAGAAAGAAACTACAGAAAATGGAGTCCTCAAAATTTGCATAAGTCTGTAAGATCTAATTTGAGATCTTTAACAAGTTCTATCCTGAAAATTCATAAGTGATGGCCTGATGATAAAGTAGGTTGTAAAAAATAGGACCCAGGATTTTCACTGCTGGAAAAAGAAATTTCAAATAAGAAGTAATAAATATTTTTAAAGCTATATAAATAGGAGAGAAATTTGCACCTTATAAATTCAACAAACATTTTCATCAAGGGAATGTTATGAGGTTAGAAAAAAATACAAAATGTCAACATATATCTATGCAAAGATAACTTTAATAATATGATATTAATCATTCTCAAAATATTCCACTAACTGTAGTCCAAGTATTTAAAGATAGGAGCCTATATGGGCTATTCTTTTTTCTTTTCTTTGTCTTTTTTTCTTTCTTTCTTTTTTTAAATTAGATATTTCCTGCCCTGCTCCCCAACCTACCAACACCTGCTTCCTGGCCCTAGCATTCCCCTGTACTGGGGCATATAATCTTCACAAGACCAAAGGCCTCTCCTCCCAATGATGGCTGTCTAGGCCATCTTCTGCTACATATGCAGCTAGAGACATGAGCTCTGGGAGTACAGGTTAGTTCATTTTGTTGTTCCTCCTATAGGGTTGCAGATCACTTCAGCTCATTGGGTACATTCTCTAGCTTCTCCATTGGGGGTCCTGTATTCCATCCAGTAGATGACTGTGAGCATCCACTTCTGTATTTGCCAGGCACTTGCATAGCCTCAAAAGAGACAGCTATATCAGGGTCCTTTCTGCAAAATCTTGCTAGTGTATGCAATGGTGTCAGCATTTGGAGGCTGATTATGGGATGGATCTCCAGGTATGGCAGTCTCTAGATGGTCCATCCTTTCGTCTCAGCTCCAAACTGTCTCTGTAACTCCTTCCATGGATGTTTTGTTCACATGAAACTCAAGAAGAACAAAGACCAAAATGTGAACACTTTGCCCCTTCTTAGAATTGGTCTTCCTTTTTCGTGAGTTTCATGTGTTTTGCAAATTGTATCTTGGGTAGTCTAAGTTTCTGGGCTAATATCCACTTATCACTGAGTGCATATCATGTGTGTTCTTTTGTGTTGTTACCTCACTCAAGATGATATCCTCCAGATACATCCATTTGCCTAAGAATTTCAAAATTCATTGTTTTTAATAGCTGAGTAGTACTCCATTGTGCAAATGTACATTTTCTGTATCCATGTTGACATCTGGGTTCTTTCCAGCCTCTGGCTATTATAAATAAGGTAGCTTATTTACATAGTGGAGCATGTTTCCCTATTTCAAGTTGGAACATCTTCTGGGTATATGCCCGGGAAAGGTATTGCTGGACTTTCCAGTAGTACTATGTCCAATTTTCTGAGGAACCACCAGACTGATTTCCAGAGTGGTTGTACCAGCTTGCAATCCCTCCAGCAATGGAGGAGTGTTCCTCTTTCACCACATCCTTGCCAGCATCTGCTTTCACCTGAATTTTTTATCTTAGTTATTCTGACTGGTGTGAGGTGGAATCTCAGGGTTGTTTTGATTCACATTTCCCTGATGATGAAGGATGTTGAACATTTTTCAGGTGCTTCTCAGTTGAGAATTCTTTGTTTAGCTCTGTACTCCATTTTTAATGGGGTTATTTGATTTTCTGGAGTCCAGCTTCTTGAGTTCTTTGTATATATTGGATATTAGTCCCCTATCTGATTTAGGATTTGTAAAGATCCTTTCCCAATCTGTTGGTGGCCTTTTTGCCTTATTGACAATGTCTTTTGCCTTACAGAACTTTGCAATTTTAGGAGGTCCCATTTGTCAATTCTCGATCTTACAGCACAAGCCATTACTGTTCTGTTCAGGAATTTTTCCCCTATGCCCATATCTTTGAGGCTTTTCCCAATTTCCTCCTCTATACGCTTCAGTGTCTCTGGTTTTATGTGGAGTACCTTAATCCACTTAGATTTGAGCTTTGTACAAGGAGATAAGAATGGAGCAATTCACATTCTTCTACATGTGAATGGCCAGTTGAGCCAGCACCATTTGTTGAAAATGCTTTTTTTCACTGGATGGTTTTAGCTCCCTTGTCAAAGATCAAGTGGCTATAGGTGTGTGGGTTTACTTTTGAGTCTTCAGTTCCATTCCCTTGATATACTGGTCTGTTGTTTATCCCGAGCTTTTGTCCCCGCCGGCAAGAACACACTCAGGACAACCGGAATCTTCTGCGGCAAAGCTTTATTGCTTACTTCTCAGGAAGATCCCGACCCCAGAAAATGGAGTCCCTTATATAGCACTCAGCCATGACGTTTCAGCACCTGATGTGGCGTGACAGCTCTTGATTGGTTGCTCGCTCATCACACCACTATTACACCCCGAGAATGGGCAGTGACTAGGAGTGAGTTCACTCTCGCACTTGCGCACAAGGCTTGTTTACTAGTTTGTCACAGCGGAGGCCAGCGCCATCTTATAATGGTGATTGCTCATGGCACGCGCACGGCTCTCCACAGCGATTGCTCGCTGCACGCTGCACGGCTTTCCACATCTCCCCCTTTTTATTTTATTAAATTGAGGCTGGACTAGGTCTGTGTAATTATGCCCATCCGCTGTGGCTCCTGTCTTAGGTCGTTCCTCCAATGTCATAGCTTTTCCTGTCAGAGGGTAACCCTATCGCCACTGGGCCCCATGTCTTAGGATAATCTGTGCATGAGGAAAGTTGCCCGTCCCTGGATACCGCAGTGCTATGTGACAGTTACTACTAAATGACCTAGGGCGAACTCTACAAAAGAGGCCAGCCACCAATGTCAACTAATTTTTGAGCATAGATAGCCAGATTTCGGGGGAGGCGCCTTGCTCAATGGCAGCAAGTGCTTGAGCTATCACAACCTTGTCACGTGTTTGTTGGGTTCTGAGCTTGCAAACCAACCAGAGCATGAACACAAGTCCACAGCAGGTGGCAACACCAAATAAACCCACCCCCACCCATTCCTTAAAATAAGAAAATGCAGATGAAATCCAGGAGGAGAGGCCCTCTGTCAATGACAGGTCCACTCGCGTTGAGTTGATCTTTAAAACTGCCACCCTCAGGGCCTCAAGAGTCTCATCGAATCCCTCAGACCAATTTCCTGCAAGATACAAGGAAAGCTGTCTAGACAGATTAGCTTCATAAGTAAAAATTTCATATTGGACACTGGTAATACACAGAGCTTCTAGTTTTCTTTCACAACCCAACTGGGCCATCTGGTATAGAACTCCTATCTGTTCTTCTGCCAAGTCAAGGCGCTGATTCAATATCATCAGCCCTCCCTTTAACTTGGTACTAGAAGAAGTTTGGACAGTGATGGCATCAGCCAGATCTGCTGAAAGCTGATTTAATTTTGTGCCTGATTGAACCGTACTAGCCATAGCATACCCTGCAGCTGTAGCAGCAGCTGCACTGGCTGAAATTGCTATGATCACGGCAGCAGTAATTCCAAAATCTCTTTTTTGTCGAAACAGAGATAAGGTGGAGGGTGTTTCCACTGGAACAGGGATCCAACGTGGGATCCGTGATACCATGGCACGGGTGTTCTTTGTTATGTCCCAACATTGAGAAATCCAACAAGAATCATTGGAACAGACTTCAAATGAATCATTTGAAAGAATAAACAAGAAAGGGGGGTAAACACAGACTGGGGTAGATGGATAATTAATCTGGTTTACCAAAGTTTTATTGAACCCAGTGATCTCTACACTGGTATTAGTATATCCATAAGAGTCCTGGGAGGCAGCATGTATTCCCCAATACTGAGCAAATCTTGAGATGCCAGTAAAAGAAGCCTTTCCAACTGCTCCTCCCTGGATAAAGATCAAAGGATTGAGTTCTGTACAACTGCCATTGACTCCACAAAGCACCCACTTGTGAAAGGGATGCATTCTAAAGTCCTGTATGAAAAGTCCCTCTTTCATAACAAATTCCTTCTCTGGATCATCTATCATGTTGTGAGAAAAGGAAAAGGTTTTACTCTGATCTGCCCAACGAGTGATGGAGGATTGACAATCAGACCAAGGCAGTATCAGCCCTTCATCTTCCAAGCTACAATGAGGGGCTATTTTTGGTTGGTGGGGACGTTCTTTGTCTGAAAAGTTAGGTGGTAGAAATGTACCATTAACCCAAATTGCCTCCTGCCAAAAGGTCCGATTTGTAAAGGTTATATCTGCATTGGAAGTATCTTGGGTTGTGCTTACCCAACCTCCTCGGTGCTCATTAAACTTCCCCAAAGCTCGAGCTTTGAGGTTGATACATTTTCCTGGTCCATTAATTTGAAAACATAAAGAACCCTGTTCTAATAAAGAGCGATTTTCCCCTAATGGTGCTCGGGTGGGATCATAGGGTAGATATGGCAAATCTAATGTTTTATTAGTAGTAAAGAATTTTGGAAAAACTATTGCATTATGGCGAACTGGCATTGTTTTAGGGAAAGTCGAGAGAATGGCCCATCTCTGTTCGCCCCTCATACTAGGAACCTGAGACAAGTTCAGCATTGTCAGGATCAGGAGCAGTCCTCGGGAGGTCAGCATCTTCTGCACCATCCTTGATGAATATCTTGCGGGTGAGTCGTTCCGGCAGCCAAAATGGGTTGTCTTCACTCTGTGGAAAAACACAAACAGCTCCCCTGGATCTTATCAAAATAGGATCCGGGCCTTTCCACAGACCAGTTAAGACATCCTTCCATTTGACCATTTCTTTTGGTCTATCAGGGTCTGAGCTATGTCGATCAGCTGCAGAGCGACCTTGCTCGTCAAGATTCAAAAAATTGAGTGTAAAGAGTGCCATAGATACAGCTACTCTTGGCACTGAGGGCAGAGTCTCATCAACTCCCCTTTTTTGTTTTATAAGATAAGACTTAAGTGTACGGTGAGCACGTTCCACAATGCCTTGTCCTTGAGGATTATAAGGAAGGCCAGTCAAGTGAGTGACATCCATTTGATGACAAAATTGCTGGAATTTAGTAGAGGTATATGCTGGCCCATTATCAGTTTTAAGAATTGTGGGCTTGCCCCAAGCACTCCATGCTTCTAAACAGTGCTGTATAACATTAGAGGCTTTCTCACCTGTTAAAGGTGTAGCAAACATAACACCGGAGCAGGTGTCAATGGAAACATGTAAATATTGATTTCTTCCAAAGGAGGAAATATGAGTGACATCCATTTGCCAGACCTGTAATGGTCTGATGCCTCGGGGGTTTATCCCTACATGAGGAGTAGGCAGAAATTGACAACAGTTTTGACATTGGGTGACAATGTCACGAGCTTCTTTCCTAGTTAAAGTGAAACGGCGGCGTAATGTTTCAGCCGTCACGTGGAAGCGTTTATGAAACTCCCTTGCAGCCTCTGACTGCGAGGACAGAGCAGCAGCCACGATTCTAGTAGCTTTGTCTGCCAAGTCATTTCCATGAGACATGGGGCCAGGAAGGCCAGAATGAGCCCTAACATGAGTAATATACACAAGATGTCTTCTATGTAACAAGGCTGACTGAATTTGCTGAAAAATGTGAGCAAGCTTGCTAGAGGGTCTAATTAAGCCAGCAACTTCAAGCATATTAACTGCATTGACCACATATGAAGAATCAGATACAATATTGAGCGGTCCCGGAAAAGTTTCAAGGACTTCTAGAACTACCAAACACTCTACAATCTGGGGTGATGTCTCATTATATTGTTTAGATGTTACTTGGCCATTTACTACATATGCACCTATGCCAGATTTGGATCCATATGTATACACTACTACCCCATCCGGAAGTGGGTGTTTGGCTGTTATTACTGGAAACACTATGGCTTGGCTTAAGGCAAATTGTAAAATTGGATGTTTTGGATAATGATTATCAATTTGTCCTGAATAAGAGGCAACCAAGACTGCCCAATCGTTAGTTGTTGCTGCCAGGGTTTGAACTTGAGCAGAAGTATAAGGTACGATTAGCATATGAGGTTCTTTCCCAAAATAAGTAATAGCTGCTTTTATCCCCCGAAGTGCAAGTTGAGCAATTGCATTAGGATACCACTCAATAATTTTTGCAGGGGAAGCATTAGGATGGACCCACAATAAGGGTCCTTTTTGCCATAAGACTGCTGTTGGTAACTGTGCAGTTTTTAATATGCACAATTCAAATGATTTTGACTCCTCAATGCGTTGTAATTGAGCATCTTGTAAGGCCTTTTCTATCGTTTGTAAAGCTTGACATGCAGCTGGGGTAAGTGCTCTGTGGGAGGAGATGTGGGTATCTCCCTCTAATATGTCAAATAAGGGCTTTAATTCTGCTGATGGAATTTTCAAAAATGGTCTTAGCCAATTAATATCTCCTAGCAATTTTTGGAAATCATTCAAGGTATGTAGTTGATCTTTGCGAATCTCTAATTTTTGAGGAACAATTTTGTCAGGATAAATGAGTGACCCTAGGAAGGCTCCCATTCGAGCAACTTGCACCTTTTCAGTGGCCACCTGCAATCCCCATTGCCCTAACGTGTTTATTAATATAGGGTATGCATCTTGCAATAATTGCATAATAATTTTATGGCAAATCAAAATGTCATCCATATAAATTATCACCTGTAATGATGGAAAATGCTCTCTAACTGACTTAAGTGCCAATTGCACATACAGTTGACACATGGTGGGACTATTCGCCATCCCCTGAGGTAGGACCTTCCATTGGTAGATTGATCTGGCTCTAAATGATTAATGGCTGGGATGGTAAATGCAAATCTTTGCCTATCTTGAGGGCATAAAGGTATAGAGAAAAAGCAATCTTTAATATCTATAATTATAATTTCCCAATTTTTGGGTAAGGCAGAAAGCAATGGTAGCCCTCGCTGAACTGGTCCAAATAGACGCATTTGTGCATTAATAGCTCTAAGATCATGTAATAAGCGCCATTTGCCAGATTTTTTCTTAATTACGAAAATAGGTGTATTCCAGGGTGAGGTAGAGGGCTCTAAATGACCCAAGCGTAGCTGTTCAGAAATTAGTTTTGTAGCTGCTTCTAACTTTTCAGAGGAGAGAGGCCATTGAGGAACCCATACAACTTCCTTTGTAAGCCATGGTATGGGCATGGAGCCCTCAACGGCCCCTAGAAAAAACCCAAACCTTGTCTCCCATTATTACCTTTTTGAGGGATAGGTTCAAGTTTACCCTGCTCTCCTTTCCCTAATCCCCTTCCTTCTTTATAGCCCATTTTCTTCATTATTTGAACAGCTTGTGGCGAGTATTCATTAGTCAAGGTCAGTCCTAGTGCCTGTAAAATGTCTCTCCCCCAGAGATTTACTGGGAGTGGTAAAACATAGGGAGTGAATCGTCCTGTTTGACCTTCAGGAGCTGTCCAGCTCAAAGAACGGGAACTAATAGTGGGACAGGACTGATAACCTAAACCTTGCAAAGAACGTGATGACTGAGTAACGGGCCAAGTTTTTGGCCACCATTGGGAAGACAGGATACTTTTATCTGCTCCTGTGTCTAAAATCCCTTTAAATTGTTTTCCTTCTATAACTAATTCTAAGAATGGCCTGGAGTCAAGAGGCATCACTAAGTAAGCAGAATCATTTCCAGTAGAACCAATCCCTCTGGTAGCTCGAGGGACACCAGAGGAAGGAAAACAGCCATGTAGGCTTGGCAAAATTATTAACTGAGCTATTCTATCCCCTTGTGAAATAGAAAAGACACCCTGAGGACAGGAACAGAGAACTTGAAGTTCCCCTTCATAGTCTTGATCTACGACTCCAGGGTGAACAATAAGACCTTGTAAGGTAAGGGAGGCCCGGCCCAATATTAGGCCAACACTCCCCGATGGTAGAGGTCCTTTATAGTCAGTAGGAATAGGCTGTACCCCCATTTGGGGCATTAGCATGAATCGGGTGGTGGTACGGAGGTCCAACCCAGCTGATCCTTCTGTTGCCCTGCGGACTGTGGGGTCCACCTTTTGCCTGTCGAGGTCCCATATGTTTTCGGGCCCTGAGACCTGAGGGCCCTGTACTGGTTTTTTGGAATGGTCTCATATCTACTGCTTGAGGGAATCCTGGCTGCAGGGGCCTGCCTCGAATGTCCCTGACTGAACGACAATCTCTAGCCCAATGATATCCTTTTCCACACTTAGTACACAGTCCTGGTGCTCTCCTTTTGACAAGGGCTCTACAGTCCTTTTTTAAGTGTCCCGGTTTGCCACAATTATAGCAGAGTTTGAGCTCAGCCATGTCAGGGCGTTTTTGCCCTTGTAGAATGGCAGCTGCTAAACCTGCATTAGTGAGTGGCCCTCCAAGCTCATGGCAAACCTTCAACCAGTCCTGCAGTCCCTTGCTCTTTCTAGGTGTAATAGCCGCCCTGCATTCCTGGGTAGCCTGTTCATAGATCAACTGTTCAATTAAAGGCATAGCTGTTTCTGGGTCCCCAAAAATTTTCCCTGCCACTTCTGTCATTCTAGCCACAAAATCTGAGAATGACTCCTCTGCACCCTGGGTGATCTTGGTCAAATGCCCACTTGCCTCTCCCTTCTTAGAGAGTGCCTTCCATGCCTTAACTGCAGCAGCTGATATCTGAGCATAAGCTCCCCAATGGTAATTTGTCTGGTTATTAGCGTGTTGTCCCTGACCTGTAAGTAACTCAAAAGTCCATGTTCCTTGGTCCCCTTCAACATTGGCATTGGCCTTTGCCTGTGCTTGGCAGGAGTCTTGCCACAAAGCTTTCCATTCTAAATACATTCCCATGTTAGGAGATGCGGCTTTTACTACGGTCATCCAATCGCCAGGGGTCATTGCCAGAGTCGCAAGCCTTTCGACTTGGGCTACAGTAAAGTTGGCATTGACTCCATAGTTACGAACTGACTCTGCTAATTCTTTAATCTGTATATACTCCACTGGGGCATGAACGCGTCCACCCTCTGCGCCTTCGAAGACTGGGAACGCTTGCTGCACTTTTCTCTGTTCCTCTTTTGAAATGAATGAGTCTGATTGATACCTCTGCACGTAGGGCGGATGTGTACTAGGACCCAGAGGTTGCGGATCTGAAGATCGCATAGTGATTTGACATTTGTCTCTAGCTACTTTTGCTTTCTTTAGGTTATTCTGTGACTGATTAGCTCGTCTTTCATCTGGCTGGTATCTTTCTTCCTCTAAGTCTGTTTCCTCAGAGGAGCTAAGTTCCTTATCCAATTCTGAGCTACTGACAGCTAGTGCCTTAAACTCATCTAATGGTGGGTAGAGGCTCCTTTCCTTATGTGCCTCTCCAGTTCTTTCTCTCTTCTTCTCTCCCTTTCCATCCCTTTTTCTAATCTCTCCCAAGGCATTCTTTCCTTTATATCTCTTTTCCTCGGGCTCAAGGCCCGTGGAAAGGCCTAAATTCTTCGGTGCACCTTGTTTCATCCCAACTTTCAATCTCTCTCCCCACTCTGCCTCTGATAGACTGTCTTGAATTTCGTCCAAAATCTTCTGCCCTGCTTCTACCATCTGCTCACAATCCTCATCTGTTAAGCACGATCTGACCAATTTCCATAACAGCATGATCCCTGCTTTAAGTTTGCCGTTCTGCTGTTCCCTAACTAGATCTCCTTTCAGTTTGTCCCAAGAAGTGACAGTTAACGAACCTGAGCAAGCATACCATGGTGCCACACGGTCTACCTCCCTGACAAATGCCTCTATACTCTTAGTGGCGATTTTTAGGCCACACTGCTTCAGGACCGACCTTAACGCCACTACTACAGAGTGAGAAATTCCCATACTGCCGCTATCCAGTCCTGACCGTGACTGAAACTAATCACTGTCCAGGCACTGTCCAGGTGCTGTCCGAGCCTGACTGCGACTGGGAACCAGTCAGCAGTTCCAGCGGTGGAAGCAAAACGAAACTGAAAAACAATCAAAAGGGCATCTAACTCTGGAGAAATTTCAAGACAATACTTACCTTGCAGAGCTGTAGTGTCCCGCAGTTCTGATTCCGCCCCGCGAACGAGGGATCTTCCTTGCGCCGGTGTGATGGTAGTTCCCGGGTCTTCGGCGCCACTTATCCCGAGCTTTTGTCCCCGCCGGCAAGAACACACTCAGGACAACCGGAATCTTCTGTGGCAAAGCTTTATTGCTTACTTCTCAGGAAGATCCCGACCCCAGAAAATGGAGTCCCTTATATAGCACTCAGCCATGACGTTTCAGCACCTGATGTGGCATGACAGCTCTTGATTGGTTGCTCGCTCATCACACCACTATTACACCCCGAGAATGGGCAGTGACTAGGAGTGAGTTCACTCTCGCACTTGCGCACAAGGCTTGTTTACTAGTTTGTCACAGCGGAGGCCAGCGCCATCTTATAATGGTGATTGCTCATGGCACGCGCACGGCTCTCCACAGCGATTGCTCGCTGCACGCTGCACGGCTTTCCACAGTTGTTGTTCCAGTACCATGTAGTTTTTAAATCACAATTGCTCTGTAGTACAGCTTGGGGTCAGGCATGTTGATTCTACCAGAGGTTCTTTTATTGTTGAGAATAGTTTTTGCTATCCTAGTTTTTTTGTTATTCCAGATGAATTTGCAAATTGTATAAGGGCTATTCTTATTCAAATCTTCACAGAATCCCTGAAAGTGTGAAAATTCTGCATAATGCAGTTTTCAGAAGTGTGGCCTTGTTTCAGGTGTATGTCACAGGGGAATGGACTTTCAGATTTCAAAAGCCTATTGCAGTTCTCTGTGCCTTTCTGTGCCTCATGACTGTTTCAAGATGTGAGGGAAAGAAGGCATCATGGGATTGGATGGTGGAGGTGTGGGTGGACCTGAAAGTAGTTGTTGGAAATGAGACTGGGATCAGAATATATTGTATGAAAATACATTTCAATTAATTTTTAAATTCTTTAATTCTTTTTTACAGTCCAGTCTTAACCCCCCTCCTGGTCTGTCCACCCCCCTCCCAATAACCCCCCCATCCCATACCTCCTCCCCACCCCTATCACACACCCCATCTTCAAGAGGATTTCCCTACCCCTACCCCTACTCTACCAGACCTCCCCACTCCCTGGGGCCTCAAGTCTCTAAGAGAGTGCATCTGCTCTCACTGAGGCCAGACCATGCAGTTCTCTGCTGTATATGTGTTGGGGGCTTCATATCAGCTGGTATATGCTGCCTGGTTGGTGGCTCAGTGTCTGAGAGATTTTGGGGGTCCAGGTTAGTTGAGACTGCTGGTATTCCTATAGGGTCACCTTTCTTCTCAGCTTTTTTAGCTTTCCCCCAATTCAACCACAGGGGGTTTTGTCCATTGGTTGGGTGCTAGTATCTGCATCTGACTCTTTCAGCTGCTTGTAGGGACTCTTGGAAGGCTGCCAAGCTAGGCTCCTGTCTGCGAGCACATTTTTAATTAAAAAATACTAAAATATTAAACATTCTCATTGAAAATTTTACTTAGCTCATAAATTTATGTATCCATAATGTGAAATATAATATTTTTCAAAAATTAAAGTAAATAATAGACAAACCACTTGACTGAATCTCAATATGGTCCTACTTAGTAAAGGAAACAGGTTGAAAAACAAATCTAGTTTGTTGATTCATACACTTTAAACTGTAGAAGAAACTAGTACAAACTAATGTATTTGAGTTGCCTGTGGGAAAGATGAAAGAGAAGTATAATTGATCATCCAAAGACTTGTACAGTTAGCAGATATATCATTTGTCTTAATTGGGATTATGGCTCTAAAAGTTTTTTTTTAATATATTTTTTATTATGTATTTTCCTCAATTACATTTCCAATGCTATCCCAAAATTCCCCCATACCCTCCCCCCCCCACTTCCTTATCCACCCATTCCCAGTTTTTTGGCCCTGGCGTTCCCCGGTACTGGGACATATAAAGTTTGCATGTCCAATGGGCCTCTCTTTCCAGTGATGGCCGACTAGGCCATCTTTTGATACATATGCAGCTAGAGTCAAGAGCTCCGGGGTACTGGTTAGTTCATAATGTTGTTGCACCTACAGGGTTGCAGATCTCTTTACCTCCTTGGATACTTTCTCTAGCTCCTCCATTGGGGGCCCTGTGATCCATCCAATAGCTGAATGTGAGCATCCACTTCTGTGTTTGCTAGGCCCCGGCGTAGTCTCACAAGAGACAGCTATATTATCAGGGTCCTTTCAGCAAAATCTTGCTAGTGTATGCAATGGTGTCATCCTTTGGAGGCTAATTATGGGATGGATCCCTGGATATGGCAGTCTCTAGATGGTCCATCCATTTGTCTCAGCTCCAAACTTTGTCTCTGTAACTCCTTCCATGGGTGATTGTTTCCAATTCTAAGAAGGGGCAAAGTGTCCACACTTTGGTCTTTGTTCTTCTTCAGTTTCTTGTGTTTTGCAAATTGTATCTTATATCTTGGTATACTAAGTTTCTGGGCTAATATCCACTAAGTTTATCATATGGCACAGGGTAAATCTGAGTCATTTAGCTCATGCCAATGTTATTTTGGTAATGTTATTAAACTTGACATAAAATTTACCAAAGTAGACATGCCTGAGGTATGAGAAAGTGAAGAGGGGTTACCTGGACAATAGGAAAGTGTGACAGGCATATAATTAGAAGTATCCCCAGTGCATTTATACTGGAGCTGTACATATGCCAGGAAGCGAAATAGACTATCTTGTCAAAGTAGAAGTAATGGTGCCTGCAGCAAGCATATTGAAGAATAGTTTTTGTAAAGCATGCTACCAACAACTGCAAGATGTCCCTGGAGCACTTAACAAGTGTTGTGTGTCTGGAGTGTACAAACTGAGGCCAGATCTATAGAGAGATATGATCATCAGCAGGAAAACCAAATTTCCTATATGTGTTTCATCTTTATAGTCTTCAAGTGAAGCTTTTTGTTTATACAGAATGGCTCAAAATCACAGTGATCTGCTGTGCATTTTCAGTATAGTGTTCTCCTGCATGCTCCAAGGACCTAAGATATATTGAAAAAGTATATTTTTGCATAATGTCATTTTCTAGTCCTTTAAGTGTTTCATGCCTAGAAATTAGTATTCTCTTTTGTTTTATACTTTAATGAAAAGGTATCTTAGTGTACTTCAATGTTTACTCATAGTTAATACATAGTTTGAAATTTGTATTTTGGCATTATATTTCTTTCTATTTTCATATTAGAGCATTTCAAATGAATTTGCAAGATAATCTGGCCTGAAATATCAGCACTTAAGTGAATTCCCTACTTGATCTTGGTAGCTGTTTTCTCACTAAAGCAATTTCATCAGAGAAGTTAGTTAAATCACTGTGGCAATGACATATTTATGAGCTGGTTTTCATAAAACATCCTTCTAAGTTTACTTTAAAGTTTACTAAAAAATAAAACAAAAATACCAGCTTACTTCCTAACATTGTTACTAAAGCAGTAAGGGAAATATGAGATGTATCTTGAATCAGCAATTCAATATTTATAATGATTCCTGAAAACATGGATTTTCCATGTATACACTGAAGACTATGGGGGTTAGCTCAATTGAGAAAAATAAAGAATATTGAAGTTTCTACTCATTTCTCAAGTGATGACCTATAAGGAAATGTAAAGTTTCATATTTAAGGTTTCAGACACTGTAGTTCTAGAGTTAAGGGTTTTATTTTTTGACTATACATGTTATACTTTGGAATATTTATTCAGTTTTATTTTCAGAGGTAATCTCCAATTTGTAGTTATTACATAAATCAAAGGTATGATATATTTTTGTTTGCCAATATTTCTGAAAGTACAACTAAATGAGGCCCATGTGAGCTTGTTTTCAGAATTTTACAGTGTTTATCAGCAACAGACATTAGAGGTTGAAGACACCCATTCTTATGCACTGTGCACTTTTACATAACAGTGTATAAATACTCTTGAGATGCAAACAATTCTCCTGTGATAATGCTTTCAAAGACAAAACTGACTTTTGTATACTAAGAATTAAGACTTTTTCCATGGATCAGTTATGCGTTTGATAGAGGAATCCACACTGTATTCTTGTTGTTGTGTCTAAATAATATATTGACTGGTGAGTCAGTGAAGATAACACTTTGCTACATTCTGTTGGACTGTCCTCAGTGAGACAGTCTGTACCTAGGAATGAGGAATTGTCCAATGATATTTCAATGTTTCTTAGGATGGAGCATCTTTAGAATGCGAACTCGAATCTCTTTTGTTTTGACACTGTAGACAATTGGGTTGAGCATTGGGGGCATAAGGAAATGAAGATAAGAGAGAAGCATGTATACCTGAGCTGGTAGTTTCTTTTTCCCAAAGCGGTGAATCATAGATAGACTCACCAGTGGGGTATAAAATAGAAGAACAGCACAAATGTGGGAAATGCAAGTGTTGAAGGCTTTCAACCGCTCAGCATTAGAAGCAATGCTCAGGACTGTCTTCAAAATCAGCACATAGGAGAGGAGAATTAGCACCGCATCCATCCCCAATGTAGAGAGCATGACAAAGAGCCCAAAGCCACTGTTGACAAGTGTGCTGGAACAGGAAAGCCTTAGGACATCGGGATGAACACAGTACGAATGAGACAGAGCACTGACAGGCTGGAACGTCAGTCTTCCCAGGAGCACAGGCAAAGGGAGATGAAGGGCAGCACTGCGAATCACCACAGCCAGTCCAATGGCTCCGATACGTCTTGTTGTGAGAATAGTAGCATAGCGCAAAGGCTCTCTGATGGCCACACAGCGGTCAAAAGCCATGGCCAAGAGAACGGCTGACTCAATGACTGAAAATGTGTGGATAAAGAAGAGTTGCATAAAACAGGCTACAGCTCCTATCATTCTCTGGCCCAGGAGGAAAACAGCTACCATTGAAGGCAATGTAGAAGCTGAGAGGCCCAGGTCAGCCATCGACAGCATGGAAAGAAAGAGGTACATAGGTGTGTGAAGGCTGGGCACAGACTTGACAATATGCATTATGGTTATGTTGCCCAGCACAGAAAGAATGTAAATTAAGCAGATGGGTATTGCTGTCCAGCAATGAGAAGTCTCCAGTCCAGGAAGATCCATTAATATGAAAAAGAAGCTGCTGGCATTGCTATGTTTAGAAATTGCCATAACGCTGGAAAGGGGATGCCTCAGAAAACTGTAATAAAGTTGAAACAAAACCTGCTTAGTCTTCTTGCATGATATCTCTGTGGCATTGCCACCCTGGCTACCGTACAGTGATACTCAGTGTTTCTCCACACTGCTAAACCTCACCCTCTCAGCAGCTTCTACTCTAAAACAATGCAGACTCTCTTCTTAACAATAGCTTTATTTTAAACAGCACATTTGGTTGATTAACATGAAAAAAACTCCCTTTTCACTTAGAAGGTTTGTCAACATTTGAAATTTAAGATCAACTCTGTGTTTAGAACACAAAGCTCAAACACATGGGATATATTATTTCAAATAGAATACAAGCACATTTCTAATGGAATCAAGGTATAGATAACTTACTGAATGAGTGTGTAGGAATTAGAATATAAATTATAATTAATTATATTAAACTATATTATGAGATACAACTTTGGTGCTGAACTAATTCCAAGGCGTTGCAAACAAACAAACAAACAAACAACAACAAACAATATGAAAAATACATTAGAAAAGGTTTGAGTTTTGTGCTCATTTACTTGATAAAAATAGTTATCAGTCTTTATTCATGTTATTCAATGAAATTTGGGGTAGTTGGTATAAATTTATGAAACAGAGAAAAAAACTAGACAATATTTATATTTGGAAAATGTTTTTGGTAGAGTCAAAAATCAAAGCTCTTTTTCTGTAGCAAGTATTGGTAATAACAGCAGGTAATATATAGCTTCTATTATCTAAGAACAAATGACTTATAGTCAACACAGAGAAGATGTATAAATCAGATCATTGAGGGCACTGACTTTAGACAGATCAGATATATAAAGTATTAATCTTCACTATTTTCTCCAGTTTACCTGTCTCAAAATAATAACAAGTGCTCTCAAAAACACTTACCAAAATAATAATAAACCAAATCCTGAGGATGTGGAGTTCCAGAGAAACCTTAATCAAATATCAAAATTGTAAATTAAATGGCATTTTCTTTTCTGAACATTTTAATCAGTTTTTCTTAAAAATAAAAACCTTTAACTCCTCTTAAAAAGTACATTAGGCAACATCTTGGACTAGTAGGACAATTGTTATGATATTCTACTTCTTGCCTATCAGTACATCTTGGTGGTGTACCACGTTACAGGAAAAAGCATCTATTATCATGAATCCACATGTTAACTGTTGATGTCAGCAAATCCTAGAGTTACATTTCTATGAAGGTTACACAATGCTGTCTCAGTTTAAAGTGGCATGTAAAATGAGCAATAAACATGTTTGGAAACAAATATAGGACAAATGAAGAAGAAGCAAAAAATTAACAAAAAAGTGAACTTGATTGTATGACTACACTTTTGGAGAGACTGAGGAGAGTTAACTACTAAAAACCACCAAAAACTTACTGAGAAAACTCTGAGTATTGACTGGAAGAGATGGGAACAAAGAAAATGTTTTCCTTGATCTGCCTCTGGTAAGGTCTCTATTGTGCAACAACAGAGTGCTTCCAACAATATAGGAAATCACATCCTCTTTCCTTCACATTTGTTTGCCAATACACTGAAAATTCCACAAAAATGGAAAATTTGACATTGAAGTTCTTTAAAATTTGGCAGCCCTGAGTGGATTTTAACATCTAATTGAACTTAGTTGGCTATTATTTTCTTAAAACATTATGAAAGTGGCAAACATGACTTTTCGAAAGCTTAGGTGGCGGAATAATTCGCTGACATGCTGATGAGACTGCCTGAGGAAGTTATCATTCTGAGTAGAAAGGTGCTTAGCAACTTCCTCTGGATAAACATGTCTACAACTTTTTCTGGTGTTCCTTATTTGCGTTGCTTTTGCCTTTTTAATAGATGTTATCAGAGAGAGAAATGGAGTAGGAAATAATACTTGGGTTAAAACAAAGTTTTTTTTTTTTTTATTAATGAACCCACTGAACAGGAAGTCCTTACTTTGAACTTACTTGAATAAAAAGTTGGGACAGGTCAAGACTGTGTTTGTGTAGACTTCTACAAATAGTTCAGGAATATTTCCTGTTTAACTTGTACTGATAACATCAGTCTGAGTATGTTTGTAGAAAGAAATATATTGCAGGAGACTTTAGGAAATTGAGAATTAGGGAAACAGAATACAACTCTATGTACTATGGAAATTAAGTCAGATAATAATAGGATAGGAAGCTTTCAGAAATATCCCTCCAATAGTTCAAACAAAGGTTGTCCCTGGTTGCAAGTTTAGGAGATGGCTCTGGTACTCTCTAAATGGAAAACAAAACAAAACAACCCTCATTACTGTCATTAGAAATCTTAGTTTATCCTCTAGGAATATATCAATATAATAAGGATAATAATTTTGTAGAGATTAGGATTTGGAAAAAAAATAAAGGGATATGACTTTTACAAATTTCTAGCTTCATGGAGAGGCTGGGTAAACAGGTGGGTAAACAGGGTCCTCCATGTGACTGTAAAATAACTGAAGAAACCTAATGCTAGCAAAACAAAATGTATAAAGGAGTTTTGGAGGCCCTAAAACACATTCCTCACACACAATGGTGCAATGAATATAAAGAGTGTCTGGTGATACAAATATAAGAATTAGAAATAAAAAATAAGAAATAAAAAAGTAGGTAATAACTCAGCTTGGTAAGTTTTTGCTTTGCTTATTAAAATTAAATATAAAAGACTGACCTTTCCTCAGACTTCAAACTGTCTGACACTTGTCACCATAGCACTCTGACTCCAAAATTAAAGCCTATATATCGCCACTAATCTAAACTTGGTCTAACCTGGCACAGAATATGTGACCATTGAACTTTAGAGTATAATTACTAAAAATGTTTTGTTTTATTTTCCTTGAATAGTTATGTATTAGAAATTCTTTGAAATGCAAATAGAATATGAAGCAATTACTGCTGTGAGGACTATAAATAAATCTTGTAGCTCTGAGAAAGCAGCTTCTCTCTATAATCTATCTCTCAAGTACAGACAGAGACTGCACATTCTCAGAGGCTCAGAAAAACTGCAAACTGTTATCCAGAGCAACCCTCTTTGTATTACCTGCTACATCTCTCCTACTCAGGTCCTGTTCTCTGCTGGAACTGGTCCCCAGCACAGCTCCATAAAACAGCACTATAGATATGTGTCAAGGTGGAAAACACCCCCATAGATAGACTCCTATGTCTATGTGAAAGTCTTTGCTTTTCTCCATCCTTCCAGCCTATATTAGTAAAATCAATCCAGTGCCATCAAACCCATGCATTTAGGTGCAGAATACACATTCAACCCATGTTTGTGAGTCAACGCAAGAACAGACATTGAGCTGCATGAGGACCTGATCATACTACAAATCTATGCTTCCATCTATCCATAGTAAAGAAGCATCTCAAAGTATTGCATGACAATAGACAGACAAATGTAAATGGATGCAATGTCAAACAATGCCCTATGATGAAAAATTATAAAAAGAACAATGAATAACTGCATTAGGAATGGTTAATAGGAAAAAATTTCAACATTAGACCATGTCCACTACAGCCAGATAAAGCTTGATTCCAGAGGGCATTACGAGTTTACAAAAGGCCACCCCTTGGACTCAGTATTATTTAAAAATAATAGGCTGACTTCTGTGAATTATATAAGACAGGTTTTAAGACTCAGATGTTCCTGGAAGACATAGCCATGGTGCTGAATATATAAAGACTCAGTAGAGTGTTTACAAATAGGAAGTCTATGGTTGTCTGTCTTTTCAAAGTAGTTATCACTATTGTACAGAGGAAGCAGAAGAAATTATTCCTCTTACATGAACTTTTAGCATGATATATTAACCACAAACTGAGCAATGATAGGTTATAGTCTTGACATCTGCAAAATAAAGAGAAGAAGGAGTATATGTTTTATCTTTCAATGTCAATTATCCTATGTTGAATAAATTGAATTTGCAATAGCCTTTATCACAAAAGTAACACTAAATGCTTTAGAAGGCAATTAACTAAATTGTGATGTTTAAGTAGCTAAAGAATTCTATCTTCCTGTAAAGGATCTTGTACATATTAGAAAAAAAGTTCTGAACAAGTAACCAAGATTTTGGTACCCTGATATCAATTGTGAGAATTCATTTTTACCTGATTTTTGTAGCTACTACATTTAACCACCATGTTTAGATTTCCACGTTTTAAAGTAATGTGTATATTGTAGTTCATATCTATGATCTATACATGGAGAATGTTACACATTACAGAGTATTGAAGTTAGTTATGTTTAAATGGTAACATGTGAGGACATTATAGAACAAAAATCAAGAAAAAATTACTTTAGACAAATTTTGTTAAAAATATCTTTCCATCATTGTTTGCATATGCACGAGCTCTGAGAGATGGACCTTTATTGAATAGAATCTGGTATTTAAGGAATATTTAGTAGTATCTTTTAAACATCTTAACTTGTTATACAGTAACCAATTTTCTGAAGCTTGAATGTCTACGTTGCTTGTATCCCAAGAGTTTATGTATATTGTGCTAAAGCATTTTAGAATCTAAAATGACAAAATCTCTTTAGAGAGGATTGGCTGAACTATTGTATTTTCCTAAAGGAATCTTATACAGAAAATGCTGCCCTTTCATCCTTTGCATATAAGACCTTTCACTCTTTATCTCAAAGGCCTCTTGGTGATGATTTGAGTTGCCTCTATTACTAATTCATTTGAGAATTGGAAGGTATGTTTCTTGTTTTCTTTCCTATACCCTTTCCTCCTATTTTTATTCTATGACATCAATTTCTTAGCAATTCCAGTATGTAACATATAAGCACAACTTGATTTCTATGTGATCTTAAACTCTAAGGGAAACAGTTGGATGACTGACAAGTGGGAAAATAGGAGTCAGAAATTGCTATCTAAAATACTATCATAATCATCAGTAGAACAGAGTACCTTCAACAAGTGCTCTTTCTGCATCAGAGATTCTCATAAAGAATTAATCTGTCGTGGAATATCTTCTGCCCTCCATCCCAAGTACTATATGGAATGATCTGATCAACCCTAGATTCAAGTATTTCTATCACTCACCAGACTCCAGAACAGAGCCACAAGCTCTGTAGAGCCTCAAGAGGCTCCCTGCCTTAAGCGCAATGGCAATGGAGCAGGCTTATAAAGCTCTGATCCAGGCTCTCTCATGAGGCCCACAGCTATTTCCCATGATGCAGGCTGTGAGTGCATTAACAGCTGCTAATGAGCCTTGTAAACTGTCCAGGATAATACTAAGAACTTGCTACTGGTTCTAGTTCAGCTTTTTTCTTCACAGTTTAAAACCATGCTAGCCCCAAGAAAATAATTCTATGGTCCTAACAATGTTGGCTCTAGCAATATCTCGCTTAATATTAAGAACTCCAGACAGACAAATTACCTACACTTTCCTAAGTATTTTCTTTCTTTTGTTCAAGAGAAAAATTCTTAAGTTATAGGCATTTTATTAAGTAGAGTAAAATATCTTTAGAACTATGTTGATGCTTAAAGATATTAATAAATGATGTCTAGTATAAAGAACCATGTTCCACAAAGAACATAAAGCCTGCTTTTTATTGATCTCAATTTTCTTCCTTTTACATTTTCAAAATGTGTTCTTCTCATTTTCTGGGGAAATATTTTAAAGGTTAAGGTAGATCAAACGGATTCAAGAGACACATATAGAATGAGCCTGGAGTGTTTCTGTTAAGTCAAGGAAGGGGAAATATAGAATGAAAAATGGTATAGTAGGTATAGGTTTACTATATAATTGAAACAGAAACAACATTAGAAATAAGTCAGAGGTGATATGAGATTATATACAATAATTCATTGGTTCTCCATAAAGAGTCATAGGATGCAATGTGAAAATATGCTCATGGATAAGACTTAATACACAACAAAGGTTGTGGTGCACTTGTCAGAAGCAAAAAAGCATAGGCAAAACATAACCAGGTTTCTCTCTTCCATTTATTCTCTCCTACATTAGTCACTTGGGCCATGAACCACAGAGTAACAGTAAAGATAGTTTTGTCTATAGAGTGTTCCTTACAGAAGTTAGCCACAAAGGTACAACACCTGTTACATGATCAACATTACAAACCCCATACTTGACAACATAAGTACACAGCTATTTCAATACTCCTTTTGGTTCATTCTGAGATGTTGCCTTGGTACAGATGATGGCATCATTGCACAGTAAATGTCTTAGAGTTTTGTCAAAGGCTACAGTGATAAGCAACAACTTATAAAATAGGTCCATTGCTGTAACTGTTTCTAGAACTATCTCATATCATTTTTAAGAAAATTTTTTATCTACATTAGAAACATATTAGAAATGTTTTCATTGGACATGTTTAAACTACGAAAAACATCTGACTTTGGAATATTTTGACTGTAGTGGTGGACATACATTTATTATATACACATAGAAAACAATCAAAGTAGAAGAGGTCAAATAAATAATAAATATTATAACATTATGTGAAGTTATGTGTCAATATTTAGCTTGACATTTATAATTCAGAGAGATAAAAATACTCTGAACTATTAACTTCAAATTTTTTTCATCTGAGTACACACACACATGAAGGTAGACTGTATATAGGTGTCTATTATTTAATCATATTTTGTGTGCTGCTGGTCATGCTAATATAGAAAGGGAAGGAACAACAGGCACCTAAGAAATTGAATCCAAAGAGCAGTAAAAATGGCCTCAGTAGGAGACAATGTGCCTAACCCTTTTGTGCCAGAGTGTGGTGATACCCAGAGAGCTCTTCCCCCTCTCCAAGGAAAAAAGTAAGGGGTTTGGGAAAGAGAGTGTGTGAGGGTGGACTTTGAGGAGGGCAGCAATTAAAATATAAAGTGAATAAATAAATTAATTAATGAAAAATAGTATAAGTTGAGGAGACCTCCAATTGGTTATCTAATATCAAGTGGACAGCCTTCAACAAACAACACTAGATGGACTAAGCAGGCTGTATTTATATATTTAGGCTATATAAGTAAGTGAATCTGCATACATGTGAGTGTATGGTTGTGTGTGTATATCAATAACAACTAAGGAAAAAGAGGGCCCAGCCGGAGGACAGTGGTCGCGCCCTGCACAGGAGCCCTCTGCCTCAGGAGAAGGGAGCACCATCTTGGATCCGGGACTCAGCCAAACTTAGGAACTTAGTCTGCACAGGTGAGAGTGTGCACCACAGAGGCAGACAGCTTCTGGGACAGGCAGGAGCCACAGAGCCGCTGAGGCAGCACCCTTTTGGGGCCGCAGACATCCAGAACCTTCCCAGCCAGAGGACAGGGGTCCCGCCATGCACGGGAGCCCTCTGCCTCAGGAGAAGGGAGCGCCATCTTGGATCCGGGACTCCGCCGAACTTAGGAACTTAGTCTGCACAGGTGAGAGTGTACACCACAGAAGCTGACAGCTTCTGTGACCTGCCAAAGCAACACAGCATCTGGGAAAGGTCCTGTTTTGGGCCTCTTCTTCGGCCAGGAGGAGGTCCAAACAACAGATATCTGTGCACCTTCCCTGTAAGAGGAGAACTTGTCAGCAGAGAGTGCTCTAACCAATGAAACTCAGAGGAGAGAGCCTGTCTCCCAGGTCTGCTGATAGACGGTAATCAGAATCACCAGAAGAACAATCTCTAAACAGAGAAAACTATAACAACTCCAGAGATTACCAGATGGCAAAAGGTAAACGTAAGAATCTTACTAACAGAAACCAAGACCACTCACCATCATCAGAACCCAGCACTCCCACTTTGCCCAGTCCAGGGCACCCCAACACACCTGAAAAGCTAGACCTGGATTTAAAAGCATATCTCATGATGATGGTAGAGGACATCAAGAAGGACTTTAATAACTCACTTAAAGAATTACAGGAGAATATTGCTAAAGAGTTACGAGTCCTTAAAGAAAAACAGGATAACACAATCAAACAGGTAGAAGTCCTTAAAGAAAAACAGGAAAACACATCCAAACAGATGATGGAAATGAACAAAACAATACTAGTCCTAAAAAGGGAAGGAGACACAATAAAGAAAACCCAAAATGAGGCAACACTGGAGTAAGAAACACTAGGAAAGAAATCTGGAACCATAGATGCGAGCGTCAGCAACAGAATACAACAGATGGAAGAGAGAATCTCAGGTGCAGAAGATTCCATAGAGAACATTGGCACAACAATCAAGGAAAATGGAAAATGCAAAAAGATCCTAACTCAAAACATCCAGGAAATACAGGACACAATGAGAAGACCAAACCTACGGATAATAGGAGTGGATGAGAATGAAGATTTTCAACTCAAAGGACCAGCAAACATCTTCAACAAAATTATAGAAGAAAACTTCCCAAATCTAAAGAAAGAGATGCCCATGAACATACAAGAAGCCTACAGAACTCCAAATAGACTGGACCAGAAAAGAAATACCTCCCGACACATAATAATCACAACAACAAATGCACTAAAGATAGAATACTAAAAGCAGTAAGAGAAAAAGGCCAAGTAACATATAAAGGCAAGCCTATCAGAATTACACCAGATTTTTCACCAGAGACTATGAAAGCCAGAAGATCCTGGACAGATGCTGTACAAACACTAAAAGAACACAAATTCCAGCCCAGGATACTATACCCAGCCAAACTCTCAATTAACATAGATGGAGAAACCAAAGTATTCCACGACAAAAACAAATTCACACATTATCTCTCCATGAATCCAGCCCTTCAAAGGATAATAACAGAAAAAAAAAAAAAAAAAAAAAAAAACAACAATACAAGGACGGGAACCAAGCCCTAGAAAAAACAAGAAGGTAATCCCTCAACAAACCTAAAAGAAGACAGCCACAAGAACAGAATGCCAACCTTAACAACAAAAATAACAGGAAACAACAATTACTTTTCCTTAATATCTCTTAATATCAATGGACTCAACTCACCAATAAAAAGACATAGACTAACAAACTGGCTACACAAACTAGACCCAACATTTTGCTGCTTACAGGAAACTCATCTCAGAGAAAAAGATAGACACTACCTCAGAATGAAAGGCTGGAAAACAATTTTCCAAGCAAATGGTATGAAGAAACAAGCTGGAGTAACCATTTTAATATCTGATAAGATTGTCTTCCAACCCAAAGTCATCAAAAAAGACAGGGAGGGGCACTTCATACTCATCAAAGGTAAAATCCTCCAAGAGGAACTATCAATTCTGAATATCTATGCTCCAAATACAAAGGCAGCCACATTCATTAAAGAAACTTTAGTAAATCTTGAAGCTCACATTGCACCTCATACAATAATAGTGGGAGACTTCAACAGACCACTTTCACCAATGGACAGATTATGGAAACAGAAACTAAACAGGGACACAGTGAAAATAACAGAAGTTATGAATCAAATGGATCTGGCAGATATCTACAGAATATTCTATCCTAAAACAAAAGGATATACCTTCTTCTCAGCACCTCATGGTACCTTCTCCAAAATTGACCACATAATTGGTCATAAAACAGGCCTCAAAAGATACAAAAATATTGAAATTGTCCCATGTATCCTATCAGATCACCATGGACTAAGACTGATCTTCAATAACAAAATAAATAATAGAAAGCCAACATTCACGTGGAAACTGAACAACACTCTTCTCAATGATACCTTGGTAAAGGAAGGAATAAAGAAAGAAATTAAGGACTTTTTAGAGTTCAATGAAAATGAAGCCACAACATACCCAAACTTATGGGACGCAATGAAAGCATTTCTAAGAGGAAAACTCATAGCTCTGAGTGCCTCCAAAAAGAAACTAGAGAGAGCACACATTAGCAGCTTGACAACACACCTAAAAGCACTAGAACAAAAGGAAGCAAATTCACCCAAGAGGAGTAGACAGCAGGAAATAATCAAACTCAGGGGCGAAATCAACCAAGTGGAAACAAGAAGAACTATTCAAAGAATCAACCAATCAAGGAGTGTTTCTTTGAGAAAATCAACAAGATAGATAAACCCTTAGCCAGACTCACTAGAGGGCACAGGGAAAGCATTCTAATTAACAAAATCAGAAATGAAAAAGGAGACATAACAACAGATCCTGAAGACCTCCAAAACACCATCAGATCCTTCTACAAAAGGCTATACTCAACAAAACTGGAGAACCTGGATGAAATGGAGAAGTTCCTAGACAGATACCAGGTACCAAAGTTGAATCGAGATCAGATTAATGATCTAAACAGCCCTATATCCCCCAAAGAAATAGAAGCAGTTATTAATAGTTTCCCAACCAAAAAAAGCCCGGACCAGATGGGTTTAGTGCAGAGTTCTATCAGACCTTCAAAGAAGATCTAATCCCAGTTCTTCACAAACTATTCCACAAAATAGAAACAGAAGGTACTCTACCCAACTCATTCTATGAAGCCACAATTACTCTGATACCTAAACCACAAAAAGACCCAACAAAATAGAAAACTTCAGACCAATATCCCTTATGAATATTGATGCAAAAATCCTCAATAAAGTTCTTGCTAACCAAATCCAAGAACACATCAAAACAATCATCCATCCTGACCAAGTAGGTTTCATCCCAGGCATGCAGGGATGGTTCAATATACAGAAATCCATCAACGTAATCCAGTATATAAACAAACTCAAAGACAAAAACCACATGGTCATCTTGTTAGATGTGGAAAAAGCATTTGACAAGATCCAACACCCATTCATGATAAAAGTCTTGGAAAGATCAGGAATTCAATGCCCATACCTAAACATGATAAAAACAATCTACAGCAAACCAGTAACCAACATAAAAGTAAATGGTGAGAAGCTTGAAGCGATCCCTCTAAAATCAGGGACTAGACAAGGCTGTCCACTTTCTCCATACCTATTCAACATTGTATTTGAAGTCCTAGCCAGAGCAATTCGACAACAAAAGGAGATCAAAGGGATACAAATTGGAAAAGATGAAGTCAAAATATCACTTTTTGCAGATGATATGATAGTATATATAAGTGACCCTAAAAATTCCACCAGAGAACTCCTAAACCTGATAAACACCTTCAGTGAAGTAGCTGGATATAAAATTAACTCAAACAAATCAATGGCCTTTCTCTACACAAAGAATAAACAGGCTGAGAAAGAAATTAGGGAAACAATACCCTTCTCAATAGTCACAAATAATATAAAATATCTTGGCGTGACTCTAACTAAGGAAGTGAAAGATCTGTATAATAAAAACATCAAGTCTCTGAAGAAAGAAATTATAGAAGATCTCAGCAAATGGAAAGTTCTCCCATGCTCATGGATTGGCAGGATCAACATTTTAAAAAATGGCTATCTTGCCAAAAGCAATCTACAGATTCAATGCAATCCCCATCAAAATTCTAACTCAATTCTTCAACGAATTAGAAAGTGCAATCTGCAAATTCATCTGGAATAACAAAAAACGTAGGATAGCAAAAACTCTTCTCAAGGATAAAAGAACCTCTGGTGGAATCACCATGCCAGACCTAAAGCTTTACAACAGGGCAATTGTGATAAAAACTGCGTGGTACTGGTAGAGTGACAGACAAGTAGACCAATGGAATAGAATTGAAGACCCAGAAATGAACCCACACACCTAGTGTTACTTGATCTTCGACAAGGGAGCTAAAACCATCCAGTGGAAGAAAGACAGCCTTTTCAACAAATGGTGCTGGCACAACTGGTTGTTAACATGTAGAAGAATGCGAATCGATCCATTCCTATCTCCTTGTACTAAGGTCAAGTCTAAGTGGATCAAGGAATTTCAGATAACACCAGATACACTGAAACTTACAGAGGAGAAAGTGGAGAAAAGCCTAGAAGATATGGGCACAAGGGACAAATTCTTGAATAGAACAGCAATGGCTTGCGCTGTAAGATCAAGAATTGACCTGTGGGACCTCATGAAACTGCAAAGCTTCTGCAAGGCAAAAGACACCATCAATAAGACAAAAAAACCACCAACAGATTGGGAAAGGATCTTTACCTATCCTAAATCAGATAAGGGACTAATATCCAATATATATAAGGAACTCAAGAAGGTGGACTCCAGAAAATCAAATAACCCCATCAAAAAATGGGGCTCAGAACTGAACAAAGAATTCTCACCTGAGGAATACCGAATGGCAGAGAAGCACCTGAAAAAATGTTCAACATCCTTAATCATCAGGGAAATGCAAATCAAAACAACCCTGAGATTCCACCTCACACCAGTCAGAATGGCAAAGATCAAAATTCAGGTGACAGCAGATGCTGGCAAGGATGTGGAGAAAGATGAACACTCCTCCATTGTTGGTGGGATTGCAAGCTTGTACATCCACTCTGGAAATCAGTCTGGCAGTTCCTCAGAAAATTGGACATAGTACTACCGGAGGATCCAGCAATACCTCTCCTGGGCATATATCCAGAAGATGTCCCAACCGGTAAGAAGGACACATGCTCCAGTATGTTCATAGCAGCCTTATTTATAATAGCCAGAAGCTGGAAAGAACCCAGATGCCCCTCAACAGAGGAATGGATACAGAAATTATGGTACATTTACACAATGGAGTACTACTCAGCTATTAAAAAGAATGAATTTATGAAATTCCTAGCCAAATGGATGGACCTGGAGGGCATCATCTTGAGTGAGGTAACACAATCACAAAGGAACTCACACAATATGTATTCACTGATAAGGGGATATTAGCCCAAAACTTTGGATACCCAAGATATAAGATACAATTTGCTAAACGCATGAAACTCAAGAAGAATGAAGACCAAAGTGTGGACACTATGCCCCTTCTTAGAATTGGAAACAAAACACCCATGGAAGGAGTTACAGAGACAAAGTATAGAGCTGTGATGAAAGGATGGACCATCTAGAGACTGCCATATCCAGGGATCCATCCCATAATCAGCTTCCAAATGCTGACACCATTGCATACACTAACAAGATTTTGCTGAAAGGACCCAAATATAGCTGTCTCTTGTGAGACTATGCCAGGGCCTAGCAAACACAGAAGTGGATGCTCACAGTCAGCTATTGAATGTATCACATGGCTCCCAATGGAGAAGCTAGAGAAAGTACCCAAGGAGCTAAAGGGATCTGCAATATATATATTGCAATATATAGTTGGAGCAACATGATGAACTAACCAGTACCCCGGAGCTCTTGTCTCTAGCTGCATATGTATTGAAAGATGGCCTAGTCGGCCATCACTGGAAAGAGAGGCCCATTGGACTTGCAAACTTTATATGCCCCAATATAAGGGAATGCCAGGAACAAAAGAATGGGAATGAGTGGGTAGGGATGTGGGTATGGGGGAGTTTTGGGATTGCATTGGAAATGTCATTGAGGAAAATATGTAATAAAAAATATTAAAAAGTAAAAAAAAAAAAAAAGAAAAAGAGGCCATGATTTTGTGAGAAAGAAAGTCAGGATGAGTATAAGAGAATTTGGAGGGAGGAACAGTATGATAAAAATGATGTAATTTTGCCTCTGTAATTCATTCCTTGGTGTTTTTTTTCACAATTCTAAGAAGGGGCAAGAGACGAAAGGATGGACCATCTAAAGACTGCCATACCTGGGGATCCATTCCATAATCAGCCTCCAAACGCTGACACCATTGCATACACTAGCAAGATTTTGCTGAAAGGACCTTGCTATAGCTGTCTCTTGTGAGACTATGCCGGGGCCTAGCAAACACAGAAGTGGATGCTCACAGTCAGCTATTGGATGGATCACAGGGCCCCCAATGGAGGAGCTAGAGAAATTACCAAAGGAGCTGGGGGGATCTGCAACCCTATAGGTGGAACAACAATATGTACTAACCAGTACTCCCCTGGACCTCGTGTCTCTAGCTGCATATGTATCAGAAGATGGCCATCAGTGGAAAGAGAGGCCTATTGGTTGTGCAAATTTTATATGCCTCAGTACAGAGGAATGCCAGGGCCAAGAAGTGGGAGTGGGTGGATGGAGGAGTGGGTGGGGGAGGGTGTGGGGGACTTTTGGGATAGCATTGGAAATGTAAATGAAATAAATACTTAAAAAAAGAAGGACTGAAAAAATGATATAATTATGTTTTAATTAAAAATAAAATATTTATAATTATGTTAGATGTGTGTGTGTGTATGTGTGTGTGTGTGTGTGTGTGTGTGTGTGTGTGTGTGTGTGCACATGTGTGGTGTGTGTGAAACAGTTTTGATCTTCTTTGACTCTAGATGATATAATTATCCTTTTGATGGTTAAAAGGAATATGCAGTGTGACAATAACTTCTAAACAACTAGGAAGGAGAATAGAATAAATTGTATTCACGTGTGTTTAGGGGATAGTTACACATACTTGAGACATATCTAGAGATTATAGAGAAATACTGATGCAGCCAGTGATGTATTATCAGCATTAGAAGACAAATTGACTGGAGATGATTAATTTCTTCTCATTTCACTATGGGTATTCTAGTGACCTTAAGAAGCACAGAAATAAGAGAGAGAAAGCATTTTAATTGATTCCAATGTCTCTTCTGTAGTATATAGTCATAAATGTAAGACACAGATCATCAGAGTCATTTGTGAAACTGTTTGTGCTTATAAGTACATGTGAAAATGAAATAATGCTGCTCATTATAGATTTATAGAGTATTAGAGGGGCTTTGCATTTCAAACCTCAGACTTGCACTACAGAAGAATATATGAATAGTAAAGATATTTAAACATAAAAAACTAAAAAATGTTAATTTATATCTTATAATTTGAAGGATGTAATTTATATTGGTAATATTTCCCCCATCTCCTTTAAATACTGTCTTCTCTTATCACACATCTTTCCCCAGCAAGTCCCTGTCTTACTTCTCTCTATTTATTGTGCATGCTCATTTGTGCATTTAACCAGGATTGGAAAGAGTACACATGGGGGGGGGTAATTTCTTGAGTGAGGAGAAATTAACAGTAACTACACTCATAAAAGTAGACTCCCTTTGGTTCAACAACCATTGATTGTATATAGATATTCATAGATATTCATGTTTTGTGTGTGTGTGTGTGTGTGTTTGTTTGTTTTTTTTTTGTTTTTTTTTTTTGTATTTGTATTTTATGAAACAATATAGTTGGATGTGGATGGACCCAATCTTTTTTTTTTTTTTTTTGGCCTTTTTTTATTAGATATTCTCTTCACTTACATTTCAAATGCTATCATGAAAGTTCCCTATACCCTCCCCCACCCCTGCCCGGCTCCCCTACTCACCCACTCTTGCTTCTTGGCCCTGGCATTCCCCTGTACTGGGGCATATAAAGTTTGCAGGACCAAGGGGCCTCTCTTCCCAATGATGGCTGACTAGGACATTTTCTGCTACATATGCAGCTAGAGACACATGCTCTTGGGGTACTGGTTATTTCATATTGTTGTTCCTCCTATAGGGTTGCAGACCCCTTCAGCTTCTTGGGTACTTTCTCTAGCTCCTCCATTGGGGGCCCTGTGTTCTATCCTATAGATGATTGTGAGTATCCACTTCTGTATTTGCCAGGCACTGGCATAGCCTCACACGAGACAGCTACATCAGGGTCCTTTCAGCAAAATCTTGCTGGCATATGCAATAGTGTCTGGGTTTGGTGGCTGATTATAGGATGGATCCCTGTGTAGGGTAGTCTCTCGATGGATGGACCCAATCTTATATAATACATGTGCATCATAGCTTCTGATGAGTTATGGAGTGACAGACATGTCAATTCAAGAAAACAGCTTTTAACAACATTCCTTCCTTTCTTGTGGCTCTTATATTCTTTGTAAGAGGGTGTTAGAAACATCTCATTTACAGTACTGTAGTCAATAGTCACATACTCTTAGCAGTTTCTAACAATGTATATAACTGGTGTTATAATTGTATTCAGTGTCAGTTTATAGGTATCTGTTTAATTAATATTTTTTGTTGTTATCCCTACTTGAAAACAGAAAGAAAACCAACTTTAAATCCAACCTGATGATATGTGCTTTATAACATCAGCACTAAGAAGTGAAAGGGTGAAGATGTAGAATGTAATTTTGAAGTCAGTACAAGGTAAATAGTGAGACTTTGTTTTAGCAACAAAAACAAAGCCAAAAAAGAGACTGGAAGGAAAATGAATAGAAAATAGCAACAATGGAAAGAAGGCAGGTGGAAGGGAAAATGACGCTACTATGAAGTAAATAAGCTTGTTGAATTAGTAGTATATCCCTAATTCTTAAAAATGTTAAGGATAAAATAGATAACAACAATCACCACTCTATTGAAGCACAGTTTTAAAATTGTATTTAAAATAGATTCAAGGACTTTATTGTTTTACACACACACACACACACACACACACACACACAAACACATGTAATTATATCCTTGGATAAGACATAGTCAAATATTTGACTTTATTAACACTTTAGCACATATTTTTCTGTCTTCTGTATCTACCACACCATTTTCTGGAATATGTTGGATATCAATGGAGCTACAGGAATTCGTTATCTGAACTTTATTTCATTTGATTCAATTGGGAAGATACTTACCTCCTTCTTACATTACTACTTCAATCAAAGTTGCATTAGATTGTACAACTTACTTGGTTTAAGGAACAAAGACAACACAATGAAAACAAGGCTATTGTTATATTTAAATATTTTAAATATCTAATAGATAAATAGGCAGTTGTATTTAAATAATGAGAAACTGATATGAGAATTGATGAAGGATTTATTCTCTAGAAAACAAAAGAGAAATTGAATATCCTGTTCATGACACAAACTTACAAAAGTGTCTGTTGGAATGATGGTTCGACAGTTAAAATTATGTATTGCTTTTGTAGAAGACCCAAGTTCTGTTCCCAGTACCTATATTACATAGCTTGGCTGACAACCATCCGTAATTCCAACTCCAAGGAATCCTGGATCTGGCGCCACTTGTGGCCTTCATAAGCAGCAATAAACTGCATGTACATACACATACATACGCAGCATTTAATACAATTTGAAAACTATTTTAAAAGTTATATACATAATAATGCACATTATTTCTGCCTTTAAACATCACCTGAATGTCAATATTTAAACAAGAGGATGAAAAATAGGCCATGGAAAGAAAATAAAATTTTATGGAATTTGAGAGAAGTTTGTGATCTTGAAGAACTAATATGACTTTATAGTTCTTGGTTTTCATATCTGTATAAAGCTCAATAAAAACTCTTAACATTTTAAAGGAGAGGTTGGTTTTGATCTTGTTTAATGTTACATAAATTTTAGGAAATTTATGTTACAGATGCAGCCTGATCTTTCTTTGTTGCTTTTTTAATGAAGAGTTTCTGAATTTTGTCACGGATCTGCTTGGTTTTCACAACATAGACAATTGGGTTCATCACAGGAGGAATTAGAAAGTGCATGTTGGCCAGGGTCACATAGACATGTGAGGGAAGCCTTGGACCAAAACGATGCAGCATGGATAGGCAGATCATGGGTGTGAAGAAGAGGACCACAGCACACAGATGAGAGATGCAGGTGTTGAGAGCCTTGAGGCGGCCACTGTGGGAAGCCATACTCAGTACTGTTTTCAGAATCAATACATATGAGAAGAGTATGAGGAGGAAGTCAAGCCCCATGGTGGAGAGCACTACAAAAAGTCCAAAGATACTGTTGACAGTAGTACTGGAGCAGGAGAGCTTTATGATGTCAGGATGCAAACAGTAGGAATGAGATAGTACATTGGAATGACAAAAATACAGTCTCTTCAAGAGGATAGGGAGAGGCACCTGCATAGTTAAGGTTCGTACAACAATAGCCAACCCTATCTTGGAAATCACAGTGTCTGTGAGAATGGAGTGATAGTGAAGTGGGTGAGAAATGGCCACGTAACGATCAAAGGCCATTGCCAGAATAATAGCTGATTCAAGGACTTGGAAAGTGTGAATGAAGAACATCTGTGTGAAACAAGCTGTGGTGGTCAACTCTCTATCATTCAGCAGGAAGATTCTCAACAGAGTGGGGAAGGTAAACAGAGAGAGACCCAGATCAGAGGAGGCTAACATGGCCAGGAAGAGATACATAGGAACATGAAGAGTCTGCTCATGCCAGATAACAATTATGATGGTCATGTTGCCCACCATAGTGATGAGAAACATGGCACAGAATGGTATGGCTATCCAGATGTACACTGCCTCCAGCCCTGGAATGCCTGTAACCAGGAAGGTGGAGAAGATGAAGTTGGTGATGTTGACATGAAGCATGTTGTCAGGGCTGTGTACCTCTCCTATAAAATGTGTTGTCCCAGAAATAGATTCAGAGCACTGTTTCTATAATTTTTGTACCTTGAATGCACATTCCTTTGCTCTCATCCTTACAGTCACGAATTTTCTGTTGTTTTGTGTTATAAAAGACTTTATTACTTTTCCTTTTGTATAAGTTGTACCCAATAAAGAGTGATTCCTCTATTGAACAACTTCTACATGTGTGATGTATTACTGAAGACAAAAAATAAAAATATGTTTTTAGTCAATTTAAGTCATAGCAGTGATATGATGACATTTTAAAATGGAAACTTCAGAAATTATCATTAATTAGATTCCCACTCACTAATCAAAATTTGCAATCTACTGCAGCACATTCTTTTTTGAAATTCTTCAGTCTTGCATATATTGAATAAATGTTGTATCAGTTGATTGCTTGTTCATAGCATTATAGCATTTTGTGGTATTGGGATTGAAATCAGTACTTTTCATATAACAGACAAAACTTTATCTAGTAGGGTGTGGACCTTGCCCTCATAGCAAGCTGGGAGTTACTAATACTGTTTTTTTCTTCTTAAAAATTTCTGTGGATATGAGTGCAAAACTAAAAAGACCTAGATGACTTTACATTTTTATTCATTTTTATTATAGTAATACTATCTCTCTTTTTTTTTACAGTTTTTTAAATTTATTTTTAATTAGATATTTTCTTTATTTACATTTCAAATGCTATCCCAAAAGTTCCCTATACCCTCCCCCTGCCCTGCTCCCCTACCCATCCACTCCCACTTATTGGCCTTGGCATTTCCCTGTACTGTGGCATATAAAGTTTGCATGAAATTGCAAAGCTTCTGTAAGGCAAAAGACACTGTCAATAAGACAAAAAGGCCACCAACTGATTGGGAAAAGATTTTTACCAATCCTAAATCTGATAAGGGACTAATATCCAATATATATAAAGAACTCAAGAAGTTGGACCCCAGACATTCAAATAACCCCGTTAAAAATGGGGTACAGAGCTAAACAAAGAATTCTCAAATGAGGAATAGTAATCCTATCTTATTATCATGAGCTTGGGTCTTTTTTAGGACATACTCTTACTTTGGGATGCATTCATTTTACTTGTATTTTACAATGCGTTTACAAAATACTTTGTGGTGGATTTGGATTACTTTATTGTTACTTCTTCATCAATAATTTTAAGAAGTACTGTGACAAGTTACATTAGCCCAGAAACCTAAAATACCCAAGATACAACTTCCAAAACACAAGAAAATCAAGATGGAAGACCAACGCGTGGATACTTCATTCCTCCCTAGAATAGGGAATAAAATATCCATGGACGGAGTTGCAGAGACAAAGTTTGGAGCTAAGACAAAAGGATGGACCATCCAGAGACTGCTCCACCTGGGGGTCCATCCCATAATCAGCCACCAAATGCAGACACTATTGCATATGCCAGCAAGATTTTGCTGAAAGGACCCTGATATAGCTGTCTTGTGTGAGGCTTTGCCAGTGCCTGGCAAATACAGAAATGGATGCTCACAGTCATCTACAGGATGGAACAGGGCCCCCAATGGAGGAGCTAGAGAAAGTACCCAAGGAGCTAAAGGGGTCTGCAACCCTATAGGTGGAACAACAATATGAACTAACCAGTACTCCCGGAGCTCGTGTCTCTAGCTGCAAATGTAGCAGAAGATGGCCTAGTCGGCCATCATTGGGAATAGAGGCCCCTTGGTCCTGAAAACTTTATATGCCCCAGTACAGGGGAATGCCAGGGCCAAGAAGTGGGAGTGAGTGGGTTGGGGAGCAGGGCAGGGGGAGGGTATAGGAGACTTTTGGGATAGCATTTGAAATGTAAATGAAGAAAATATCTAATAAATTTTTTTTAAAAAATCATGTACCATAGAAAATAAGAGAAAAATATTTCTATATAACTGAAAATGGATCTATAATTGAAAGTTTTACATATTAACTTACACGTCATATGGGCTAATTTCAAAGTATAAAATATTAATTTTTTAACTTTTAACACATAGAATTTTTCACAAGAATTATTGTAGGGCTTGAGTGCATTTTTAGTCAGTAAGTATAAACACATTATACTATGCCTACTTTACAGATATGGTTAGGTGTTAATCATTTGTTCTTTATTCAGGTTAATACTTCATAGGTGTTTTGGCTATGTGATTAATACTGAAATATATCTTGCACTAATAGCACAAATTTAATATGGCACAATTTACTAGTTTCACTAAAAATATTAGGCAACTATCAATACAAAATAAATCAGACAATGTCTATGAGATGATTTCATTTTCATTCACTATATTAACATACATTTATTTTTAGAAAAAATTCTATGAACTTATTTAAATTCTTTCAAGTTATCTATTTCTATTTTATCTCACCTTCCATGTTTCTAAGCTTAAAGATTAAGCATACATCTTAGTCTTCATATCATAAGAAATGACACCATGAACAATAGGCCCTAGACATCTGGTTCTTCCACCTGTCTGCTTGCCATCATTGCCCCTGCTGTTAGTTTTAGTTGAGATTACACTGGGGAGTCTTCATTTCCTGCATGAAAGTACACATTTTCATTGAATCTCATTATTTTTCTGATGTCTCATTTAAAATTTCTTTTGAGTCCATGTTCTGATGGAGGCAAACATGAAGGAAAACCACAGAAATCAGTCTCGATTCTGACTTACCTTTTTTCTGTTACTAGTTACAGGGTGCTTCAGATCCTGCTGACTGATTTCTACCTTCAGTCACACATTCCACAGCTCAAAATTTACACCTACATCATTTTGGTGAGACTTAGAAGTTATTGCACTGATTAATCTATATTTCATATGTTATCTGAAAAGTAAAACCTCAGAGATGAAATCAAATATTAGCCTCAGAAGACTGGTAGGCACTGCTTCTTTAATGGACAGCTGCTGTATCAGGGAATTCTGGCTAGAAAACTTAGCCTCAATTTGATAAGAATACACCTTGCCAAGTCTCCTTACTTGCAAAGTATTGTTTGTTCAGTCCTATGGCTCACCTTTTTCTTAATGCTTCACTTTCTAATTGATGTTTCTTTTTGCTTAGACTTTTTTTTCCAGAGGACTTTCTGAATGTATACTTGGGAATGTTAAATTATGCTTACATTTATGATGAAGCAGAGGTCCCTGGTCAGCATCAGCATGCATGTGGACATTCCTCCTTTTCTAGTTCATGTTTAACTGTTTTACTACCATTTTCCATAATCTCAGACACCTGATACAATCAACTTAGGGATGGTTTCCCGATAAGACCCCTTCTTCCAGCCCTTATTCCTCCTACTTAATTAGCTATTCCTGTACTCACTAATTTAGTCATCATTTCTTTGATCTAAATTTCATTTTCAAATTATACATGGTTTTTCTCTTACCTGGCATCTTAAGACAGCATCCTCTCCAGAATTCTTTTGAATTCTTTCTGTTGAAGACCATGAGTAGTCATGACCTACATTCAGCTACGTTGTTATGTGTGAAGCTCTCCCCTGAGAATTAAAATCTCCCTAAACACTCTTTTTCTTAATGTGAGGATCAACATTGGCCTTCCCTAGAGGCAATGCAAGAATGAACAGGTGTGTGATTGCATCAGAAGAAGTATTATTAGACATCAAGTTTGTAGTAATTGAAGTCTGTTAAGAAGTCAGTTTACCAGTGAATGACATAGTTTAGCACCATGGAAATTCTACATATATTTAAACTATAAATAAGAAAGCTAGCAAGTTTATATAATTGGAAGTTTTCCATTCAAGTTTTTATTGCTCTTTAATTAATTTGGTCCATTTCAAACAAAACACTATTTGGCATTTCTAGAAATTTTAGCAGTGTTCAGAAGCAAATGACTCCTTTTGTGCTGTCATCCTTCTTTAGCCCGTACACTCCATACAAACATCAATGAATAATATTTTAAGCACCACTAAGGCTATTTCGTGATATTTCTTACAACTGCATGTGAACCTAGACCTCTAGCAATATAACCTTTTAAACAACTTTTAACATTTTAAACATGTATTGGAGGGGAGAAAGGAAATGGAAAAGCATGAAATTACATTGTAATTTTATAAAATAAAAGCATTATAAGAACGTAAAGTATACTATCATTGTAATTAGCCTATTATGCCACAACACATTTGAACTTCTTCTATCTGAACATAGTAGGTCTCCTTCCATCACATGTTATGATAAAAAGGATTCCTGAAAGGTGAATCACTCAGATCACTTATTCAAATATATGTCTTGATCACTTCCAAAGTGTAGCATCATCCTTCTTACATCACTGTGTGCAGGTTCAATAGCACAACACTGATATTATTGTTCATTTAACAGTTCTGTATATGGATGTTTGCATTGCATTTTCCCTTGATACATTGTGAACAACCAACAATAAACAGCTTTTCAGAATTAATGAATAATCTTCCATTTTCAATATCTTTTCCCAATTGGACCAAACAACTTAAGACATCTAAATCTAGTTATATATGCACCTGGCAACAGCACTCAAAACCTATAGATTTCCATGAATTTGTCAGAGACCATCCCGTGAGAAAGTGAGTCCTTCACAATCTCCCACCCTGACAGGCCAAATGGCCTCGTGCTAAGAGCTAGTTATCACTCCCTCCTCACTGTTCCCTTCCTGGCACCTGAGGCTATAAAAGATGAATTATAGTCCCCTCTTCCCTATCTCTTCCTGAACTCCCATGCCACCCAAGGACAGGAGTTATGCCTGAGCCCGGCCTGACACCCCAAGGCTGTCAAGGAGGATCTATGTTCCCGAGATAAGATGCAGAGTGCCCGTCGCCTGGAGCCTTTGTAAAGGAATTGTAAAATTCCCCCTCCACCCCTCCCTATTCCTCCTAATGTATGCTTTAAAACAAGGCACCTCAGCATAATAAACAGAGACCTTGACAACTCTTTGCTTGGTCTTCTGCTTCTCCTTCCCTTTCTCCCATTTTCTTCCAGGTTAGAGGTCCCCCTCGCACCTAGGACTAACTGAATCCCGCAGGACCGGATATGAATTGATTATCTCTGAACTGTGGAAGCAAACTATTGTTATCATTTTCTTACTTGCTCTGAGAAATTTCCTCAGGGATAAACACATAAATGAATAATAATGTCACCAAATGTGTCAATATAATTATTCAGTCAAGTTTGTTCTTCTAAAGAAATGCAGTGTTTCTTTTTATTTTTTTATTTTTATTTATTTATTTATTTTGGTTTTTCGAGACAGGTTTTCTCTGTATAGCTCTGGCTGTCCTGGAACTTACTTTGTAGACCAGGCTGGCCTCAAACTCAGAAATCCGCCTGCCTCTGCCTCCCGAGTGCTGGGATTAAAGGCGTGCGCCACCATGCCCGGCTTACTTTATTTTTTAAAAAAACTTGGCTATAAGATGTTAAACACCTTAACTTATCATGCGAACATTTTAAGTAGGAGGACTTGATTTTTTTCTTTTTTCTTTTCTTTTATAAAATTGCTTTTATTTTTTTACAGTTCAGTAGTTGCCCTCCTCCGAGTCCACCCTCCCACAGTTCCTCATCCCATTCCTCTTCCCCCTTTTATCCAAGAGGATGTTCACCTCCACCACCACCACCACTACCGCCACCGCCACCGCCACCGCCACTGCCACCACCACCACCTGCCTGCCTGCCAGGCCTCCCCACTACCTGGGGCCTCAAGTCTGGGCGATAAGTGCCTCTTTTCCCACTGAGGTCAGACCATATAGTCCTCTGCTCTATATGTGTTGGAGCCTAAGACTAGATCATGTATGCGGCCTGGTGGGTGTATCAGTGTCTGAGAGATCTCTGGGGTCCAGGTTAGTTAAGAGTGCTGGTCTTCCTATGAGGTCGCCCGCCTCAGCTTCTTCCAGCCTTTCCCTAATTCAACCACAGGGGTTCCCAACTTCAGTCTAATGGTTTGGTGTATCTGCAGCTGTCTCAATCAGCTGCTTGTTGGGCCTCTCAGAGAACAGCCATGTTAGGCTTCTGTTTGAAAACATACCATAGCATCAGTAATAGTGTCAGACCTTGAAGCTGCCCTTGAGATGGATCCCAAATTGGGACATTCACTGGATCTCAGTCTCAAACCCTTTTTATCCCTGCCATTCTTTTAGACAGGAATAATTCTTACATGGCATTGTCTTCTCCAAGGGTGAATTATGATGCTTTTGTTCTTTGCTGCTGAGATTTCATGTTCAGACAAGCATCCTAATTCCAAACTCTATAAGTATCTTAATTTAATTAACCAATAAGGTGCATTTAATGTTTGTTAAAGGTATTGCTTTTCTTTAGAGCTGGTTGTCATTTTTCAGTCTAATTTTTACTCCCCATTCTGTCTTGCCATGAGACTCATCTCTACTAAGTCTCCTGTTTATATTTCTTATTGAGTAATTAATAGTGAGGTAAATCTAACATGGGTGCAAACTTTAATCTATTTTCACGAACCTTTGAAATGTCACATTGTTTATGAGGTATTATTAATTAATAACACCTATATAAAGCAATCTTTTTATGTTCAGTTGAAATAAAAATTTTCCCTTAGTGATCATTGGATTTGTAGAAATGTGTATCTCTTTATATCATTGATTAAAATCAGTGAAAATGTAAACAGAATTTCATAAAGAAGAGGGCAGATGCAGAGTAAGATAGCTACCAAGACATCATGAAAAGCCTAGCATTGAAAAATCAATCAACCTTGTCTATTCAGCCTTTGAAGTTGCAAGATGATATCACCTACAATGCTCAAACCAAGTTACAAAAATGATTGGAGAAAAAAAAACCTCACAAAATTTTAAGGAAATGTTGTTGGACCACATTCAGTTTTCTTGTACGATGTGTGGTCAGTGGACCACAGGGTGGAAAGGCTTCTTGAAAGGGAGTCTTTTCCTTAAAATTATTAGCTAATGGTCTTGTGTAGAATTTTTTCAGCCTCATCTTTTCTCCCAGGATAGTCTAGTCTGCAAGTAAAATCATCTCTAAGTATTTGATATTCTAGAAATTAAATATTTACTGACTCTGTCATTGAGATAGCCAATGATGTTGTTAAAGAACTAACATCTTAGATATACAGGCAATTACATTTCCCAAATATTATCAAACATATTTTGTTTCAGTTCATGTGTATATTCATTTCATGACAGATTATGAATTCTGCTGCTTAGCGTAACTGCAGTTTATGAAGTTATTGTTTAAGTTAGTTATGAAACATAATTTAGAACTAAATAAACTTATTATAAAGCATTCACAACTAAATAAGTTCCATTTCTAAAAGTAGAAAGGATGTTAACATGACTTTCTGACTTGTGTATGGAATCTTCCAAAGTGTTTTTAGTTCCACTGTTAAAATAGATCCCACTGTAGTTTAGATTAATCATTATAATTGTATAATTTAAAGAGTTTATGAAATTATTTAGTACTTTTGTATCTTTATAAGTAGCAACCATTTGATAAGTTAATAGGAACCTCAGTTGTAAAAGCAATCATAATTTTCATTTTTTATGTAATTTGTTGACAACTTCATGTGTGCATATAGTTCATTCTGATACTCTGCCCCTCATCCTTATATCTCTTTCTTTTAACCATATTATTCTCCATCACACTCTACACTTTCCTATCACACACACCTTCCTAGATTTTTCACTTTTAGGTTGCTTTGTTGCTGGTTTGGTTTTAATCAGAGCCATCTATTTGACTTTTTCATTGGAACCATTTATAGAACCTGCTGGGCTCGCCACTGGACACACAACTGAAGGCAATCTCTCTCCTCTCCTTGAATCTCTCTGTAGCAAAGATTACAGCTAAGTCCTCACTAATCTACACAATGAACAGTCAGGTATAGATAAAGGAAAGCTCAGGGTACAATCAGTTTTATGGTATTGGTATCATTATTATTATTATTATTATTATTATTATTATTAGTTGTTGTTGTTGTTGTAGCAGCAGCAGCAGTAGTTGTTGTTGCTGCTGCTGTTTTTATTATTAATTTTATTCTGAGACTATAATTACATTGTTTCCTCTTTTCCTTCTCTTTATCCAGTCCCTCCATTCACCTGTTTTGACTCCATTTCAAATTCATGGCTCCTTTTTCATCAAGTGTTGTTACACGGATATATAGGTCTGTATATAAACACATAGTATATAAAAAAATCATCTTGTGCCATTTATACTTTTGGATAACTAACTGGTGTGCCCTTGATATTGGTAGAACCTTTATTTGAAAATTTAAATGGAAAAATTAAGTGTAATGACACTTGGGTGATTTAAATTCTGAATTGCTTCATAACACAGCAAATAAATCAAAAAAAGTCTTCGTATTGGCACAATCATTGGGGAGTGCACATCAGCCACTTTCATGATGATGTTATGTGGGCTAGTGAAAGGAAAAGCCAGGAAGAGAACCAATTTAGGCATTCTTCACATTTAGACAAAACTCAAGAGTAAGATTTCAAGCTAATGTGTTTTCTGGTTTATTTTTAAGGTTTTGTAAAGTTTTACAAATCATAAAATAACAGATAAATTATTTAATTCTTCAGACTATGAAAAAATTCTAAAATCAAATAGAAAATGAAACTTGTAATTCATCTAGGTGAATTAAAGCAGTATATTTACTATCAAATATGTTTAATTCAAGACATCATTCTCTATTATTCTCAGATAGGGGAAATAGGTATATATGTCTCAAGAATCACATGAAGTGGCTGTGTATTTTTGACATAGATAGCACATATGAATAGATTTTTAATAATGATTTCTACAAGTTGAGATCTTTCTTATTTAAAATCTCAATCCTTCCTACATATTTGACCATGTCTATGCATTTATAATACCTATTATACATTTTCATTTCAAACTGCCTTTCATACAATAAAGGAAGAAAATGACAGATCTTCACTTTCTAATAAAAATGATACTTATTCATTTCTCCAGTACAACAGGAAAGGAAGACATACTCTATATAAAAAAAAGCAATCTCCTTCTCAGGTCCCTTGAGGAAAAAATAAATTTTGCCTAAGAAAGTTGGAAATTCCCTAAACTTTTAAAATCTCAGTAGAGATTGTCAGGCACCTGGGAGACCCTTTTGCTAGTTTATAAATCAGTATTAAACCCTTAAGGTTAACACTTCCTCTCCATATTGAGTGAAGAGTTTCCTGTGTCAGAAAGGAGAATCCTGGCAACAGACGCTCTTGAATGAGAAGGTGTTGTCTACTGCACAGTGAGTGAAGTATTCTGAAAAGAAAGGATAGCATCTACTGAACTCTGAGAAAGTCCATTTAGGCAATGCTGTATAAAATAATTTCATATTTGATTCAGTTTATAACATTTCAAAAAATACCATCATGTTTCCCATGATAAAAATGATTAAAACAAAAAGAGTTATATTGTTCAATTAGAAAAATATTTGTTTGGGAAATTATATTGGAGAATTTTAAGTTTGAATAAATAATAATTAGAAATTAAATTATTGATTAATTGTATTTTCTATGTAGTATTTATTGTATTTGTCAATATATAGTTTTAATAATATCATAGACTTAATATATACTAACATTTTACTGATTTGTAAATATAACAAAATGTTTTTATAATATATAAAATTAACCTTGATTCATTTGTCTTAAATTGAATTCTCTGACATAGCAGAAAGAAATTCTAATTGATTAACATTTAGGAAGTGGACTATATCCTTCTTCTCTAGTGTTTCATAGGGTTAATCCACATAGCAACATTAAAATGTGTTACCATTATTGCAAAAGTAATATAAATAAACCGATTTTTTTGAAATCAAGTTACTAAATTCAATCATTTAAATAAAGTCAAATTTATATGTTTATAAAAATATCAATGATAGTAATCACTTAAGATATTTCAGGAAATGTTTCAAAGAAACCAAAATGTTATGAATGAAACTATCAGAATATGAGTCCATGGGGAGATAATATAGTCACAATTCAAAACCTTGTGAGTGTAACTATTGAAGTATAAGTTGATAATTCTCTATCAGATGATTAAATGATATTTGGAGGACATAAAATTGTGGTTATTTAAGAATTAAAAAAATAATCAGATTTTGTTCCATAAGTCTGAAAGGTACAGGAAAGAATAAATGGTGTAGTCACATCAATTGACTTGAGGGAAGGTATAAATAAATTCAGAAACTAATAAAAGAATGTAAATTTAGATTTATGAACAATAAATAAGTAAGTGTTATCCTCTACTGAAAAGATTTATTTTTGTCATTTTTGATTTCAAGACCACATGATTCAAATAACACCTTTCTAAAAATAGGAAATTAACCACCAAAGACAAACTCTTCATGCATTGCAGTTATAATTCAAACCTGTTATGATCCTTCCTGACTTCTTGCTCTCATAACCACAAATCAAACAAGCAAACATTTCATGGATGATTAGTTTACTCGTTTTTCTGAAGAAAAACTGAGCTGTACAGATTTAGAAGGGTTGAAATAATAAGAAACCCTATATACTGTATGACATATGTCCAAAAAAATCTTTAAGTATGGGATGGGTAGGGATATGTATAGATGACTTTAGAACTCTGAATAGATAAAGCACTAGAAATAATATTTAAGCAGAAATGTTGGTGAGATCACAGATATCTATGAGTTTACTCACTATGGCATGGGGCAGTCTGCAAGGGTCTAGTAGTTGGGAGTGTAAGACACAGAAGCCTGGGCTTTGTCCTTGACATAAATTAGTTTCCAGTAATGAGAGTCTAGTAATTTCACAAATATGACATTTTCTTTAATAATCATCTAATGGATAGGATTATGAAAGAAAGCACACACACACACACACCACATCTGTGATTATTTAGTGTCATTAAGAAACAAACCATTCTCACAAAACAATATTTGAGCAAGTTTTATTAAGTTAATTAATAACTGATAGAATATAGTAATTTAATAGTAATTTTAATGTATAAAGTCATGTAATCTTAACATCATTCATATATGAGGCACCTTAAGTTTACTGAAGGCTCATTGGGGTACATTTTTTGCTACAGTCCTTACAATCTGTCTCTCCCAGTCTCTGATCAGCAGTCTGCCATTTGATCCTTTCTTTCCTCATGTACATGTTTTCCGTTTCTCTTTTTTTGTCATATGACACAAATGATCATTTCTTGCTGTTGTGTCTGTCAGTTATTTTTTTCACTTTTAAATTTTAAGTTACATAGATCTGTTGTAATTTATGTGTCCATACAACAATAAATGAATAATCATTTTCTTTTTTGGCTATCATAAATTGTACCTATAAATAATTCTATATAAACCTTTATGATCATGTACTTTTGTTTCTATTAAGCAAATTTATAGCAATGAAATCACTCGGTGAATATTCAGTAATTTACTTTACAAAGAAACTGTCGAAATGTTTTTCATTAGAGATTGTACAATTCTATGTCCTATCAACCCTTTCTGAGGATTCTAGTCATTCGAGTCTCTGCCCAAAATTTGATAACCAAATTTAAAAGTCTCCATGCCTCGATTTTTCCACTTCATGCATTAAAATATACTTTTTTTTACTTATTACTCAGTTTCAAGTTTCTTACTTTATTGTCTTTTATAGATCTATGAGTGTCCTGGACTGCAGTTCCACCTCCAACTCATCATGTCAGATTTGAATACTACTTCGAATTGGCCCACTTTTTCCTTCATTGGTATACCTGGTCTAGAGGCTGCACATATGTGGATCTCCATCCCCTTCTGTCTCCTGTACCTGGTAGCACTTGGGGGCAACGTTCTTCTCCTCCTTCTGGTTAGAGCGGAGCAGAATCTTCATGAACCCCAGTTCTATTTTTTGGCCATGCTAGCCCTCACTGATCTTGGCCTCTCATTGTCAACAATGCCTAGTGTCTTGGCCATCTTCTGGTTTGATGTCCACGATGTCGGTCTGGATGCCTGTCTGACACAAATGTTCTTTATTCACACACTCTCCTCTGTAGAGTCAGGTGTTCTGGTGGCCATGGCTTTTGACCGCTTGGTTGCTATCTGTGCTCCACTAACCTACACTAGAATCCTGAATCACCACACTGTGGTCTGCCTCAGTGGAGCTGCCCTCATACGAGGAGCCACTCTATTGGCCCCTTTGCCATTTTTCCTCAGGACGTTTCCTTTTTGTGGGGCCAATATCCTCTCACACTCCTATTGTTATTACCCAGATATGCTTAACTTGGCCTGCGGAGATGTCACATTCAGCAGTGTATACGGATTGGTCTGTGTACTCTGCACATTTGCAGTGGACGTAATCTTCATCGTAGTATCATACATGAAGATCTTGGGCACTGTCATGAAACTGGGGATCCAAGATCGAAACTGGAAATCCCTGCAAACCTGTGTCTGTCACCTCTGCACAGTCCTGGTGTTTTACTTGCCACTCATCAGCCTTGCAGTACTGCATCGTTACACCCAGGAAACTTCTCCAATTCTCTACACCACCATGAGCAATGCCTACCTCCTCATGACCCCACTGCTAAACCCTCTGGTTTATAGCCTCAAATCCAGGCAGATCCAAGCTGCCTTGCGCAAGCGATTTGGAGTGCAACGTGTTGTTGCTGGGGAATGAGGTTTTTCTATGTATGAAAAATTGCAGTGATCTTTAAAATATTGTTCAGGCTCTACTAAGTGCCAAATAGTGTTCTCGGCACCATGAGTTCTAACATTAAACAGTACTCATTCCCTCAAATAAGGAAGATCAGCAGAAAGCTTTAAAAAGAGAACAAATATGTTTGTGTTTGCTGACTAATGAACATTTTTTTGGTATTAATGAGGAAAAATAGGACTCCGAATTCAAAAATACTGAATACTACCATGACTAAGAAGTTGAGGGATCTAACTCGGTGTTGTATATAATTCATGAAGGTCTAGCTACAGAGTAAAACAAGATACCACACAATTCTTGATTTAATGTTACTTAAGACATTAAAAAATACAAATGGATGATAAGTATATGATTGTATTTTACATAATACCTGCTGACAACATAATAATGATCAATAACACTAGATAAATGTACTCTCTGAAAAGATGTTTATAAAAAGTCCAAGAAGTGGTTAATAATATTCATTGAGAATTGATACTTTAATCAGACCTTGTCTGTTTCCAAGTTAAATGTGGGCATCTACAGCTTGTCTTCCAAACAAAGAAAGAAAAACTCAGTTATCTCTGATGATAAATAATCATGTAACAGAATAGCAAGGGTCTGACTCTGCTTTAAGAAACTTTTAAGACTGACCATGTGGTATTGGTCAGCTCTGAAAATATACATACAAGTAAAATTATACAGACTGAGCAGGTTGTATTTAGGAAATATATATATATATATATATATATATATATATATATATATATGCATGTACCAATGTTTAATGAAAAGGGAGGCTATGACTTTGAAAAAGAGCAAGGATGTGTACATGGGAAAGCTTGTAAGAAGGAAAGGTAAGGAGGAAATTAGGTAATTATATTATAACCTGATAAAAGAAAAGAAGTAATAATCATAAAAAGAAAGTTAAATGAGTTTCTAAACAATAGATGATCATAAAATTTTTACTATTATGTTTGACACATTTAGTAGTTATCAGAAAAAGAAGGAACAATTGTCATACAGTTTTCACTCTAGTACAAAGGCCAGGGCAAAGCTTGCAATGATGTAACTGATGGGCCTGGACTTGTTTTGACTTGGCGTTAGAGGGGGAGGAAAACAGTGAGAGCTGGGGTCAAGAACTTCTGAAAGATGGGAATCTCATGACCAAAATATTAAATGATTGAAAATGGTCCCAATCTCAAATGCATTCCACAGTCTCTGCTCTGTCAGACACTTACTGGCTAAAGGAAGGTGTTTTAAATAGCACTGAGTGAGGCTTTTTCTCTGGGAAGGAGATTACTTGAAAAGCATCAAAAACACAAATGAAGGGAACTTCTGTCTGTTCCCATCCCCTCCAGTCCAAGTACACTTCCAGATTTCCAGAAAACTGATGTCAATTTAAATGATTCTTGTCAGAGACCATGGAAAAGGAAGTTTTAGATGCTATTTATGTTGGGGGGGGGCAAACTAATTTTTTTTTATAATTTAGCAATCATATGCCATAATATTTTAGGAACAGTTTCTGAAATCTTTTTAAACTTTTACCATCCTTTTACATCTTTGATATTAAAAATTAATGAATATTTTATGCCATTATATATTTGTATTAGTAACTTCATTTTAAAAGAATTATTTAAATTTTATGATGAATGTTTTTCTTCCACATATGTCTATGCACTACACGAATTTCTAACCAGAAAAGGGTATCCAGTCTCCAGAGATTGGAGTTATAAATGGTTGTGAGGTGCCACACGGGTGCTAGGAACTAAACCTGGATCCTCGCCACTGCATCACATGCTTTAACCACTAACACCTTTCTTCAGTAACAATAACTTGTAATTAATATGACACGAATGTATTTAAACATATTAAATACATGTGATTGCTCTCAAATAATTTGGGATATAGTGTACTCTAAAATAACAAGCAATTTTGAAAAACTCCATAGTTGACACTATTACTATTAGCAACTTACTGGGTGACCCTCAAAGGCATAGTTTACCTAGGATGCTGGAGGTTCTGGGTTGATCACCAGCACCATTGCAACAGGACAAATGAACCGTTTTATAACTGATGTAGTTCAACACATAAAACATTGATATGTTTAGACATTGTTCTTTGAAGAAAATTCTGAAATAAAACAGCAGAAAAATTAATTTAATTCTGATTTCCAATCAAGAAACTAATTTAATAAATAAAAGGAAGCAAATTCATTAAAAAATAAAAGCTATAGCAATACTGTCATGTCTTGATTTTATTGGAAACATTTAACTCACATTTTCATTATTAAGCATATTTTGTGTAATTTCAAAGAATTATTTTATATTTATCTTAATTTTCCTAATTATCTTTACCAAGAACAAGACTTGTTAAGATATTTACAAAATTTACAATATCTGATATAAGAATATATCTAAAGAAGATGTTTTAATTTTCAGAATAAGTCTTGACTGTTAACTCTTGGTGTGAAATTAACATTCCTTTTTTTTTCTACATGGATATTATGTTTTATCAGCAAGATTTGTTGAAAAGATCAGAATTTACTCATTTTGTTGTATTTTTTTAAATAAATCATTCAATTTGTTTGGCTATTTATTTATTCTGTTCATGTGGAGGTTAGAGGATAACAAGCAGTTTTTGGTTTTTCCTTCCAGCATTTGAATCTCAGAAATGGAACTCATACCCTCAGGCTCTGAAGGAAGTGTCTTTGTCTGCTAAGCCATATTGCCTAACTTGATATCCACTTTTTTAGAAAAAAAGCCAAACATCTTCCTTTTGTAGGTGTATATATTTTTCTAAGCTTATAGTTGTATCCTTATATTCCTTGTTATCCTCTTGAATTACACATACTTTATAAGTTTTAGCAATTAATTAGAAGATAGTATGTATTTATCCCCGATTAATGACTCAAAAGTGACACTTATTTATCATGACATTTCTAGGACAAGACGTCATTTAACCTTGGCTCTCTATTTTCCTATCATTACTAATAAAATTGAATATTTTTGTTTTTAAATGTTTGCTTTCTTTTGACAGTAGTCTCAGGATATTATTAGTTTGTTTTAGTTGATAATCTTATTGTTGATCATCCTTAACCAACTCTTGTATTACTTCACCATTCATTTTTAAAACTATTGGAGCAATAGTTTTGTTTGTGTGTGTGTGCGTGTGTGTGTATGTGTGAGTTCATATGTATATTTTATTAGCAAGTAAAGAGAGAAGTGGAGAAAGAAATAGAGAGAGAGAAGGGAGGGGGAGAGATATTGCATGCAGTACCTTTGGGAACATCAGCTATTCAATAAATACTCCATTGAAAGTTCTGAGAGAGGTGAAGTGCGAGCCTCACTCAACTTCTCCAGCCACAGACACTGAGGTAAATGGAAGCACTGGAGTGCTTGGGACTCTACCTAGGATATGGATGGAAAATAGACAATAAGAAAACAGAATGCAAATGTAATGGTCAGACTTTTTCTTTTCCTTCACACTGAGGAGCTCTTTTTAACATTAAGGCATAGCATTGTTGTGTTGGTCTTAGTATATTCTGATTAATATTTATATGCTTATACATAGGAAGCCTTAAACACGACTGGACAAAAATAATTAAGTACAGAATGACAATTTGGTGATATAACAATGATTGAAAACTATACTGAAACTCTTCAAAATATAGGTTGGGATCATTCACTCTTAGTCATAGAAGCAATAAATCCTAATCCTGGTTCTTAGGAGGCTAAAACAGGCTTAAAATATATGTCTTTTCATGTAGTCTTTTCCTCTTATTTTCTAAAGACCACAAAAATGGATTTAGAAAAAGGAAAATGAAGTCACATCACTGACTTTGCTTTAAAACCTTTGGTAAGTGCAAAGTTCATTGCAGCGCTGTCTTTGTAATATATGAAGCATTGTCTTAACATAATCTCAGCCCTTCTCTGGTTCCTGTAAGCCACTCTCTTCTCACTCAGCTTTTCTCTTCCACATACCACTGGCCCTTAGTTTCTCCCTCATTTATCTGGAACTCTTTCTCTTGTATGTTCCTTATGACTTATATTATCAGTTTCATAAATACACTGGCATCAGTGTGCTCTATACTTAGTACACTTTAAGACAATAATCACTATGCCCCAAAAAAACTGCGCCCTTTTGTGTAAATGCTTATACAATGTTGAAAATTTTCTTAAATTTACTTTTTTTAAATTCAAGGATTTTAAAACCTTTTCTGATAACGTTGAGAATAGACCATTTAGTTTACTTTCTAAAAATGTTAATATGATTATACAGCTGTATGTTTTGGCAAGTTCTAAAATAAATATGAATTATATTGTAAACAAAACATGTTTAATAGTGTATCCTAATAGCACAGAAAATGACTCTATATGCTCTGTTCAAGAAAACATGTAGTTAGTTACTGAATTGATGAATAAATGGATTCCACAAGTCAGCAGTCAATTTCAGGGTGCTCTTGAATGACATAGGCTTTAGACTGCCATTTATTATGACCAAGTCCTTGCTGTCACAGGTTCTTTAATATCCTTAAAGAAAGAGACATCCGCTTCCCTCTTCCCATTCTACATGTCTAGGAATATAGACAGAAGAGGACACGCAAGAGGAAAGGAAAGTGAAACTGTCACGTGGTAGCCATGCTTAGTGGACAGAATTTTAATTACTCCAACTCTGACTCTCTTACCTTGTTCTCTCCAGTGTTTTCTATTCTTGTCTGAAATTGGGAGCTCTCTATGGTTCTATAGAACCAACAGCTTATGTTTTAGTGGAAATTATGTCATGTGTCCTGAACAGTTGCTTTTATCTCTTACATAGTTCTTTTCTCTCTTGTAGAAAAGTATAGAATTTAATCTTTAAATGTATAGACACTTAAAAAAACAGTTTAGTGTGTGTCTAATTAATTTTTATTTTATTGAAAATGTGAAGGGAAATTTGACATTTACCCTACAGTTAAAGAAATTAAAAACTTACATATAGATAGTATTCTTGATTTGAGATTTTCTATAATGCTATTTCAAAATGTGTTTAGTATTCATTTTTGGATAAAAGGAACACTTATTCATTTCTGGTGGGAGTTCAAACTTTTAGAGCCAGTGTGGTGGCTCTATATAGAAATCAGTGTCATGGTTCCAAAAGAATTTGGTGTAAGATCTGCCACACAATCCAGATATATCCATCTTGAGCATATACCTAAGGACCTCACATATTACTACAACTTGTATTAGAAGTTATACTTTTTATTTGTCCAGGTCAACACTTTTGGATACTAAATATTACCTTGTAAAGCTGTGGGTTTTTTCAATAACATTGTACATTCTATTCCCAAATGTCTTTTTAATTATTTATTTTTCCCCCAAATGCCTTCTTTTTTTCTGTTGAAAATAGGTTCTTCTCTCATACAAAACATCTCTACCACATTCTTCCTTCTCAGTACTCCTTCCAGCTCCCCATCCCCATCTCCTCTCTCCACTGGATCCACTCCTAATCTGTCTCCCTTCAGAAAGGAACAGACCACCAAAACACAACATTCAAACATGAAAAAAAATACAGTAAGACAAGGCAATAGCCCTCACATCAAAGCTGGACAAGGCAACCCAACAAGAGGAAAGGATCCCAGAAAGAAGCAAGCGTCAGAGACACCCGCTCCCACTGTTAGATGTCCCACAAAAACACTGAGCTAACAGCCATAACACATGTGCAGAGAACCTGCTTCAGACCATGTGGGTCCTGTGCTTGCTGGCTCAGTCCCCAGGAGCCCATGTGGGCCCTGCCTAATTTATTCTGTTCTTGATCTTTTTAGTTTCTGTTATTAATTTTGTTTATTATTTAATTTGAAGATCAAATGAAAATTCAAGATCAAGTAAAATACTAATCTGCAGCAATATATTTAATTAATGAATGCTAATTATGATGAATTCCAGCTAGGAAAATTAATAGAGATTATCAGATGGACATATCACAAAAACATTTAAGATGTCTAACTGTGTGTAGAGTGTAGCTTTTGTTTCAAAAATTCCAAATTTAAAGTTTTCTGAAGGCAATGTTAGAGATTAAGATGAAAATATGTATTTAAAAGCATCCAGAATCAAAGAATAAAAATAATTAGTTATGGAAGAGGAATTGATTGAAACTGAAACTAGTCATTGTTTTCTAATGTCCATTGAACAAAAGACATTTAAAAGTCTAGAAGAATAATTCATTAAAATATTTAATCATAAATTAATTTCAACATCATTTAATTTTGCTCTAGAAATCGAAAAAGATAAAATTTCACAGAAAAAAATATTTTAGATGGTCAAATATTTTTAAAAGACTATGGAGGGGAGATATATCCCCAAGTGACATGAAACTAATTTGTAAGCTTCTAATTCTTTATCAATAATTATTAGATATTATCATGTAATTATTGGAATTAATATAAAGAATGCTATGATTTTTTAAAGGTTTTATTTATTTTTTGTATGTAAATACAACATAGCTGTCTTCAGACACTCCAGAAGAGGGCATCAACCTCGTTATGGATGGTTGTGAGCCACCACGTGGTTTTGGGATTTGAACTCAGTACCTTCAGAAGAGCAGTCAGTGCTCTTAACCGCTGAGCCATGTCTCCAGCCCATAATTTATAATAATTTAAATTTATATTTCTACCATAGAAGAAAAACACAGAATAAAGACCATAAAATGGCACATGTTGAATAATTTATATGTACTTTATATATAAGACTTAAAAATTAAACAAATACTATAAATATATTTATTATAAATATATTAAATATTATAGATTATGTATTCTGATATATTTAAGTATATTTATATAATATTTTAAAATACTGACAAAGATACAGAGTTATCATGTATTTGGAATAGGAATATATCTAAATACACAAATGTGTATATTTAAGAACCAGTGCTTGTTTCAACTCAGATTTCATCTCCTATAGTGAGAAGACAGAGGAACTGGGTTCTCTGCCATCCAGGGTAATTTCTTCTGTTTATATAATTGCGTGTGTCCATTAACATATATGTGAGTCACTATGCATGAGTACACACACACACACACACACACACACACACACAGAATTTCAAGAGTGACATTACATATCCTGTTGTAACACTCTCCACTATGTTTCCTTGAGGCAGGATCTCTCACAGAACCTTCAGATTCGCTTGTGGCCAGCAAGTCCCATTGATCTTCCTTCTCCCTCTGACCCCACAGTACAGGAGTTACAGACACCTGCCACCAGTTTCACTTTTTTCATAGTTCTGGAATTTGTAATCAGGTCCTATGCTAGCACAGTCACTGCTCTTACCCACTTAGCATCAGTCCAATCCCATGCTTGCTTGTTTGTTTGATTGATTGTTTTAATCTATTAAGACTTTGAAACTGTCTGATGTTTTTTGTATGCACTGCTACTTATTTTTGCCAGCCCATAGTTCTCATTCTAAGGCTCTTGGATCCATGTGGTTTGGGAATGGGCTGAACACAAAATGCAGTATTTATTTTCACTGCCATCTTAACTGGATTTTCACCACATGGAGATTAGTAATGAAAAAGATTATCTATGCTCAAGACAATATTCAAGAAAACAATCATTCCTTGCTATAATTGTTAAAGTCATTTTACTCCCAATAACGCTATCCTTCACAGGTAATATCCAACACATTTGTTAGAACATGCTGAATGTGACATTTAACTTTTGCTTCTTTCCAGGGTTCAGTGACAGAGAAACTGCTTTGCACAGTGATTCTCATAGCTGTCCATGTCTGAATTTAATACCACATTTCAACCTTCTGTCTTCATCCTCACTGGTCTCAGAGGGCTGGTGGGTGCACGCCTGTGGCTGGGACCACTCCTGAGCCTGATGTACATCACCACATTGGCAGGGAACTGTACTGTAATTTATTTAGTGAGGACTGAAAGGAGTCTGCAGGAGCCCCAGTACCAATTTTTGTCTATGCTGGCCGGGGCTGACATTGTCTTGTCTGTCTCTACACTGTTCTCTGTGCTAAAAGTTTTTATCTTTGACCTCTATGAAATTGCATTTGACAGTTGCCTTGCTCAGCTCTTCTTCATCCATACATCTTCTTCCATGGGTTCAGGAATCTTGTTAGCTATGGCTTTTGACCGCTTTGTGTCCATCAGTCACCCCCTGCAATATACAACAATACTGACGAACTCACGAGTCACCAGGATGGGACTGGCAGCCTTTCTGAGGGGTGTAGCGCTCATGATGCCCTTGCCTATACTGCTTAAGAGATTACCATTCTGCAAGGGGCAGCTGTTGTCCTATTCCTACTGTATCCACCCAAATGTCATGAAGCTAGCCTGTGGCCAAGTCAAGATCAATATTTTCTATGGTCTTGTTTTGGTTATATTTTCATTTGGGGTGGACTTTTTGCTCATAGCTATTTCTTATGCTCTGATATTTCAAGCAGTTATGGGGATCGCTTCTAGAGAAGGTCAGATGAAGGCGCTCAATACTTGTTTGTCTCATATCTTTATTGTTTTTATCTACTATGGCCCTTTGTTGGCAATAACTGTAATGCATCGCATCAGCCACAGAAGTTCTCCAATAGCACATGCAGTCCTGGGAAATATCTATCTTTTTATGCCCCCAATGCTTAACCCAATTGTGTATAGCCTGAAGACCAAGCAGATTCGCTCTGCCCTGAGAAAATCTTTGAAGATCCAGAGGAGATGAACAGTTCAGAAAGCTAATGACAGTTTGAATGAAGAAAAGTACAATTTTCAATTTCACCATACACAAGATTGTTTATTTTACTGTATTTATATCTGGAATGTGTATATAGGTATGAAAATAAAATAAAATGTTGAAATTACAGCTTTTATGAATAAAGACATGACATTTATATAATCACAAGTATTATTTCTCCTATATTTCTTAGTCCATGTTTTGATGGACTTTGCTAACTAAACAGTGAAAAGCAGTTCTTGTTATATATTTTGTTGTCTTCTATTCATAGGTACTACATTTTTATAGTTCCAAATGAGAGTTATAATTAAATAATTCCATAAAAGATTCAGAAACTTCATCAAATCCCCAATACTATTTCTTCAATTTCTGCCTCAGGTTCTTACTCTATTTTATTTACTAAAATATCCTCTATCTTTCTTGCACTATTTATAAGAGAACAAAATTCATAACCATCGTTGACCATCCTTGCTACAGAGTGTGTGGGTCATAGCATCCCATTAGTAAATTATTTTGTATAGTTTACCTGAAAATACTTCTGGATCTGCATGCACATCTTTTTAGAGGAACAAAGCATTTATTCTGAATTCCTGTAGCTCACACCATTGTTAGCTAGTTTTGTGTCTTTGATTTTCCCCAGTTTCAGAACACCTGGATCGTCACTTTGAGAAGCTTGCTTGTGATCTTCAGATCACATGCATGAACACATGCATATGTTCTTCTTAGCAATAGTCTTCAAAGACATGAAAACCAGGGTAAAATTCAACAACTTCTTTGAATGCAATTTTCCTCTCAGATTTCCTCTATACCTAAGTGACTTTGATTTTTTTGTTTCCAGGGTGAAGATTAACCCCCTTATTTCTACATACTTTTAAATGTCTTTTTCATTAGTTTCATTCAGTAGCATTTACTAAATTTACTTTAAATGCTTTCATTTTTCTACATCTGAATGTTAAGTATTCTAAATGTCTTTCTTCATGTAATGTGGGACTGAGTTCCATATTTCTAACTTCACCTGGACTAAAAATTGGTATTTACTGTGTTATGTTAAGAGGTCAAATCCCGGGAATTCATACAGGACATACCCAGGCACAAATTCATTACCCAAAGGAGATTTATTACCATGGAAGGCAAGTGGGGGTGTGGGTGGAATTGCAAAGGCAGCCATAGCAGCAAGCAGAAGCAAAAGAACAAAGATGCAAAGAGATGTAGAAGATGGCATTTTTCACAGAAGTGAGTATTAAAGGGAAAGGGGAGTCTGTGCTAAGGTAGCTTGGCATGTCATGGTTGGACATATTAACAAAATAATGAAATTTGATTATTGGACTTTAGTGTTTTGTGTCAGTGACCTATTAAGGGAATAGACCTCAGGGGGTAGTCTTTAGGAAATTAGCAGTTTTAAGGAAGGCATGGGAAGAGGGAGGATTAAAAGGGCAAAAACCCCATATGCAATGTTTGTCATGCTCAGACCTGTGTTTGCCTTGCTTGGAACTGTTGGAGCCCCTTCATTACATAAAAATTTTTAAAATAATTATGATTGTGTTAAATCTTTATTCTCACTTTAGCAACACTATATATGTTTTTGGCTTTGGCTTATGACCGACAGTATATTTTTTCTCTTTCCTTAATAAAGTACTTGAACATACTTTAAAATTTGAGCTCATGATAGTTAGACTTCAACAACTCCCAAGAGTTCCATCAAAATGACATTGAGAAGAAACTCACTGTTGGTCCAGTGACTCCTAAGTTGGAATAGTCATTCAAGATTTAGTCTGGATAATTTTGACCTAATGCTGTCTCTAGGTAGATACTATAAGAACTTAGTTGAATCAAAGGACACTCAGCTATGTCCACCAGAAAATGCCAACTTGATAGGTGGAAAAATATATGTCAGATACCAGATTTTTGTATGCTGCATCAAATGGTTATTCAAGTGTTAGGGAAAGCATTTTAGGTGGGTTTTCCATATATTCTGTGATTATGTGTATGAGAAATGAGAGAAAGAGAAAGAGAAGGATATTACAAAATAAAACAGAGAATAATAACAAAATGAATACCCTTTATACTAGACTTCAATTATAAAACTCTAATAATAGCCAAAACATGACATAATTTCCAAATAAGTATATGGAATGATTTCCTAATAGATCCTCATGATAAACTGTATTAAGGGTTGTTAGCAGAGTGAGAGCAGCTGTGTATCCCAAGCAAAGTATTTTAATGGCCTACTAAGTTTATTAAAGTTAATGAAGCATATAAATCAATGTTATTATTAATTAAATAAATAAATGTAAATGCTGATCAGCATTCAGATGTCTCCTCTCTGATTGACATTTGCTTCCACCAGAGGAAATTCTATGATTATAGTCTACTTCCTCCAAGTATAACATTCTATCCTCCTCCCATATCTCTGAGTATGCTGCTATCTTTAATGTCGGGTGGGTAATTTTAAATTTAAAAAAATAATTTTATTTGTAATTTTATATTAAAGTTTAAAAATAATTTAAAAATAAAAAATGGCATTTCCCCCCTTATGTTGACTAAGCTTGCTTTTGTTTTCTAAAAGATGGTAGCATTTGCTAGGTTTCCATATCCCTTCAAGTTTTGCATTGGTTATGTGACTCTTTAAAGTCACTAAACAAAAATATGCATATCGCATACTGAATCTCATCATATAATCATATAATTACAGAGTAGTAGATCAATATATTTTTAATGATAATCAAAATACTGTCCTCTTTGTGGAAGACAAAAATATCTCCTCGTTTCTCCCCATTTTATTCCATGAAATAAAAGCATATTCCTGAGAAGCAAATAGATGAAAGAGCAGAAAGTATGACACCTCTTTTGCTAAGACTGTGTGTGGTTATTTGAGCAAGTTTCCCCAAACTTTAAATATTTTACACACGGCAGACCTTATCTGTTTGGTTTTTAAGCTGTAAACCAAGGGGTTTAGAACAGGAGTCAAGAAGAGAAAAAGATTGGCCATGGTGACATGGAGAAGAGGAGATGCAAATGTACCAAACCTGTGAATTAGAGCCAGAACAATGAGTGGGACATAAAATATAAAGACAGTAAATATGTGGGAGACACAGGTATTGAGTGCCTTGAGCTTACCATCTCCTGAGGCAATACCGAGCACTGTTTTCAAAATCAAGATGTAAGAGATGACAATAAATACAGAGTCAACTCCAAACGAACAGAGGACTAGAGACAATCCATAGATGATGTTGACCCTGACAGGACCACAGGCTAGCTTCATGATGTCTGGATGGTAGCAGTAACAATGGGACAGTATGACACCCTTACAGAAAGGCAACCGCTTGAGCAGGATTGGCAAGGGGATCATTAACATCACACCCCTAACAACAGCTGCAAGTCCTATCTTAATAATCCGAGTGGGGGTTAAAACTACAGTATAGTGTAATGGATTACGAATAGCAACAAACCGATCAAAAGCCATGGCCAGTAGGATGGCTGACTCCATGGAAGAAAAGGTATGGATAAAGAACATCTGAGTCAAGCATGAGTGGAACTCAATAGCTCTGTGATTCAGGAGGAAGACATTCAGTACTGTCGGCAGAGTTGATACAGAGAGACCCACATCTGTAGCTGCCAACATAGATAGGAATATGTATTGAGGCTCATGAAGACTGGAGGTGGTTTTGATAACAAAGAGGATGGTGCAGTTTCCTAGGAGGGCAATTAGGTACATGACACATAGTGGGATGCAGAACCATATCTGCACATCTTCTAGTCCAGGGATGCCTGTTAGAAGAAGGGTAGGTGGCTGGAACCAGCTACTGTTTGTAATTTCCATAAATCCTTTTATCCAGCTGACAACAGATTTCAAAGGTTTCTATTGTAAGACAAAAATGATAGATTAGAAGACATAAGAGAAAATTATAGTAGTCCCATAAGTCAACACTAATTCTGACATATTTATATGAGTCAGTTTTTTTAAACTATCTGAATAGCTATGCACAGCTTGGACAATGAAGAAAATGCTGTTAAATGTAGGAAATAATAGAATTCCTTTGACTTCCATAGCACTCTCAGTCTAATAACACTGATCAAGTGTAAATGAAAAGTAAAGACATGATCTGTGTGTCTAAATGGTGAAATCAAAGTATTCTCAAAATCTCATTTTTTATGTTATTTAATTATGTAGTAGAGGATTACCTTTTCTGGCATCCATGGAAGGAGAGGCCCTTGGACTTGTTGCCCCCATGTAGGGGGATACTAGAGGGGTGAGGCAGGAGTGGATAGATTAGTTGGGGAGCACCCTCTTGGAGGCAAAGAGGAGGGAGGATGGGATGGGAGTTTGAGGAGGGGAGACCAGGAAGGGGGACAACATTTGAAATGTAAACAAATAAAATAACTAATTAATAAATAACATTTTTAAAAATAGTGCTTCATTTGTACTAAACTTTTCAGAACTCTCAAAGCACTCCTTGTACTTTCCCACATATCAGCATCATACATGTCAGCACTTAAGACTCTAGTCACATGAACACTTTTCTGATCTTCCTTCTGCAGAAAGAAATTGCATGATCATAATAACTGTTATACGATTCATGTAATCTGGCAAACTTCATTTGGTAACTTGTTCTTCCAATGAACTTCTAACATTTGGTATGTTCTTTTAGAATGAGAGGCTTACTCTTTCAAAATCCATGTTGATCAAAATGCAAGGAAGAGTTGAGATAAGTAAAACAGCAATGGTTTGTTTTCTCAGCCTGTGATAGAACAGGATTGGACACCAACAAATAGTTTCATGGAATAAACAGAAAACATCTGCTTGACAAATTAATGCATCGGTAAATAATAAATGCCAATACTTTAATAAAAGTTTCAGATCACCATCATTGAAAGGAGAAGTGTTATTCTATATCTTTATCTCTAAAGAAGTAGGAACAAATATTATCTCTTATTAGGTGAATACATTTAAATTTAATGTGTTGAAAGTCTCCACCTTCTATATAGAAGAAGCAGAAAATATTGATATAACTACAATTGGATATGAAGACAGGAAAGAATGGAAAGTGAAAAACTCAAGCAAACTATCTAGAAAATTCCTAGAATCCAAATATGATGTCTTATGTATAGCAAATATAAATATGATGAAATATAATGATCTGATGATCAATTAAATAGAAATATTTTCCCTGAGGAAAAAGGGCATAGGAAAGAGACCTATGGTAACTGGGGAGATGAGTTGGTCAGTAAAGTACTTCCTGTATGAGAATGAGACTCTTTGAGATAGAGTCCCCAGCATCCTTTCTAAAAGAGCTGGATATGCAGAGTGTGTCTATAAACCAGATGCTGGGAGTGGAAACAGACAGGTTGATTCCTAGATCTCGTTGACTAAACACTTTAGTGATTCATAGTTCCAGGTTCAGTAGGAATAAGGAGAGAGACTGAGCAAAAACTCAGCATCAATAGGTCTCCAAAAGCAGTCACACATACACCAGCTGTATGCACATAGACATTCAACACACACACACACACACACACACACACACACACACACACACACACAAACACACACACACATGCACATGCACATGCAAAAAGAGAGACAGACAGCAACAGAGAAGAAGAAAAGAAACATATACACACTTCATTTTCCCTTAGGAAAATCCGAATTCGGTGCAATTTTAGAAATATGTAAATGAAAAATCGCAGATGTTATTTTTAGGGGTAGGAATATGTTTTTGAAAAGAGGTTCATCAGTGAGTCATGCTTTACACCCACTGCCATGTAGATGTCTATTTATTTCCCTTTATCTGGTGGCTATAATACCTTTACACATTTATATGACATAAACAACAGGTAATGAGTCTTATAAAGCCTGTCTGTTTTTATGACACAATTGCAAGGAACATTTATAGACCTGACAAGAAGGCTCTTCGAAGACCTAAGACACTAAGAACAAGGGTAACTTAATATAATCTCTTGTTAATTTATCTAGAATGTCAGATTAAATTAAGTTAATATTTTTAAAGGCACAGTGCATACTGAACTGGAGAATATGGTCACATGACAAAGCACCCGTGCTCAGATATTCATCACACAGGGTCTCACCACATTAAAGCAAAGATCTTGCTTTCAAACCACATAAAACTCCTATTTTAACCAACAAAAATGTATGCAGCCACATAAGTACAAGTTTCTTAACATTTGCTAATAGTCCCTATCTCCCCTTCGTTTAAATCTATTCCTGAACATGATGGAATTCACTGCAGGTATTTCCCTTTCTTTTCTGTGCTTAGGGCTCCTTAGATCTCAAACATAACTAGATATTAAGATCACTATTTACACCTTTGCAAGGTTTACTGTAAAACTCACTTTATACTCACTCTGTTACGTAGCCTAGTTCATTTTTGCTATTGTTTGCAGACATGTTACCAGCCCCTTTCCATGAAGATATGTTTTTTTCCAACTGATTTCATTTGGTTTTAGTTATTTTGCTATCTATTCACACTGGATGGTTCAACACACTAGATACAGCTTAATCCCTCTTAAATTAGATTGCCATCTTTTGATCACAAACTGTGGTTTAGGAATTCTGATAGTAATTTTAACTGGTTAATGTTTAGTTTCTATGAAGCCTTTTACTGGAATATCCCTGGCTATTTCTGATCTTGAGGATTATTCTAGCCATTAAATTTCTATCAAATATTCACGGTTGCTCCTATAATTAACATTCAGCACGTTTGATTTAATGTTCTGTTCTTCGTGTTATCCAGATAGATTTTTCTTACTTGATGTTCAGCGTCATTAATGTTGAAGATCATAAACTCTCCATAGCATTGACATCACTCATTTATTCCTATCATACAAGCTGCATAATGAATGTTGCTTAAATAAATAAATTGAAAGTTTATACATTCTTATTGTACCATATGTATATTAACATCTGACAGAGACATAAAATTCACCAGTAACTCAAAATCCGTTTTAAGTTCTAATGTATAAAATATTTTGAGGAATTATACATTGGGTGGGGAGAGGGGCATTTAAAACTAAAGATTAAGTTCTAGTAAACTAAAGAAAAAGGTTATGGTTATCTGAAAGGTAGCATTTTAGAACTTACAGCTTACTCAGTTTCCAGCTTCCAGGTATGTGTGTCCTGTTGTCCATGTTACTTTATGGTAGATTTTCCATACTAGCCAAAACATTGTTCCGTTTCTACTTGAAGATTCAGAAGTCACTTCATTCTTTCAACTTCCACCCACTATGACTGGCTTCTAGCCCTCCTCAAATTCTTTTGTAACATCTACTCCTCCCAGTCCTCCTTCAAGAGAACTAATTTTGCCACTTCTCTTCCCTGACTTCCCCATTGTTTGAACTTTTAACTCCTGCAATGTTTTTCTCTTCTATTAGCTGGCTCTGTTTTCATCTCCGGCAAGCTCTCGAATGTCATTCACTAAGGACTCCGAATTTCATTCTAAAATGGGGGAGCAAAACTTTAGTTAAGAAACTCCTGAACAGAAGGCCTCACTTCAGCTGTACTGACGAGCACACCATGTGATCACCTCACCTTAAAACCTGACTTCTAAAATTGGCAAACAAGTTCAGAAGTACATCTCTCGCCTCTTTTTCCTCTTACCTACCTGGGCACGGGTGGAAAATGTGTGGACTCGTAAGGAGAGGCTCAAAACCGCTACTAGGGGAAGCTGCTTGGCATGAGAGTTATTTACTACAATACATGGAGAAACAGATGGCAAATACCAGAGGGAGGCTATCAAAATATCCCATGAGAGAGTGGTTTCATTATGCCCCACAGAGATGATGAAAAACAAATTACTTTGAACTGAAGCCTTTCTAACTCTTCTCAATATCTCAGACTCTTTATAATTTGTCACATAGTCATAGAACCCTGTGTCACTACTTTCTATTGCTAATAACCACAAGCTTTCCATTATAGGTGATATAGATGATACAAGTGATACTTCAGTGTCGAAACTTACTTTAAATAATTTTTAAGTGAATGATCTTTAAATGTAATTTTTTTCACTTCCTCTCTGAGAAACTGATATATTCAGTCATCAGTATCTTTCTTCAACAATATTGAGGTGCTATATATTTTTGATAGGTATAAGTCCATTTAGAGTGAACTAATAGTCTCATTAAGGTATCCTTTACACATTTTTTTCTTGAAAATTGTCACTTTGCCCCTTCTTAGAATTGGGAACAAAACACCCATGGAAGGAGTTACAGAGACAATGTTTGGAGCTGAGACAAAAGGATGGACCATCTAGAGACTGCCATATCCAGGGATCCATCCCATAATCAGCTTCCAAACATTGACACCATTGCATACACTAGGAAGACTTTGCTGAAAGGACCCAGATATAGCTGTCTCTTGTGAGACTATGCTGGGGCCTAGCAAACACAGAGGTGGATGCTCACAGTCAGCTATTGGATGGATCACAGGGCCCCCAATGGAGGAGCTAGAGAAAGTACCCAAGGAGCTAAAGGAATCCGCAATCCTATAGGTGGAACAACAATATGAACTAACCAGTACCCCACCCCCCCATCCCCCCGGAGCTCGTGTCTCTAGCTGCATATGAATCAGAAGATGGCCTAGTCCGCCATCAGTGGAAAGAGAGGCCCATTGGTCATGCAAACTATATATGCCTCAGTACAGGGGAACGACAGGGCCAAGAAGTGGGAGTGGGTGGGTGGGGGAGTTGGTGGGTGGGGGAGTGGGTGGGGGAGCGTGTGGGGGACTTTTGGGATAGCATTAGAAAAGTAAATGAAATAAATACCCAATAAAAATATAATGTAAAATTGTTGGTTATCAGTTTCTCCAATGTATATCTATCTATCAATGCAACTAAGTCTTAACTATTGGTATATAAATATATACTTCTTATAAGTTTTTATTCTTTTCTCAAACTTGTATTATTTATTTCGTACCTAACAATAAATAATGAATATAGGAGGCTATAACAATACAACTCAGCTGTTGTGGCAGCAAGTTGTGCTGGGGCAATGGTGATGTTAAAGAACTTGAGGCCTAAGGTACCAGAAGGAGCACATTCCTGAAATGGCATGGATGGCAAGGAACATGAGACTGATTAGCTCAGACTGATTAGCTGGTTCCAAGGGTGGAACCAGCACTGCAGGAAAAGAAATCACTATTCTGCTATACTCATACTTCAGAGCCTTGTCCAGTCATCATCAAAGAGGCTTCTTTTGGCAGTAGATGGGACCCAGTGCTGAGACCCAAGGCATCATGTGGAACAAGGGTCTAAATTGGAGGTCTCTATCAAATTCCTCCCCTAGGAGATTGGGAGACCCTGTGAAAGGAGGAGGAAGAAATATTGTAGAAGTTGGAGGAAATGGAGAACACCAGAACATGGCCCACTGCATCAACTAAGCATGGTTCATATGGGGTCAAAGAGACTGAAGCAGCAAGCATGGGGTCTACATGGGTCCTGAGCACCAGGTCTCATGCATGTATGTTATGGCTGCTAGTTTTGTGTTGTTGAGTCTCCTAACAGTGGGTGCAGGTGTGTTTCTGACTCTTTTGCCTGCTTCTGGGACTCTTTTCCTCCTTCTGGTTTGCCTTGTCCAGCCTTGATATGAAGGCTTTTGCTTTCTCTCATTGTATTTTGTTTTCTCCTATTTGGCTGTCATCTCTTGGGGGCTTCCTCTTTTCTGGAGGAAAATGGAGGGATTTGGGGGAAACGGAATAATGTGGGGAAGCTGGAAGAAACGGAGAGAGGGTAAACTGTGGCTGGGATATATTTTATGAGAGAAGAATCTATTAATAAACAATGAATATTGAGTTGATGGAAATTATTACATTTGCTTAAAGATATAGGAAAGGTGGTTTCATTTATCTTTTTAACTAACACAACCCTAATAGAATTATGAAACAATCATCCCTCAAACAACAAAGAAAACAGCAAAGTCTTTAAATTTCTGTTGATAATGGTGGTTATAAACCAGTATATCCATCCCTGAAGCACAACACATAGTTATCACTGTCCAGAGCAACTTTTTCTCTCTGGGCTACAACAAGAGGCCTCAGAAGACTGAAGCAAAAGTATTGCTGTTGAAGTTTAGAGATAAAGCTAGCTGTGTGGACTTTGTGTTGATTGAAAGCACAGGAACCAGCCACAGGAAGATGCTGTCTGTTTCTGTGCACTTGTTCCATTGTATCCAAGGTACAGGAATGTGAATATAAACTAAACATTAGTTCATTAATTTTCAAGACATCTGTTGGCATAATTTTGTAGAAATCTAAAACTTGCACTTGAGAACACCTGTTAATGAGAAGTTATTTCATTGAATATGTTTCTGAAAATGTGAAGTTGATTTTAATACCAAATATTTTTGTGCCATCAGGCAAAATAGCCATATACATATATTGTATATTTACAATATACAAATTTTATTTTAGGTGCCGAGTCCTGTAGCGGCTTGTGTTCCCATGCTAATTGTGTTACCCAAAAACTTGTTTGCAGTGTCTTGCACTTAGGCTAAAGAAAGCCTGCCCCCAGTTGGCTCTGGTTGGGAAGTAAAGTTGCCAAAGGCAAATGGTTGGGTAGACAGAAGCTGGACTTTTAGGATTTCCAGCCTTGGGAGAGGGAGGGAGAAAAGACAGAGGATCATCATGAAAGGGAAGCAGAAAGATGAAACCTAAAAGTCCATACACAGTAAGAATTTGGGAAAGTGGCCACTTCCCTGATTGGGTCTGGGTAGCAGATACAAAATATTGACTTTAAAAGATGTTAACTCTGTAATACCTAAGGGGAGTGTTTGTTTGAAGTGCCCACATACCCACCATTCACTTGCCAAGACACACCATAATTAACTGGTGTGTGTGCGCGTGCGTGTGTGTGTGTGTGTGTGTGTGTGTTTGTGTTGTTGTTGTTGTTCATTCACAAATCCAGAGTGCTCTATGGAAAGGTGCAGCAGGCTCCCAACCTGCCAGGAGCAGAGACCCAGTTAAATAATTCACACTATATAATAATTCAGAGTCCAGTGAGAAAGTCATGGTTCATTTTTCTTTGAGTTTTGTAGCAATTCTGCAATAATTGATTGACTCTTAAAATATTTTAATTTATCATTATCTCTTATAGCTTTCATATTGTTTAGAAACTGGCAATCTTAATTAAGGCAACAATCTTTTTCTGTCCATACTATCAACAGCATCAGCTTGTATAAACAGTGGTATTTGGAATAGAAGTCCACTCTTAATTTAAAGCTAGGTAACTTGCTATTTGTGCAGATAAATTATTTGACTCAAAAATTTGAGCTTAATGTTAGTAACTAACAAATGGAAAACTAATAGTAATGACAATATTTATGGACCTAAATACTGATACATGAAAGAAATTTACACACACACACACACACACACACAACCACATATATATATTCTTGCATATATATTATATATTTTCTTGCATATATATACATATATATATATATATATATATATATATATTCTTGTATGTGATATAAGAGGGTTGCTCAGATTTAACTTAGAAAGTCTTAAGATTCCCTGAAGGTGAAATAGTGATTTGGAAAAAGGGTTGACCAATATACTCAAGAAACTGGGTTTGAGTCTCAAAGAAAACCAACAAAAAGTTTCTTTGTTTCACCTTTGAAATTCTGAGCTAATATTCAAGACATTAAATCATAAGAAAGTAGCTGATAAGACTGATTATTGTCAAAGAGCAATCTCTGTTCTCCTGGGGTTTCAAGTCTAGTTTCTAATGCCTACATCATATTTTTTTTTTCAGAATCACTTTGCACTCCAGTCCTAAGGCCTCCAACATCCTTTTTGAACTTCCTGGGTACTTACAAATATATTGCATATACTTTCACAGGTACACACACATACATATGAAGTTTAAAATAAATTTAAGAAGTCAAAGAATAAAATTTGAAATGAATTACATATAAATCTCTAAGGAGTACACTGATAAGATTAAAGCCTTGACAATTACATTCTTCCAGTATCCATTTTTTAAAAAATTTCTGCCAAAACAGCCATAGAATATGTTGTTGGGTATAATAGGGTGTGGTTAATGTGTTAGATTTGTCTCCAAAAGACGATCTTCCTGGACGTTAGATTACTAAATTGATCACTAGATTGTATGTTTTTGTTTTGTTTTGTTTTACCTAAGGACCTGGGCTTCAGAAGACCCCAGACATTTTCTGGGATTCCTCAGTCTTAGGTCTCTCAGGATTATGCCAGTCTTTGTGTGAGCAGTGGGACATAACTAATAAGAAACAACCCATCTTGCTGAGCACCAGGGAGTCTGCAAGTGCAGACAGAGGAGGTAACACTGGTCATTAGACATAAGAGAACTCATAGTGCTGTCTGCAGAGGGTGTCCCCTAAGAGTAAGATAGATAGTTCTGATTCCTAAGAAAAGGAGGGTGACAATTTTCCAGCCACTGCTGCCCCAGGTATGGTGCTTGTCTAAACAGTGACTTTAGCTGTTTTAAGGTTGATGATGGGATCAGGTATTGCACTTATGAAATGTATTAGAAATATTTTTAACTGATCACCTGATATAATAGGGTATTTCTGTTTCAGTTCTAGAAGTGCTCACTGAGTAGCAGATTATATCTTCTGATAGGTAATTACCATGTTAGAGATGTCTCCAGAACAGGAATTGCTTGTTTTCAAAAATAATAAGACAGAAAGAAATAGGGCTTTATCACCCCCATGTAGTCAATCGCAAGTTACGCTTCCTATATGTGGAGAGTAATCTATGATATGGTTTTAGATTCTACCTCAGAGACCTCACTGTGTTAAGGGCAACGGGAGTGTGCCTCACATCATTCAAACCAGAAATGAAAGAACACATTAATTAATGAAGCCTTACTGGAGTGAGGACAGCTGATTCTCAGGGCAGAAGACACTGGTGCACTGGAGGACCTCATGGTAAGTTTTATTTACCGGTTTGTTTAGTTCTCTTGATGCTTGATTTGGTGCTACATGGATTTGCTTTCACTTTGGGTAAATTTTTGAACAAAGCAGGAAAAAGGAATTAGGAGATGTTCAGAAGTCAAGAGCATGGGGGTGATGTGGATAGAAAAGAGGAGAAAAAAGGCTTTATTATGTACAAAAAATATCATGATTCTAACAAACCTATGAGTCAAGCCCAGTGACTTTACATCATCACATATTCACCATCCTTACTTCCTTGCCGTGTTACTGGGCCAGACCTCCACTAACCCTTAATATTTCAATGATCTCCAGTGATGATCTATGGTTTTTATTTCAACTCTTCTTCTCAACACAAAACTTGGCACATCACAGTGAATAATAATAATAATAACAATAATAAATAACAACAACAACAATGTAATGGTGAAAAACTCAGGATGGTTCTGTAAGACAGAGTTATTGAATTCTGTAGGAAGATAAGGACATAATTCCATCAAAGGCCAGATGCAAAGCTAGTTTATAGAGTGTTGCTCTGTGAGTGGCAAATGAGGGGCTTAGTTAGAAAAAGGTGAGCTGAGTTCCTGCCTTGTTAAATACTGGTTGTGTGACCTAAGCAAGGTGCTTTGCCTGTTCATATCTCATTTTTATAATGTGTTGTATATAAATCATACCAGTAATAATATTTATGTTAGTATGATATATTTCATGAGCTTTAAACTACAAAATCATGGGGCAAAGCTGATTGGGAAAGCCTTAAAATATTTAATTTAACAATATAAACAAAAAATTATTCTAAGGCATTCTGTGGTTTAAACAGTCTGGACAGTTGATAGTAGTCACTGCTCTTACCTAGATTACTCACTTGACACACATTAGAAGTACGCACAAAGTCTATTCTGTTATTTTTTTCAATTTTTTTTTTTTAAAGTGAAGGATCAATTATAATAGGACCAAAAATCCAATCCTAGTGCTTTTGGTCTTTGAACTCCTGTATTTGGATTTTATATTTTGTTTCAAACAGAATGATGACATGAGCCTTTTTATTATTATATTTATTATATTTTTATTATTATTGGGTATTTATTTCATTTACATTTCCAATGCTATCCCAAAAGTCCCTGGTGTTCCCCTGTACTGAGGCATATAAAGTCTGCAGGACCAATGGGCCTCTTTCCACTGATGGTCGACTAGGCCATCTTCTGATATGTATGCAGCTAGAGACATGAGCTCTGGGGGGGGGGTAACTGGTTATTTCATATTGTTGTTCCACCTATAGGGTTGCAGATCCCCCCAGCTCCCTGGGTACTAACAGACATAAAGGTCAGCTCTAACAGACATAAAGGTCAGAATATGGCAGTGTCTCAGCCACAATCGTGGTGAATGTGAAGACCTGAAGCAAGAACTCAGAGATGTTCAGTTGTCTTTCTAGTGTCCTATGCACATTTCATAAACTTTCATATTGATTTACATGTTTTTCTAGACATGCAAAATACTTGTCTATTATTTAAAGACAGAAATGTAACTTAAGAGATAGGCACTATTATTATATTATATTATATTATGTTAAATTATATCATATTATGTGATATTATACTATATTATATTATTTCCTAAGAAGCTTGTATGTTTTCTAATGATACATAAAGGGAACCAATCCAGATGGAAGAGAAGATGGAGAGAAACTGGAAGGAGTAGAGGAAATGGAAAACATAATCAAAATATATTATGTAGAAATATATTTTAATAAGAAAAAGGGATAACTATATATGCATTCATAATACATGTATACACATTGCCTTGTCAGTTTTTAAAAGTCAGGTGACTGCCTGTTTCCTGCTCATATTTCCTCTAATCCTAGTGCTTCATGGCCTTTGTTTGTTTAAGATAGAGCCCTTCTCCAAGAATAGTCCCAGGATTTTTTCTTAACACTCAAAATCACAAATGATCTTGCTCCTGATAAAAACATGATAGGATGAAATCTGACTCATGGGTTGGTTACTTTCCTTATCTCATTCACATCTCTTATGATGAGTGTATTAGTTACAGAACATATCTGCTATTATGTATCCATCAGTTATAGAATATATCTGCTATGATGAATGCATCAGTTACAGAAATGGTTGTTCTGATTCCCTCATTTTATATACACAGCAGCCTAGTGAGATAACCATGGTCACTGACTCACTGTAATCCCCTCATACACACAGATGAGAATTTAGACCATGGAATTACTATGTAAACAAGGGTCTGAAGTCAGACTCTGGAGCCCAATCCCTTAACAAACTGTCTTTTAATATTTTTCAGAGTGTAATATTTGTTCTACAGATAATGTGAACTCCATAAATATGTATTAAAGAAAAATTCACAGGGCAACTAATTGCCATATATCACCCTAAAAGTGTAATTATCAATATTCTCATGAAGGTGACAGCTTATAGAATGCAGAGATGCTTTTGTTTATCAACCAAAGCATAAGAAACCAAATAATTCTTTAAAATGTAGAACTTACATTACAACACAATTCTTTAATTCTTGATTTACTCTATGTTATTAATAGCATCACTACATTCTTATCATATAATATAAAATAATTTATGAGATTTGTTCATCACAGATTAATTCCTGTAAAGAAATCTCTATTTTATGCATTTATCTCTTTATGCACATATCTAACCAAACACAGTTTAGATAGTGATCCATTGTTCTGTTTATGTTTACTCTCTTGAGCCACCACTTTTTCCTTATGGGAGGCAAGTGCAGTAACCCTATCTTCCATTTTACTAGAACAATGTTTTCCTCAACAAAAAAATTCTTATGCTATATGCTGAAAACATACTCATAGCTATCATTGAGCGTAAAGTTGAATTGATGAAGCAAAATGTAAATTCTGTTGTTATGTACGTGAAAAAAAGAACAAAAATAATCCCGTCATCCATTTAAAACATTACTTTTATATAATATTTGATATAATATATTTGCATATATACATTGTGTACAAATATGAACATATATGTGTACGTATATACATACATGTATATATTCTTCCTTCTAGGTTTAATAAATCATTCTTAGCATCTGTGTTTACCCCAAATGCCATAAATTCTGCTTTGTGAAGTTCAATGTTTACAATCTAAGTGTCCATTAATATGTCTAATTTTGGTTAGCCCTCAATGTGCTAGATGGATTGAATCATTTGCAATTAAATCTTCCTTATCTGAACCTTTTATTTTATTTTCTTGTAATTCCCATGGACAGGTTTTCTTTTGAGTTAAATGTATCTCTGATAAACAGACATAATTATATCAATTTCATGAATGTTTACTCCTTTATAGACCTATTGTCTACCATATTAATCACACATTGAATTTCTCTAAACATTTCTATCCTGGCCTGTTTGAGAGATGGTTGTTTGTCCATGCTTTAAGTCATCAGAAAGAATGAAACCTAATGGAATGTATTTATGATCTTTTTAATCTTTTTTATTAGATATTTTCTTCATTTACATTTCAAATGCTATCCCCAAAGCCCCCTATATGCCCACCTCCCCCCCCCCCCCCCCGCTCTGCTCCTCAACCGACCCACTCCTGCTTCCTGGCCCTGGCATTCCCCTATACTGGGGCATGTGATTTTTTTTTTTTTGTAGAACATGATTTTAATATTTTCAACTGTTAATATTAAAAAAACAGAATAATTATTTTAAGATATATTTCATTGTTATGTCCCCCTTTTCATTTCTTTTTTTTATAGTACATTTATTTTTATTTTTATTTTTATTTATTTATTTATTTATTTATTTTGGTTTTTTCGAGACAGGGTTTCTCTGTGGAGCCCTGGCTGTCCTGGAACTCACTTTGTAGACCAGGCTGGCCTTGAACTCAGAAATCCGCCTGCCTCTGCCTCCCGAGTGCTGGGATTAAAGGCATGCGCCACCACACCCAGCCTATTTTTATTTTTTTATTTTTTTTAATTAGGTATTTTCCTCATTTACATTTCCAATGCTATCCCAAAAGTCCCCCATACCCTCCCCCCCACCCCCTACCCACCCACTCCCACTTTTTGGCCCTGGCATTCCCCTGTACTGGGGCATATAAAGTTTGCAAGTCCAATGGGCCTCTCTTTCCAGTGATGGCCACTAGGCCATCTTTTGATACATATGCAGCTAGAGTCAAGAGCTCCCGGGTACTGGTTAGTTCATAATGTTGTTCCACCTATAGGGTTGCAGATCCCTTTAGCTCCTTGGGTATTTTCTCTAGCTCCTCCATTGGGGGCCCTGTGATCCATCCAAATAGCTGACTGTGAGCATCCACTTATGTGTTTGCTAGGCACCGGCGTAGTCTCACTAGAGGCTGCTATATCAGGGTCCTATCAGCACAATCTTGCTAGTGTATGCAATACCAAGGGCCTCTCCTCCCATTGATGGCTGACTAGGCCATCCTCTGCTGCATATGCAACTAGAGACACAGCCCTGGGGAGGTGGGGGTACTGGTTAATTCATATTGTTGTTCCTCCTATAGAGTTGCAAACCCCTTTAGCTCCTTGGGTACTTTCTCTAGCTCCTTCATTAGGGGCCCTGTGTTCCATTCAATGGATGACTGTGAGCATCCACTTCTGTATTTGCGGACATAGTACTACCAGAAGATCCAACAATTCCTCTCCTGGGCATATATCCAGAAGATATTCCAATTGGTAATAAGGACACATGACTATTTGTAATAGCCAGAAGCTGGAAAGAACCCAGATGTCATGGTACATTTAAACAATGCAGTAGTACTCAGCAATTAAAAACAATGAATTCATGAAATTCTTTGGCAAATGGATGCATCTGGAGGATATCATCCTGAGTGAGGTAACCCAATCACAAAAGAACACACATGCTATGCACTCACTCACTGATAATAAGATATTAGCCCAGAAACTTAGAATATCCAAAATACAATGTATCTATGATCTTTATCTGATTATCTTTAACATATACTAGAGTGAATTTAAGATTTTCATCTTGTTTCTTTGATTTGTTTACAATTCATTAATGTCTTCATTTTCTATATTACTTCCCCAGCATCACTGAAATTTGTTCATAAGATGAATAAAGTAAAAAAGAAGCTACAAATAGAAACAGAAACTTGAAGACATCTGTCATATGTATGAATAGAAGTCAAGATAGGTGAGGATAGAGTAAGGAAAAGAAAGAAGGCCTAGTCGGCCATCACTGGAAAGAGAGGCCCATTGTACATGCAAACTTTATATGCCCCAGTACAGGGGAACGCCAGGGCCAAAAAATGGGAATGGGTGGGTAGGGAAGTAGGGGGGAGGGTATGGGGAACTTTTGGGATAGCACTGGAAATGTAATTGAGGAAAAGATGTAATAAAAATATATTAAAAAAATTTAACAGATATCTGAAATAAATTAAGCTTCTATTATGATAAAAAAAAGAAAGATAAAGAGTATGTATGCTGACATCTAATAGTGTGGCATAAGCACTCATTAGGTCAGGGGTGGTTCTTGGTGAACCAGAACCATGATTCAGAATTTGCAGATAGCCAAAAGCAGCAGTGAATGTGGTCCAATTGCAGTTGTAATCTTACCTAAAATACTATCAGAGTTCTGTGTAATTTATTGTAACTTGGTGCATACAATGATGAACTCTTTAGATCAAAATATAGTCCAGAGAAAAGAAAATGCTAGATGTCTGGTTAGCTGGAACATTGTTAACTGCACTATTATCAAAACAAAAACCAAAGAAATCAAGTATGAAAACACAAAACTGATATAGCATCCTTCAAAACAGGAAATACCTATATTTATATCCTTGATTTGTCAAATAAATTACTCAAGTGAGGCAAAGGGCTCTTTAAACTATAGCTTTTATATTAAAATAGTCTATAGGTAGTGGTTAACATTGAGTCAATAGCTATGGTTTCTCAAAAACAGTAGATTTCTTACCACTACATCTCCAGACCTTGATGAAGAGACCTGTGTTGAAACATCAGAACTTAATAGGGGAAGTGAATGGTCATAGGCATACCCTCCAGAGCCTTTGAGGCCTGAAGCAAAAGAAATGTATATGAGTCATGTAATGAAGAGTCTAGTCTTAATCTTAGCCAACTGCGAGTATTCACATTGATTCTAATAAAATAACCATATTTTTTCTTCTTTTTGTTTTTGTGTCTTTGTGGTTTTGCTTTGGCAGGTCCAGAGCTAGTAGGCAAAATAAGCATGACAATATCTTCAACCACTTTAAATTACACCAATGTCAGAGACATCTGGTACACCATGATTGGGATTCCAGGATTGGAAGAATCACACATATGGATCTCCATCCCCATCTGTTCAATGTACATAGTGGCCATTGCAGGCAATGCACTGCTATTATTCCTGATCATCACTGAACACAGTCTTCATGAACCCATGTACCTTTTCCTATCTATGTTGGCACTAGCTGATATCTTTCTGTCTACAGTCACAACACCAAAAATGTTAGCAATCTTCTGGTTTCGAGCTGGAGGCATCTCTTTTGCTAGCTGTGTATCTCAGATGTTCTTCCTCCACTTCATATTTGTGGCAGAGTCTGCCATACTGCTGGCTATGGCATTTGACCGTTATGTGGCCATCTGCTATCCACTAAGATACACTACCATTCTAACCACATCTGTCATCATCAAAATGGGCATTGCAGCTGTGATTAGAAGCTTCTTCATCTGCTTCCCCCTGATCTTTCTTGTCTATAGGCTCACCTATTGTGGGAAGAGCATCATTCGACACTCATACTGTGAACACATGGGCATTGCCAGGTTGGCCTGTGACAGTGTCAAGGTCAATATTTACTACGGTGTGATAGTGGCTCTGTTTTCCACATGCCTAGATGTTGTGCTTATCATTGTATCATATGCCCTTATCCTTTGTGCTGTGTTTAGAATTCCTTCTCGAGATGCCCGACTCAAGGCTCTAGGTACTTGTGGTTCCCATGTCTGTGTTATTCTACTGTTCTATACACCAGCATTCTTTTCTTTCTTTGCTCATCTTTTTGGGGGTCACAGTATACCACTGCATGTGCACATTCTCTTTGCCAACCTCTATGTGGTAGTACCACCCTCTGTCAACCCCATCATTTATGGAGTGAAGACTAAACAAATTCAGGAGAGGGTTATACAAGTCTTTTCTTTGGGCAAGTAATTTTGTTCATCTAATCCAAACATATTGATTCTCTTCTTTATATTTTCCCCATATACTATACAACTCAAGAGTATCTGAATTTACAATGTAAATATTAAAGCAAGTCATTATTTCTGAGGGCAATTATAGCAATTTTGAGCAATGAAAAAAAGGAATGAATTATACTCAGCACATATTTTGTTTAGAACATGGACATGTTGCTTTATGTACTACTTTCATCTTTGTCTCAGCATACATAATTCATAATATTTCAAAAACTTTCAATTTTATGTTGACATATAAATCAGGGGGAACGAGATATAAGCCTTGTTCATATAACCAAACAAGTGGAGAAAGAATCCTATATAATTTTTCCAATGCATTCCATTTTTCCAAAACTGGGAAATGGAAAAACTGCATATACAAAACATTATTTCTTTCTGGCTATCACAATATATCAGTCACAGATCATTTGGGTTTCAAAATCAAGTTTCATTTTTAAGGTATTTGGTTTGGGTCAAGAGTATTTATTCTTTTTTCATTCTTGCACATTCATCTACAATTTGCACTGATGGATGGGTAGGTAGACAAACAGACAAGAATGTCCTACATAAAACTTCTAATCTAGTGCCAGGTATAAAATCAAAATAATAACTTTGTTTATTGTTATTATTTTAGCAATTGAAAATGATATGAATCTGATAATCCTAGCAATTTAATTTTTTTACTGTATTCATTCCTTCACAGAAGATAATACTATAGTATACATATAGCCCAAAAATTGCCAGAGAGAGACTTTAGCTATGTTACTATTTATATTTATTACAACAATTGAAATGTTATAAAGTCCTTAATTTTCTCTGTAACTAAATGTGATGGTAGCAGCTATTCTCTTGGCCATTGTGTGATGGCACTGCAAACTGCAGAATCCTCATAGAGCAATACATACAATTAGTGATAAGAGTATGATATTTATCAGAGAGAAAGTATGATGGAATGTCAGAGATCATTTAAAAATTCTAAGCAATTATATACAGAGGAGACTCACATATTCACTTGTAAAATACTGTTAGCAAAATCGATAACCTCTGTGTACTTGTTCACATCAGTAAAGATGAGCATGAATTAGAACTATCATAAATGTTCATGGTTAATTCTTTAACAATACAACCCAAATTATAGGACAGTAAAAAGGTTACAATGTAAATCATAGCTAAGTGTTCACAAGGAAGTAAAATGCTTTTTTTACAGATAACCAAGAGAATATAAATAAATTAGTTTTATTTTAGTATACATATATCCACTTGAAACACTATGTTTATTATGTTTGCATAAAATATGAAAGAATAAATAAGATTTCATTGCTAACTGAGAATTTTTAAGAAGCCAATTTTAGTGAAAAATATATTTAGTACTTTAAGGTCCATGAAGTCTTTCCCTCTTTAGAGTGGATACCTAGGGTTACTATCACTCTATCCCACTAGCCTGTAGACTTTCCTCTGATTTTCTTTATATATTAGATTTTTATATACACTCATTGTCATGTGATATCATTCTTGTCAAATTATCACCTAATAAATCATCCAAGATTCTTATTTGCTTGTTTTCTCATATATTAAAATCATGTTTTAACTACTAATTGAGGTTGTTTCTCACTGAAGAAGTGATATTTGGGGATTGTTGATTTTGTGAAAACAGACAGAATCCTCCTGTAGACTATATTTATTGTCAGTTTATTGTCAATGATAAGAAGAGAAAATGCATTTATCTCTACAGAATTATTGTTATTTAACAAGTTATTTTTTCATAATTCAAGATTTATGTATACCAAATATTTTCCAAAGTGTCTTAAAAAGATTTTACCTTTTATAGATCTATAATGAACTTTTCTTTTTATAAAATATATATTTGGGAGTTTATTATCAGGTCTATTATTCTCACAAATTATAATGATTAGAAAATAAATTGTAAATTAAATTTTAACATTGTACCTTATGTGAGATATCAATTCAAAGGCATACTTATATCATTCACACTGCCTCCCACAAAGTTACAGACCAATCTTTTTTTATTTTTTTCATTAGATATTTTCTTTATATACATTTCAAATGCTATCCTGAAAGTTCTGTATACACCCTACCCCTGCCCTGCTTCCCTACTCACCCACTCCCACTTCTTGGCCCTGGCATTGCCCTGTACTTGGGCATATAAAGTTTGCACACTAGGGGCCTCTCTTCCCAGTGATGGCCAACTAGGCCATCTTCTGCTATATATGCAGCTAGAGACATGAGCTCTGGGGGTACTGGTTAGTTCATATTGTTGTTCCACCTATAGGGTTGCAGACCCCTTTAGCTCCTTGGGTGCTTTCTCTAGCTTCTCCATTGGGGGCTCTGTGTTCCATCTTATAGATGACTGTGAGCATCCACTTCTGTATTTGCCAGCATCATACGAGACAGCTATACCAGGGTCTCTTCAGCAAAATCTTTCTGGCATAGGCAATAGTGTCTGGGTTTGGTGGCTGATTATGGGATGGATCCCTGGGTGGGGTAGTCTCTGGATAGTCTATCCTTTCATTTTAGCTCCAAACTTTGTCTCTGTAACTCCTTCCATGGATATTTTGTTCCCTATTCTAAGGAGGAATGAAGTTTCCACCCATTGGTCTTCCCTCTTCTTGATTTTCTTGTGTTTTGCAAATTGTATCTTGGGTGTCCTATGTTTCTGGGCTAATATCCACTTATCAGTGAGTGCACATCTAATGACTTCTTTTGTGATTGGGTTACCTCACTAAGGATGATATCTCCAGATACATCAATTTGTCCAAGAATTTCATAAATCCATTGTTTTTAATAGCTGAGTAGTACTCCATTGTAAAAGGACAGACACTACCTCAGAGTCAAAGAGAATGAAGTTTGAAATTGATATTTACAAACACAAATTTTTGACAACCAATATTATTGCTATAGATAGAAGAAAAATATTGTTCTTGAGAATAATAAAAAGAGCTGTACAAAAATACAGTACACTGTGATCTATCTATCTATCTAATATATATGTATATATATACACACACACAAATACACACACACACACACACATATATATATATGATTCCTTGCATGCGTATAAGGAAACCACATGGGACTAAAATATCTACCACTCTATGGTTAAGAGAAGAAAATAACCCAATTCTAAATGGCCTGAGTCAGTGAGTTTCCCCAACTAGATTGAAATAACTTTGAACACAAGGCAGACAAAAGTTTTACAGAAACTGTGCATGGGGTATTTTTTTAAGCCCCCTAGTTGTGAGAAAGAATATGGAAGCAGCCCTTGAGTAATTGGTCTCTGGTTACTTGTGATAATTGTGTTTTTAAAAAAGATATTACAGGTTAAACTATTTCTAGGTCATTCTGTCAGAATATTTACAGTGTGACTTGTTAGTGCTGGTAGGAATTTTGGATTAACCCATGAATGACCTCTGAAAGATAGTCTTCCTGTGAACTTAGTCCAACCTTTAGTGCGCCTCTTTTGTCATTTGCTTGTTTTATTTTTCATTGGCTGATTGTGGTTGGGCCTTAATTAAGGATCCAGGGCTCAAAAGACCATGCTCATCTTCCTAGATACCTCAATTCTACCAGGGTTGGGCTTCTAGGGAATGCTATATAACCTGCATCTGAGTTAGTTTGCATCTAAATCCGGGACAGACAACCCATCTCACATAGCATCAGAGAGTCCACAGTTGCTATGTAAAAAAGGTAAGAACACATAGGATCTCAGATTATAGAGTTGATGACTGCTACTTTTCCACAGTATCCTGTGTGACCTTTCAAGGTAAGTACATTCCTAATTCCTGGGAAGAGATAGGTCACTTTTTAAAGCCATGCCTGCTCATGCTATGACATTTCTTCAGGATAGTGACTTTAGCTGACCCAGTATAAGCAATGAGAACTTGTCTCACCATCATGACACAGTATCTGGTATAAATGGCGTGGGGTAAGCAGTAAAACAGGGAGAGAGAGAATTAATGTTAATTTCCATAAGGGTATGGAGATCTTTGTAGATAGGCCAACATTAAATAATTGGAGATGAGAACTACAGCCTCAGAGAGTCATGCTATCTCTGCTAAGTTTCCAGGATCCAATTTTATCAGCAGTATCTAAGACACTCTCCATGATCAAGTTATTTTTGCAAACCCAATAGTTTCATTGTAGTATTTAAACACACATTCATTTAAATGTAGGATTTCCTGCAAATTTGAGAAGAAATTACTAGAATGAGTATAGAAGATGAAACTCTAAATAAGGAGACTTGACTATAAACAACAGTAAACAAATTGAAAGGAGGAAAACAGAACTCTTTACCTAACCAGAATCAAATTTAAATGGTAACATATTTTCTTAACCAAAGATGCACTTTTTCATTTGACTTCTAGGCATTGTTTCCATCTTGGAGAATCATTGGTCCATCCAACCACATAACCTTACTCTGCTAGATAATTATGTTCTTTTTGTAGTATTCTGTCCCTCTGATGATTTGTTCCTTGATGCTGGAATACATATATATATATATATATGTGTCTGGATAAATATATATATTTATCCAGACATTATCTAGAAACATTTTTCTTTTTATCGTCTCACTATAGGCCCCTCGTTTCTAATGGACAATTGTCATCTGTGATTTACAACACTTTTTTTTTTTGCAATTAGGCATCTTCTAAAAGCATTGAATTTTTCAGTTTTTATTAATGTACTTAAAATTTTTATGCAGTGTATTTTCTAATAGTATTTACCCTCCCCAGTCTATTCCTGCATTGTCCCCAGTTCCCTCTCTACCTAACTTTATGCTCTATCTCTCTCCCTCTCTCAAATGAAGCTAAACAAAACAAAGAATGAAAATGAAATAAAAACAATAAGACACATGTACACATGTACACATATGCACGTGCACGCGCGCACACACACACACACATGCATGCATGGACACACACAACCTTGAGTCCAAAACTAAACTAAACTATGATGCACACAAAAATACATGTGGTCTGTTTTCTGTTGTACAACTTCTGGGCAAGAGGAATGCCATAGAGTGTGATTAATATATACAGTGTTACTGCCTTGAAAAATAATGATTTTTCCTTTCCCAGTATATATCAAAAGCAGATAGCTTCTTGGTTATGGGTAGAACTTGGTGTCTTTTTACTCTTCTCAGCTCTCAGGTCTGTGTATCCTCTAACAGTCTCTGTCTGCTCATATGTGTTTCAGCCCTGTTGCCTCTGTATGGCATTATTTTCATGTAGCCATCCACCACTTCCAGTTCTTACAGTCTTAACAACTCCCTTTTGTCACAGATTCCTGAGCCTTAAAAGGACAGTTTTATAAAGACTTCTTATTTAGGTCAGAATGTTAAAATTTTTCTTACTCTCTGAACACTGTCAAGTTGTGAGTGCAAAAATGCTCCTCTGATGTAGGCTGTAATGAAGTATTGATCTGTGAATATAACAACATGTCATTAGTACTCATTTTTATTACCATGTTTCTGTATCAGAAAATAGCCATACATTTCCTCCTAATGCCTATAACCTATCTTGTCTCAGGCTCTTGGATACTTTGATAGAGTGTGCCTTAAAACCAATAAAACATGTTTGGTTACTCTCATAACATTTATAACACTGTTATACTCATATATCTAAAGGCAGGTCATATTGTTAGTCATAGATATTATACATAGGTGATATATACCTGATGACGTTTCTACTCCAGTAGCATGGAGAGTACCCTCTAATAGTAGCATGAAACCTAGTGAGTGAGGTTGGGGCTTCCACTTGGACACCAGCTTAGTTTCTCTATGTTTGATGACATAAGTGAGTGATGTTTTTACAAATAGAGCCTTGCTGTTAGGTTGTAGAGGGTAACTAACAGCCTTAGCAATAGCCTGTGAGTTTTAAAGGGTTGGCTTATGGGCCCTCTTTGGTCAACAGGTCAATATGTAACCCATTCTGTGTGAATGTTTAACTTGGTGGCATAAAATGTCTAGTTGATGTACTTACTACCTCATTATATGGTGACTCTATTTAAATTTCTCTCATATACCAAATATTTAGGAAAATCTGCAGTAATACAATTGTCTTACTTTTCTAAAATGTCTCTGGATTCAGTTGAACCTCCCCATGTTCCATATTTTACCCTGTACTGAAAATTTCCTCTTCACTTAATTTTCCTGTTTTGGTGTCTTTATTGTAAAGAGTTACCTCACTCAGGATACCTGGTTTTAACTCTATCAATTTATTTGCAAATTTCATAACTTCATTCTCCTAAATAGTCAAATAGTAATGTAACACTATGTAAATGCATCACATTTTCATTATTCCTTTATAAATTGATGGATATCTAGTTTGTTTTCAATCTGGCTATTATGAATAGAGCGCAATGAACATGGGTGAACAGGTATCTCTGTAGTAAGATATAGAATCATTTGGGTATATTCCCAAGGTAAGTAGTACAGCTAAGCCTTTTGATAGATCAATTTTTATCTATTTTTATATGAGGTCTAGAACAAATAAGTATCTGCTTTTATTTTATTATAAAGATATGTTTCCAGCTTAGTATTTACAAAAATCTTACACATGCACCTTAGTATATTTCTTTGTTTCATTTTATGTCTGTGGAGAACAGGGTAGAATGCCCACATTCATTGACCTGTCTTTCATCAGGGTATACATTTAATTCCAAAATGTGCCTACTCAGATCCTTCCCTTAACTTCTTTATCATTTAATTTTTCTGACATAGACCAATCTGAGGCCTTTGTCTCTTTTACATTTAAAAGAAAAAAATCCCAATATTCTTTAGGCCTTCAAGCTGTAGTTTTTCTTTCCATGAATGACTCTCTTCTCACTGTCACAAGTAATGGCAACTTACTCTTGTTGTCCTTGCAACATTTCAAACAAGAAAGTTTGGCCCTTACTAATCCATTGGAAGTTTTAGAAACATTGACCATGGTTTAATATTTCCTTTCATTCTTATTTTAATACAATAATTTAGAAGATAAATCTGTTAATGGTTATTATAATGGCGGTGATGATTATAGCAGTAAAAATAATAGCAGTTCCATTTCAAGATAGAACTGTAAGACTAATTTAGGAAGGTATGACTGTGATGGTTTGAGAAAGCCAAAGTAGAGTACTTAAGGAAAGGTTCTCTTTCCAGTGCACTGTGAAGGCTTGAAACAGCCTTCTGAATTCATCCCTCTAGGTCTCTTTAGAAACAAAATATGTGTCTACCATTTCTAAATAAAAATACATTCATGTTTATTTTCTAATTTCTGAAAATCTTACTTTATTTCTTATTTCTATTTTTCTAGATGATTTATGTCAAGATAATTTATTTCTCTTTTTGGATTTACCTACCACATAAAATTCATTATTTCATCTGACTATATAGACTCTTTTTTTTTTTACCTCATTTTACTGGTAATGTTATGTTTCTGGTTTTTTTTTTTTTTTAGTCTTTATCTAGCTAGCAACCCACCTTAGCAAAGAAAAATAAATGCTAGTCATCACATCTCTCTTCAATGCTGACTGACTGATGCCTTTTTTTCCCAATAAAGTATTGTGTCACATGCTGAAAACATACTCATGCCATTGTAGAATGCAATGTTTATTGAAAAAGAACCAAATGTATTTTTAGGAAATCTATTAGAAGTAATGAGCACATTTTCCATTAGGATAGATCCATGTGCAAGGATAAGATCACAGGTCTTTCATCCCAGCACTCAGGAAACAGAAACAGGGGGATCTACTTAGTGAGTGCCAGGCCAGTCAAGTGCAGATAGTACAATCTGCCTCAAGGGAAAAAAAACAAAAACAAAAACAAAAAACAATAAAACAAAGAGGCTTCTGTGAAATGATAAAACATAAGGAGCCAATTATAACAGGACTTTCACAGACCCTCCAGCTATACAAGTAGTGACAAAGAGTCTTTTTAAATATTTTAATGCTTAGGCATTTTAGCTAGGGCAGGCTCCTAGCCAGCTATCTAAACTTAATGTGACTAACTAGCCTATGACCTGCCACCTGACTACCTCTGTACCTTTCTTCTCCACTGCAGTCCCTCCCTCCTTGTCTGCTGGAGAATCTCTCACCTCTTTTTTCCCCAGGATTCCTTTTTCTGCTTGAAGTCTTTCTCCCCCACACACCTGGCTTCCAGCTTAGATACTATCTTTCAGATTTTTATTGAAGCCAATCAGAGAATGCCTTATGTAAGTGAGGAAGGAATACATATTTACATATCCTGCCAGTACCAAGTGGTGCCCTACCCTGTGGTGACAGACAACAATCAACAATTGAGAATACAGGGACACACTTTCATAGCCAATTAATATAATATGTGGGCAGGTAGGTTATCCCAATACCACACCTCAGGTATTATAAAATAAAATTTTAATTTAGTGTTTATTAACATAGAAAACTAAAACAAAAAAGTTGATCTTTCATACTATGAAACTTAAAGGTCATACTTTACTTATCCAATCTGGCATCTTCTTTCTCAAAGCTTTCACTATGCTAGATGTCTTCATGTGTAAAGTGATACGTACTAGTGATAGAAGACTTTTACTCATTTGATATTGTTTCCAAAAATAACTTTTTTGTAAGCCATTTTCCCAGTGAATATATTCTATAAAAAAGAAAGCTTTTCAACATTCCTGTCTTGATCTGATTTGAAAGGTGGTGGCTTACATTCATATATTAAAGTGATTCACTGGAGACAGTCTCTGATATAGACTATGTGCATGACCTATATTTGCTTATTTATTCAGCATAAGATGATCCTAGTTCAGTCAATAATTTCTCACTTTTGTGACCTACTTTGTCACTTTGTTCTCTCTGAGATAATTCCTCTTTCTCTAAGATTATACTGGATCAAAAATGAAAATGAAGAAAAACACTGGAGTTTAAACAGAGTCTTTAAGATTTTTCATTTATTAGTTATTTTATTTATTTACATTTCAAATATTATCCCCCTTCCTGGTTTCCCTTTCATGAACGTCCCACAACCCCTTTCCCTTTGTCTCTAAGAGGGTGCTCACCACCCATCCACCCACTCCAGCTTTGCCCCTCTAGCATCCCCATTCTCTGGGGCATCAAGCCTCCACAGGACCAAGGGCTTCACCTCCCACTGATGTCAGATGAGGGAGTCCACTGATTATATATATATATATATATAATCGTATATATATGATTATATATATATAATCCTGAATATATATATATTCAGGAGCCATGGATCCATGTATACCCTTGGGTTAGTATTTTAGTCCCTGGGGCCACTGAGAGGTCAGATTAATTGATATTGCTGTTCTTCCTGGAAGGGCTGAAGGAGCAGTCTATAAGATTTAAGGGTGAAAAAAGTATTAGTATAGGTGGAAAACACTGGAGTAAGAGAAAGTGAGATTTAGGAAATAATAGGACAACATATTCAATATATTCTGAGTTAGCTCTAAAGGAATACTAATTTATTGCTTTAGCTGGAAAATTGTGTACTGTGATCAAGTAACAAGAACATATTTCCAGTATTATACTTAGTAAATACAAGACTCTTCAAAGAAAAGATTTTGAACATTTTTACTTCCTAAGAATATTTTGTTAGAATACAGACAAACATATTGCTTTATGGAAAGGTTTACATTAGAGTGTAGGATTTACATGGATCTCAGTAATACTGGGCTCCTAAAAAGAAAATAAGAGGATCCTGACCACTACAGTTCTAGAACTTCAGTGAAGAGTACTTTTATTAAGAATCAAAAAAATGAACAGCAAAATAAAACCAACTATGATATGGAAAACCTTCTCCTCATTCATGGATTGGCACATTTACTGTAAAAAATCAAAACATTTAGCACAGTATCTAAATTTCACTTTAATATTTAAAGTTCAGTTCTTTTAAGTATAATCATCATCTTTGACAACAGTATGTGTTTTCAAGTTTGTATTTTTCCTGTTAATAAACTTTGCCTGGGTGTCACTGAATCATGAGTGCCAGCTCATTGTTAATTTAGTAAGTCCATAAAGTGTTATTTCATAATAATATAATAAAAATAATCATAATTTTTATAATTCTTGTTTTCCTTCAGCTCCAAAATTTAGTGTCTGAGGACAGAGAAGAGATTACAATGTCTTCAAATCACACCAATCTTAGAGACATTTGGTACACCATGATTGGAATCCCAGGATTAGAAGATGCACACATTTGGCTCTCCATCCCCATCTGTTCAATGTACATAGTGGCCCTAATAGGCAATACCCTATTAATATTCCTGATCTTCACAGAACACAGTCTTCATGAACCAATGTACCTTTTCCTTTCCATGTTGGCCCTGGCTGATATCATTCTATCTACAGTGACCACACCCAAAGTTCTTGCCATCTTTTGGTTTCAAGCAGGAGGACTTTCTTTCGCTAGCTGTGTGTCTCAGATGTTTTTTCTGCACTTCATGTTTGTGACAGAGTCTGCCATACTGCTGGCTATGGCATTTGACCGTTATATAGCCATCTGCTTTCCACTAAGATATACAACCATTCTTACCCCCTCAGTAATCTGCAGAATGGGCATTGCATCTGTGACTAGAAGCTTCTTCATCATTTTCCCCTTGGTCTTTCTAGTTTATCGACTCAATTATTGTGGGAGGAACATCATTCGTCACTCGTACTGTGAACACATGGCCATTGCTAGGTTGGCTTGTGATAACATCAAAGTCAATATTTACTATGGAATGACTGTGCCTTTATTTTCCATAGGCCTAGACATTATGCTTATCATCATCTCCTACACCCTTATACTTCATACAGTATTTAGAATCCCGTCTCAAAATGCTCGACGCAAGGCTCTGGGTACATGTGGCTCCCATGTCTGTGTCATCCTTCTGTTCTATACACCTTCTCTCTTTACCTTTTTTGCTCACCGTTTTGGGGGCCACACCATACCACGTCACATGCACATTCTTTTTGCTAACCTCTATGTGGTGGTACCTCCTTCGCTCAACCCTATCATATATGGAGTGAAGACAAAGCAAATTCAAGACAGGTTTTTCCAGCTGTTTTCTTTCACTAAGGCATGTTTTTGATGTAATCATGTAAGTTTGATCTTAATGTATAGAAACTAAATAACGAAAGAGCATCTGAAGTTGCTCCTGGAATCTTATGTCATGGCAGCATGAGAATGACAGTCATTTTGGAGTCAAAGGGATAATGTTGAGTTCTTTGTTGTCTGAGGATGGCTTAATATCTGTTCCATATTCAGGTCACTTTTAACATTCCCCAGAGAACTAAGAAAGGGCCCATATTCTCAAACCAAGCAATTGAAAAAGTAAAAATCATATCAACTTGTAAAATATTCATCCTATATTTTTGTATAAAATAGAAAAAGATATTATACTTCAGAGAAAGTTTAAATTATTTATTATCACCATGGCTTAGACTCTAATCATTTATGTTCTGACTTTAGGACGAGAACTTTAGATCTTGTTCAGTTATGGTCCTATTACTCTTCCTGAGCTCTTGAATATTTAGCTGCAACCTATATATATGAAAAATATATATATATGAGTATGCACATTCTATGATTTGAAAGCTTAAATACCATTGAGCTGCATAACGTGCCAAGCATAAAGTGAAAATAATCTGTGTATTATTTTACTATGAATTGAACACTAGTGTGCATTTCATTAATACTAAATTTTCCAGAAAGAAAGAAATGTTCATTTCTCTTCCCTTCTTAGGAAATCCTAGGACATGCAACATTGAAATATTCAGACAGAACAGGAGGATAATATAGAGAGGATTCAACCTCATTCGCACATGTGTTAATTAAACTATTGAAATTATTAAAATTTCTTTTTACTTAAATTAAAAATCAATTCCTCTCTTGGTCATTGTAGATGACAGTGTGAACTTCTGGATTCCAACCTTTTTCATATTTGCAATTAATAACAGTGATAACAAATAGTCATTAGGAAGTAAATATCATGATAGGATGTCAGGGCATAAAACAAATAAAGTGAGTTAAATATGAAAAGATTCCAATTAGTCACTTAAACAAGAACTTATGTAACTCTCTTGTGTTTATACATACTCACAGCATTGAGGGTGATGGTGAACTAAAGAATAATTTCACGAATGTTCTAGGTATATTTGTTAAAAATTCATCTTAAAACTGTGCTGTGGTAGAACTGTCACAGGAAAAGTTGCAATTAACGCCTTATACAGAAATAAAGCTTTAAAACTTTTACAGAGACATGAGTAATGTTTGCATAAAATTAAAGAAGAACAAATAAAATATCATTTATAGTGTAGAAATGTGTAAGGAAAGACTTTAGCAAAAAATAAATTTGAAACTAAATGCTCTATCACTATCTCTTTTATAAGAAAGGTGTATTGCACTATTGTTGCATTGTTTTGTGATTATATAGGTAGCTACTCCTGTTTTCTTCATGTGGTATATAGTCTTAAATACAATTATTGTCATGTTATATATTCTATGAAATATCCAATTTACCCAGTAAAATATATGACTTTAGATTTCCTTTCTATCATTTCATTCCTTACTATCATATCAAGTGTGTTTAGCTTTCTGATTATAGTGTTTCATCATTGACAGGAATAGTTTAAGACTTTCTTTCTCAGAAGCATTGACAGAGTGTTATGGTGGCTATTTGACAATATCTAACTCTAGGTAGCAGTTATCAATGGACAAGAATACATATAATTATTAGTTCACAAAGTATATATTTCAAAATTCAAGTGTATGTAATCAAAACTGACAACAACTCTACAGATGAAATGTACCTATTAATGTCTATCAATAAAGTTCACATCTACTTAGAAATTATTTGGTACAAGAAAATTTTATAAAGAATAGAATTTCTCTTGTCACCACCATCATTGCTGTGAATTTAAGAAGACTGAGTGTGTAAGAGTGGAGAAAAAAGGCTACACCAAAGGGATGCATACTACATTATCTCAATTCTGAGGATGCTAATTCTTTGTATTTCCATGAGCAAATAACTAGAGAACCAAGACACTAAACACCCCATGCTATGAGAGAGATTGCAACATTATCTGGCTGCTTTTTAATATTTTTGTCCGATAATTCATAGTGTGGGTTGTTGCCTTTGATAGAGTTTTTATGAGTCTGTCTAACATGTGTCTCAGAATGATGTTAGTCTCACACTACACATTCAATGTGCCTTTGGTTTTCAGTTAGATTGTTCAATTGCTTGATTTTTTGCTTTAATACAAGTATCCTTGGGACTATAAACACTTTCTTGTTTTTCCTCAACTCCACTGAGTCTTGAATCCCTTGGCATTATAAAAGCTATAAGGCCAGTCCTGAGGTGAGTCCTGGGTGCCTACATTAAGGAGATACAACCTATCTCACAGAACCCAACATTGCAGCATAAAGAAGGTAACAACATACAGCTGAAGAGTTGATGGTTGCTACCTTCATAGGATATTTTCTGATATTTTAGATTAAGAGCATCCTAATTCAAATTAGAGGCACTATGGGTCTGCTACCTCATGTCTTTTCATAATATTACACTTTAACATGAGAGCTGTTCTAATGATCCAAGGTTTCAGAGAGAAGTCTATCTTTGACTAGTGAAGTTATATATACTATCAATGGGTATAGTTTAACAGAAGTCAGACAATATGCTTTGATCCAACCAAAGTGTCATTGAAGTTGCTTAATACCATTTCAAACAGGTGTTTTTTGATGAGGGATAATTAGCTAAGAATGTTAATGATGTATAATTTTGAATATGGATACAAACAAACATAAGGTTATTGATAACTCCATCACTACTCAATTGCTGGATAGGTATCTCTGTGAGGAATAATACCTGGTTTTAGATTCCAACCCACTACCCCAGTTTTCTGTGTGCCTTTCTTTATCGCTTTCAGTTCTCTGATTTACCCCCTTCTCCTTAAAAATTAAGTGCAACAGAAGCTTCCCTCGGTATTTTAAGACAAAAATGAAATAAAAACACATAAGGGACCTTGGTGTGGTTGGCAAGGAAGCCTGAGTTCCAAAAAAAAAAAAAAGGCCTGTTATTGCCAGAATTTCCCATGGTGTATTTTACTTATTGGGCTCTTCACTATGCATTTTTTTGCACTTGTATTATAAGATTATTATTATATCCATAGTTTTGGTGTGGGCTAAAAGTAAAAGGAGATGTAAAATAGAGACAAGTTCTTTGTAGTGATATAATTTGAAGGAGGATGAAAAGTTAAATTTATGTACATTTAAGTAACAAATCCATGCACAATAGGATTTATAGTATAATACAGATTTGTTAATGGTGGTTTATGGACTCTTCTGGATGGTTGCAGAATCAGTAGAATCCAAAGATTTTCATGGGCTATTTTCTTGATCAGGGTAAGCACTGATTGTTAGGGAGGAAAGAGAAATGATGTGCATTACAGTATATTGATGATTCCCAGGTAAGGACTTAATGAATGGGATGGAAAATGGAGCCCAGATAAGTAGTGTGAGTACCATGCCATCTCTACTTCTAACCACTGGCTAGCTAAGCCATTCTCTATGCTAAAATGCCTGTGTCCTCTGAAGATATATTTTAATAGGAATACACATTTAGCAATGTTATTCTTTGAGTATAAGTTATAAAGGTGTGCATAAGATATGAAGGTAAGATTGCAATAGCTTGGCTATGGATCACAAAATGTAATTAATTAGAAAGATCAAGACCTAGAATTATGCATAGTCAATACTACCAAAAAGTAGGAAAAAGTGTCTTCTAACCAAACCTGCTTTCTCATGTGTATTGCTACAGTCTTACAGAGTCATTTACCACCCAGTATACCCTCTAACCACAAGAAAGCTGCCCTTCTCCTGTGATGAAACCCATTGTCTTTATCCTGAACTATTCCTGGATCCTGAAGGGAACAACTAACCAAGTGAGAAAACTACCGACTCTTAGATGAACATGTACAATATCTCTCATTGTTGAAAGATCTCTTTATTTCTACTAAAACAAAATAATTTAGGTTCTTCTGCATGCATGCAAACTCCCATCATCTCAGTATTTGGAAAGTCAAGAAAGGAAGATTCATTCAAGACAGTGTTGGGCTTAAAACACAAAATTGCCTCAAAGACAACCTTCTGTATCATGTCTCCGAGATCTTTTATAACAAATAAAGATTTACTGACATCTTCCTGTGCTGCATAACACTTTTAAAATCAATTTTACCTTTTTCAGAAGCTATAGTACTTTAAAAATGTTCTGAAGTTAGTATTTGCTTTTCTTGTATTAACAAATGTGGAACAAATATAAAGATTTTGAAATCTTCCATGTAGTCTATTGTAATTTTCTGAATTTTTTTTGTCTCAATAGAGAAGTACAAAAATCATTTTTGTTGAATTTCTTTTATCACAATAGAATTATAATTCTATAGATGTCTGATTGTATTGCTCCTTCAAGTCATGAATATCTCATTCCTCTGGACTAAACAAAAGAAAAATCCTGATATTCATTTATTTTCCCCAGTTATGTTTTGCTATACTTGAGAGATGATCCTTTTGACAGTTACCTATCTGGTAACTTTCTGTTGTTGACAGTCTTATGTTACCAACACTTGTTAACACAAAATGACTTGCCTTTCATTAATTTTTTTTTTTGAATTTTTCTCATGGTGACTTTTATTTCAACTCTTATTCAACACGACAATAATGTTGACATTGATTAATGATAGTAATAATAATATTGTGTCATCAAGAAAAATTATCATATCAATATTAAAATGAGAACACATGGTAGAATGTACAAAATGATTTGAGAAAAATGGAATGTGGACTATATGGTACAAATATGATATTAGCAAGTGAGAAAGATAAGGTGTGCTGAGTTATAATAGCATTAATGGTTGCTTAGCAGAAACACATGCAGATTACAATCATGGAATATAAGAGCATAGCTGTGAAATCAAAATGCTAAGATAATGGGGCATTGTACACATTGAGGACTACCTATAGTTTTGGTTTTCTTTTAAACCATACAAATTGATAAAAGAATAAAAAGGAGCAAACTCCTCAATGATGTGTTGGACATTAAAGGATGGTAGTTTAGTTGTCATTGACACAACAATATTCCTAGCCAAAAGATTATGATTTGAGATGTCAGGATGGCCAAGTGGTCTAAGGAAATCGTCTCAAGCTCATCTTCCAAAAGACCACAATAGTATCCTGACTACATCTCAAACATTCCAGAAAAGAGAAATGGGATAAACATTAGAAATCCTCAATCAGGTAAAAGCATTTCACAGACTTTCATTTTGATGCTAACATAGTAGTTTTGAGAACAGTTTCTGGAATCCAATTCAAAGAAATTTCTGTTTTGTACAATTATTAGAGTTTTCACTATTGCCACTATTATAAGTGTTATAAAATTTAGGTTTATTTTCCTGTTCATAAAATGCTCCTTTTGCTATCTATATATTATGATTGATTGAAACCTCATTGCCTATTCTATTATTTTTCTTTTAAAATAATTTTCTCAAGATATTTCTGAATTACTTTCTCAAGAAATGAAGCCAAAGATAACCATGATTCTTGATTCTTTCCAGTATCAGAAAAGAGAGTAAAAGATGACATCATCAACATATTTAAATCACACCAATCTCAGAGACATCTGGTATACTATGATTGGGATCTCAGGACTAGAAGATGCACACATTTGGCTCTCCATCCCCATCTTTTCTATGTATATAGTAGCTGTTATGGGCAATACATTCCTAATATTGCTGATCTCTACTGAGCATAGTCTTCATGAACCTATGTACTTTTTCCTAACTATGTTGGCCCTGGCCGATATCTTCTTGTCCACAGTGACCATTCCAAAGGTATTAGCAATTTTCTGGTTCCAAGCTGGAAGCATTTCTTTTGCTAGCTGTGTGTCTCAGATGTTTTTCCTCCACTTCATCTTTGTGACGGAGTCTGGTATACTACTCTCCATGGCATTTGACCGTTATGTTGCTATCTGCTATCCACTAAGATACACCAACATTCTAACCCCATCTGTCATCATCAAAATGGGCATTGCAGCTGTGACTAGAAGTTTTTTCATCTGCTTCCCCCTGATCTTTCTTGTTTATAGGCTCACCTATTGTGGGAGGAACATCATTCGTCACTCATACTGTGAACACATGGGCATTGCCAGGTTGGCCTGTGACAGCATCAAAGTCAATATTTACTATGGATTGGTTGTAGCCCTATTTTCCATATTTCTAGATGTAGTACTTATTATTGTCTCATATGCTCGCATACTTTGTGCTGTGTATAGAATACCTTCCCAAGATGCCAGATTCAAAGCTCTGAGTACATGTGGGTCCCATGTCTGTGTCATCCTGTTATTTTATATGCCAGTTTTCTTTTCTTCTCTTGCTCACCGTTTTGGAGGTGACAGAATACCACTGTATGTTCACATCCTCCTGGCTAACCTCTATGTTGTTCTACCACCCTCCCTCAATCCCATCATTTATGGAGTAAAGACCAAGCAAATTCAGGAGAGAATTGTTCAGTTATTTTCTTTAAACAAGGTAATTTGTTGATATAAATCAAACCATGTAGACATAAAACAGATTAGTTTTCCAGTTTTTCTATAAAATCTCTAAAAGTTAAGAGCACTTGAAGATATTGTGGAAATATTTTAGTAACTTAATAAAAAGTTACAATTTCAGTAAAAGAGGCAATGTTAAATTCTTATAGATTATGTATCTTTGGTTCAAGTCAATATTATTATCGTTTACTATAATCAAATATTAAATAACTATAAATTATACAGAACTCATAAATTAACAATACATTATCATGTCTATTTACATCTCTATTTATTATATTTTCCTTTATATAATTGTTCTAAATATATAATTGTTATATGTTTAGTTACCTTCTCACAGTTTCTCTACTGTATAATAATGCAAAGTACATAGATAGAGAACTTTTTAATGAGTTCAGCCTTGCCAATGGTGATATGTATTTCCTTACAGAACGGTAAACCCTGATCAACAAATGTAAAACAAATTTTAGGACAAAATTATCTTAATATCATATCATTAAAATTAATTTCTTATATAATTACTATCAATGCCACCAAGTAAATTATCATATCAAGCAAAACTAATATACTTGACACGACATTCTATTATGATACTTTAGCAAATATATGCCTACTTGATTATGTTTTTTACAGTACAGTACGTGACATTATGCCCTATGTTAGCCATCTTAAATTATATAAGGTATTATTGAGGAACTTTGAAATAATATCTTACCAGAAATGCTTAAATTCTGTTACAAATTTTCTGTTAACAAATTTGATGGGTATGATTTAAATTTTGTTTTAAATGCTCACAGTGAAGAAGAGAAATTAACCTTACAATGATTGTTTCAGTTTTACATAACTATTGATCGTTTTGGTCTAAATGTTCCCCTGAGACTTCTGCTTTGTTTTCAGTATTTTCTTGAATATCCATGTTAGTGTAGTTTCAGGTAGATGGCAATAGGTTAGAGAGATGATTCAGAAGTGAAGAGCACTTTCTACTCTTGTTGAGAATTTGAGTTTGGTTCCCAGCACCCATGTTAAATGGATTAAAGCTGTTTATAACTCCAAGAGGTCCAGAACCCTCCACAAGTGCCCATATACACTGGGATAAGCACACACGCAAACACATCCACACACACAAACACATCCATATAAGTAAAGATAAAATCAATCTGGTTTAAAAATGAATGCTTCTATTTACAAAAACAGGCTTCCGCAGCAGACATTCTTAACAACTATTGACCTTCAGAACAGTTGCATTGGCAATGCAAGAGACAAAACAAAAGGAGTGGCTCTGAGTCCAGGTACAGGAAGGGGTTTGACAGCCAATGACTGAATGGTTCAGTCAGAACTTACACAAAGAGAATGCAACAGTCTGTGTGTGGGCATGTGGGCATGTGTGCATGTGTGTGCACGTGGTCATATGTTTCTGTGTGTGGGTGTGAGTATGTGTGTCTATGTGTGTGAATATGTGTGTGAGCGTGTATGTGTGTGTGTCTACTTTTGTCTTTTGTTTTTGCTGTTTGTCTTTTTACTTCTCTTTTTCAAGATGAAGAAAATAAATCCTGAAAAATCATCATGAGAAATAACAATTGGAATCTGAGCCTAAATGATGGACTTTTGCAGACTGTGGTGACTCTGGATCATTGCTTTTCCTTGATTAGGAATCTATTTCACATATGTCATGAAACTTAAAATTATGATGTGCATCATCCATATCAAAAGGAACTGGGAAAGTTGATTTGAAAAGAGTAACTGTTTTTAAAGGATGAAACAGTGAACTTATTACAAGAAATTATGCCAAAATTATACAGAAAATAAAATTAGACAAAGTAAAAATGATCAATAGAGGGGCTGGAGAGAAGCCTCAGAAGTTAAGAGCACTGGCTACTCTTCCAGAGTTTGCAATTCCCAGAAACCAATGTGACCAGATGCACCTTTTCTGTGTATCTGAAGACAGTGAAAATGTACTCACAAACATAAAAATAAAGAAACAATTGGTGGGTTGGCGAGCAGGGTGGGGAGAGGGCATAGGAGGCTTTGGGGATAGCATTTGAAATGTAAATGAAGAAAATATCTAATAAAAATGCCTTACAATAAAAGAAAAAACATGTTAATAAAAAAGAAATGATTTTTAAATTGATGACAAGAATCCTGTGACTTTGAATAATTTTATTTATCTGATAATCACTTATCAGAACATATAGTTTCTAGGATATAATGTGGGCTTATGTCTAAGCATTACATTACTAAGAATCAAAAATCTGCTTCTACTTTGAAACCTATTTTAAAGTAGGTTTTTATTATAGGAAGGTCTGAAGACTATAGTACTGGTGTCATGGAAATATATGTTATTTCTAAAGTCATTTCATTAAAGATGAAAACTTTAAAAAATAAAATAAAGTGTGAAGCTACTTTATCTTTCTATTTGTTTTTAGTTGCAAACCTGTATATTAAACAGTAATATTAGTGACTGTGACATTATGAACATTCTATAAGTGTTAATAATCACTTATTGTAATATAGTATTCAATGCATTTAACTTTCAATTATTCTTGTTCATGTTGGACTCAATGGGTGTTTTAAAAGCTGTACATTTGATGGAAGTTTTACACATGTCATAAATGACTTAGAAGTACTAGTCATTTCGTGAACCTTGGAGAAGAACCACCACCTCATTAAACCAGGATAATCCCAGAATGTTCCTTTTATTTACAAATAAGTGGGATTTTTGTCATTCATCAAATAAATTTGTCTTAGAGACAAACAGAGATAAACACAGAAAACTATGCCCAACTTTAAAGCAGATCTGTGGAGCTCAGTACTAATAAATACATCTGCAAGCAGCTCCTGCAACTAAGGGTCAGTGAACATTGCAGAAGATGGGGCAGAAAGCTTGTGTATGGGGCATTATCTATTAGTCATGCCAGAAACTACACCCATTAGGTCTCACCAAATAATTTTTCAAACATGGATAACTGCAATCAACACGCTGAAGAGGATGTGGGAAAGCTCATGAGGTCTCAGCCTCATGAAGAAGTAAAAGTAGATAAGAAATACTGAGAGACTGAAAATTTATTTTTCCCAGGGAAGAACACACTAATTACTTATTCAGAATCAAGTGTTTAGCCCTGAAAATGTACAAACAAGTAACATTTCAGAAAGTGGGCAGGTTATGTTTAGGAATCTGTATGCATGCACAGACACATACATGCATTTAACAATTATTAAAAAGAGGGGCCATCAATTTGAACTAGAGAAAGGAGGAGTATACAGAAGGTTTTGAAGGAAGGAAAGGGGAAATTATATAATCATATTGTAACCTCAAAACTAAAATAAATAATGAAGATTGCTTGGCTTTGCTTTGTAAATAAGAATTGTCACAGTTATGAAAGCCATAATCACACACTACTGATTGAGAGCAGACATTGCACATAGGTGTATTATGCATAAAGCTGATACACATTCCATGTACTTGTTAACTGTAAGTATATTTTGATCTTTGGATGTAATTAAATTTCCTTTCTTTCTCTCTAGAGTCCTGCTGTCTTTAGTTTCTACTGCAGTAAAAGCTAGAACTTGGATAATGAGGGAGAAAACTGTTGAAGAAGGAAAGAAAAGAAACCCAGCAGAATCCTTCTGTCATGAAAAGAGGAAAGCCAGGCAGTGGTGGTGCACACCTTTAATTAATCCCAGCACTTGGGAGGCAGAGGTAGGCAAATTTCTGAGTTGCCTGGTCTACAGAGTGAGTTCCAGGACAGCCAGGGCTACACAGAGAGACCCTATCTCAAAAACCGAAAAAGAAAGAAAGAAAGAAAGAGAGAGAGAGAGAGAGAGAGAGAGAGAGAGAGAGAGAGAGAGAGAAAGGGAGGAAGGAAGGCACAGAAAGGTAATAGAGACCATAGACTCAATTTCTAAGGCTTGGCTGGACATTTATTGTCATTTTTCACATTGTTGGGATATGATAATGTGCATTAATGTGCATTAATGATACAAATGGAAATATCCAATTTTCTGCTTGACTATCTGAAGAAAAGTCCCTGACACACCATATCAACCATGACAGAGAGACAATGGAGTCCTGATGCCCATGTAGCATGACTAGTATAAAAAACGGTGAAAGAAGCCTGCATTTCTTCTAAAGTGTAAGGGGCATCCTAGTTCCTCATCCCACTGCAAGAAACTCACAAACCATGATCACTTCCTACCCCTGAACTTGCCAAGCTCTGAAGGCTTTGGGCAGGTGAGTATTTGTGCAATATTCCTGATATATATCATAGTCTTCAAAGGGAGAGAGAGCAGGCTTCAAAACTTGAGGACTATGGCTGAAGGCTACATATGAGTCATTGAATACAGGAGAAAAAAGCCTATTACAGCTCAACTGATGCCACAGAAGTAGTCTATCACTGAGGAAAGAAACAAGGTGTAAATGTCAACTGGGTAATCTAGGCCATTCCAAAACTAAGATGCAGGCTTCCCTGGTCCCCTCACAGGATCCTAGAGATAGACCATCTTTTACTTTGGTGCTTTTGACAAGTGATGCGGGTAGGTGTGAACTAGACAGACCTGTAGAGGAAAGGTATCCTTTAGTACAGATTATCAATTTCCAGTGTGCAGAAATGTTGTTTTATTAATTTACATTATAACATAGCCAAGATACCCTTTAAAATTAAAGTATGACTGACTCTTACAGGAAAGGTTGGAGTTTTAGACATATTCTATTTAAACAGAATATTGAAGTAGAGTTCAAAAGCAAGTAAAAGCAAAAAGTTCTCATTAGCAAACTTCAGATAATAAATTGAAAATATTACTACAGAAGAATTAGTTGTACTATAATATTTGCTCAAAAATAATGTTCTCAAGTTTCTTGAAAACTTTCAATTTTTAACTTATAAGATGAAGAACATTTAAATAAAGTATATGAGTTGTAAAAAATTAACTATGCTGTAAAATAAATAGCATCTGTAGGAATAAATGTTAACTACAAACTAAATTGTCTCACAATTATTTTTGATATACTTAAAACTCTTTTTTTAATGTTTCTCTGTAGAGATGTTGACTGAAGATTAATATTAGGAATTGTAAGTTGTGGCTTTAAGAAATATGCTTTGTACATTTTGTTATTAAGAATGTAATTTTATTCTTTTGTAAAGCTATTTTCATTCATACACAAATATTTAAAATCAGAGCTGTTAGTAAGTGTGTGTCATAATTATCTGAATAACATTACTGTAAGTGAAATAAAGGATGCCAAAAATTGAAACTGCTACTATGTCATTTATATGACCTCATTAACACCAAAACTATACAACAGAAATAAGGATTTGGTGTGAATTTATGTGAGTACAATAATATGTGACATACACTCGAATATGAAAGAAATTTTCATCATCTCAGCTATGCCAATAGATTCATGATAATAAATATTTTCCTAAATGTATTCTCCTTTCTCATCAAATCTTATATGTACATCTTATAGTAATCAGGTTGTTTGTAATTGTACCTCCATAATCCTGCTTTAACTTAGTGAATGAATGTTGTACATACATTTTATATTTTTATTGTAAATTATATAAATATTTTAAAGACAGTTACATTAACAAAGAGATGGTGCAAGCCTTATCATATGTGGTTCATTTTGATGTTTTGTTTTTTGCTTATTGTTCAATGTTTTTTAACTTTCAGCAAATGTCAGACCAGTTTAAAGCAAAAGAAACACAAGGGAGGCAGGAAAGCATAGTTATTGAAGATAAATGAAGCAGAAAATACATTCAAATCTCATCATAAAATGCACCCTAAAAATTTGAGAGATCATTCATTGGCTGGTTGAAAAATCTATTCACAGAATAAAGAATAATATCTACCTCTGATTTTTTATGTAGATATTAAGTTACAAAATTATTTGTTACATAGTCACAGTAATGTTTTACCTGTCACTGGGGATTTAAGTGAGAGAAGATAAAAATCAATAATATTTTCATATGATTTGAAAGGTCTTCCTATGGTAGTCATTACTTGTATTGACACAAGGGTCTCTGTTATCATCCATAGTGTGGGGACTTTGCTGTGCTGGTCAACACAGCACTGAAATTAATTCGTTTGTTTATTTTACTACTGTTAAGTAACTGAACAGTCCAATCTCATAGGCTTCTCTTTACTTATGTTACAAGTGGCTGACCCAATAGCAGGACTTTGTGAATACAATAAATACGTTGTTTAGATAAACAAAAATAGATTGAGATAATGATCAATAGTAATCACCAAATTCTTTTTAAACAAAGATATCAGCTTCATAATGAATAAAAGAAAAAATACATATCTAAGTAGCCACAAAAGTTATAGATTTTTATTTTTGAAACTATATTTAGATATAGATTTTTATGAATAAGTAAATAAATTTGATACTTAAAGAAAGTGGGAAATGTTCACTTAAAATTTTACAAAAGCTTACATCAGGTTTAAAAGATGATTCTGAGTACATTACATTTTTATTTGCATACCCTAGTTTGTGACATTAAGTGCAATACTATAGAAGTCAATTTCAACATCTTAAAAGAGCTAAAGGAGAGAATTTACAATATGGAAAGCATCGTTAAACAGTAGCTAATACATATAGTTACATTTACTTACTGAATTTCACCTTTTGTAAAACTGCATGTTGACTTCCAAACATATTCACAGCAGATGTAAGTTTTTAGGTTCCCTTCAAGAACAATCTCTGAATTCTCACTCGTATCTGTTGAGTCTTGATACTGTATATAATGGGGTTCATCAAAGGTGGGAAAAGGATGTAGACATTGCCCATGAGGACATGAACCAATGGTGAGAGATGCTTCCCAAAGCGGTGAACCATGGTCAGACCAATGATGGGGATGTAGAAAACCAAAACAGCAGAGATGTGAGATACACACGTTTGCAAAGACTTGATTCTCTCCTCCCTGGATGCAATAGACAGAACTGTGTACAGGATCATAATATATGACATTAATATTAGCACTGAATCCACCAACAAGTTGCTGATCACCAGAGCTAGACCATAGATGCTATTGAAACGGATATCTCCACAAGCCATTCTAATTAAGTCTTGATGCAGGCAGAAAGAGTGGGAGAGGAAATGAGGCCGGCAGTAATTTAAGAACTTCAGGCGGATAATAACTGGAGGAATGAGCATAGAACTCCTACATAAGATGGCCACTCCGATTTTCAGGATTCTGTCATTGGTTAGGATGGAGGAATAGCGTAGAGGGTTGCAAATGGCAATGTAGCGGTCAAAGGACATGGCGAGGAGGACAGAGGACTCCATGAAGGACAAGCCGTGAATGAAGTAAGACTGTGCAATGCAGGCATCAAGGCTGATCTCTTGAAGGAAGCCCCAAAGGATACCCATTACTGTGTGCACAGTGGACAGCCCCATGCATAGGTCTGTGAGGGCTAACATGGCCAGGAAATAGAACATGGGCTGGTGTAGGCTCAGCTCAGTCCGAATCACATGAAGTACCATACAATTTCCCAGGAACACTGTCACATAGATTATAAAGAATGGGACAGATAGCCAGAAGTAATAAATTTCTAAACCAGGGAAACCAGTCAGAGCAAAGCTGGAACTAGTGTAGTTTGTGACAGAGAGAGCAGTCATTGGTAGAAGATGGAAAATTCCTTTGGAAAATATTTTGGATATAACTTTTCAATGCTATAATTTCTAATAATATCTACTTGGTTTTTAAAAGAAAATAAAATATGGTACAATTTCCATAAACAACAAGATACATACATGTTTCTTTGATGTTATCATGGAGAAAACCTGTTTTCTCGATACAGACCTTTCAGTACTAGGGTTGAGGGATGCCATGAAACCTGTGAGTTTTATGCAGGATCAGTAACACCCACGGGCTTATGGGAATTATCTTGTAGAACAGTCTTCTAGTAGTCTGCCCAGTCCTAAAGGATAACAGTGTTCAATCACTCATTTGTTATGATGCTCAAGAGAATTGTTCTCTCTGCTATGACATCTGGGTCTTTCAAATCTTCCCAGATTCAAATGATCACAATAGAATTGGACTATTTAATGTATTTTTCAGAATATTGTATATCTTATTATATATTATGTATGATTATATGTAATATTATCTTATATATAATGTACTATATATAATTATATGTAATACTATCTTATATATAAAACTATATGTAATATTGTCTATAACACATTGCAGAAATCTTAGTGGAATCTAAAATTTCTGGCTTGTAAAATAGTTATCAAATCTGCTTTAAATTATTCACCTACATAAATTTTACTTAATTTACTTTTTAACTATTTATTGTCCAACTCTTTGATATATGAGATTTTTTGCATTTCTTGAACATCATGGTATTGTCAATTGGTAAATTTTCACTTATAGGATAACATAGTTGTTCCACATTTTAAACTGTATAGTTTGAAACAAGTATTTTGTAATATTTATCTTATCTGTGTCTTTGTTATCCATTCAAGAAAAAAATACATAAGTATATAGAATAAAGCAACCACAAAAGAAAACAAAATAGAAACAACAAAATATATGATAGTCTGTACCTGATCATCTGTATGCATGCATGCATGCAGGCAGGCCTATCTATCTATCTATCTATCTATCTATCTATCTATCTATCTATCTATCTAATATATATATATCTCCCATATCAAAGTAGAATGCACAGGGCTCTGCATGTTGATGAATTAACACACAGGCAATGCTTTGATTATGAAGTTTAATAAATTATTAAAATTTGGAAAAATAATTTAAGGTTTCAGAGCACAATAGGAATTCCATTGATAACCATCAAAAAGACTTTTTAAGGTTATGGAATTAAAAACTTTCCAAAGTTTAATGATTTAAATTTTGAACGAGTTCATCAGTTTTAAATAGTAAGAAATATTATAATCTTGCATTCACATACATTGGCTTCACCCTCAGGATAAAGCTCATTATGCACTTACTATCATTGAGAGGATGCAGTACAAAAAAGTGAAAATCAACAATCAACTGTCTTTATGTATTCTTTTAACAAGGATCAAGTCAAAATATCAGTGATTAATGCAATGGTTTTTTTTTTTTTTTTTTTTAGATATAAGGCTTAGTTACTAGGATCATAAAATTTGTCTTAAGTATGGGATAAAATCCCATTGCTTTATAAATCTCCTCCAAGACACCAGTGGCAGGATGAATCTTTCCATTTTGTGATGTTTTATGCATGTTCCTAACAGATGTATAGGCATCTATTATGAAACAGTATCTCTTTGTTACATTGTAAACTCCTTTGTTTTAATGAAGGTTGTGTTTATTCCTATCCAAATAAAATGAACAATGAAGTGGACCTGTAATACTAAGCAAATATATTATTTAGAGTAATATCATAATATTTTATATTAAGCTGTTATCACATTTTCTGGGTCAGATATCTTTATAAAAATATGAATAACTTTATATCATTTTAATTTAAAATGTAATATTTTGAATTCATCTATAACAATGCCTATAACTGACTAAAAGATTTAACAATATGTTTATCAATTTGATCCATAAATTCCAGTTCTTCTCTATTGTTTTTGCATATATTTACTGAATTTTAGTGTATGAGCATGGCACACACTAAAGAATTTCCCATTAAGATCTAAAAATATTTTATTTACATCATTGATTCCTCAACATGTTCATAAGCTTTGAATTTCTAAGTTCTATACATGATTTGTATGTATATAAGGTTTATATTATGTGAATGATTATCTATTTTTTAATTTAACACATTTTAGTGAAACACTCTATCTATATCTATTTCACATTGTTCTATCTGCATGAGGCTTAATTTCTGTGTTCCAAATGTAAGTGTATGTCAAATATATAGCTAGCTTGATTCCTTCTATTATTAAATGTCTTGAAAAAAACAGAGTAATAAAAATTTTAATGATGTTTATTATATCTAGAGAGTAACAGCAGCCAAGCAACGTCACAGAAATTCTTGGATAAATATGGATAATAATGCAGTAATTACTGCTCTAATAAAAGAGTAACAAAATGCAACTCACAGAAATGTTTAAACAAATCATAATATTATAAAAGTACTTATACTAATACACAATCATACTATTACTAAACCATTATCCATGGGAAGCACCATTAGCGAAATAAGGCAATATTGCATAGGTAATTATAATGTTCATGACTAATTTACTAATAATTGAATTGAATTAGATTAAAAAATAATGTTTGATATTATATTCTTAAAATATAGTACATATTCACAAATAAGTTGATATTGGCCAAATAAGAACAGAATTCCTAGGACACAATCTACAGAACTCAAGAAGTTTAACAAGCAGTAGGGCCTAAGGGAGAATGCTTCAGTCTTACTTGGGAGGGAGAAGAAAACAATTACAGGAGACAAAGGGAGAAAAGGATCTAGGTGGGAGAGGAGAGGGGGAGGAAAAAAGAGGAACATGATCAGATATGGGGCAGCAGGCAAAGGGGAGGATTAAGAGATAAGTCCTGAGGGCCAGCAGAATGAATGGGAATATGCAACCAAGATGGTTGGGAGGTGGGAGGATCCTCTAGAATATACCAAAGACCTGGGAAGTGAGAGACTCTCAGGACTCAAAGATGGACCTTAGATGAAATGCCTAACAGTGGGGAAAGAGAATTGATACAGTCCACCTCCAGTAGAAAGACAGAGCATCAAGTTGAGGGATGGGGTTGCCATCCCACAGTCAAAAAGTCTGACCCAGAACTGTTCCTGTGTGAAAGTTCTGCAGGGACAAAAACAGAGAAGAGTTTGAGGGAAAGGGAGTCCAGTGATTGACCCAACTTGGGATCTATCTCATGCTTACTGACAGGAGACCATTATGGCTGTCCTCTGAGAGACCAACAAGAAGCTGACTGATATATAAAGAACTCAAGAAGGTGGAGAACAGAAAATCAAATAACCCCATTAAAAAATGGGGCTCAGAACTGAACAAAGAATTCTCACCTGAGGAATACCGAATGGCTGAGAAGCACCTGAAAAAAATGTTCAGCATCCTTAATCATCAGAGAAATGCAAATCAAAACAACCCTGAGATTCCATCTCACACCAGTCAGAATGGCTAAGATCAAAAATTCAGGTGACAGCAGATGCTGGCGAGGATGTGGAGAAAAGAGGAACACTACTCCATTGTTGGTGGGATTGCAAGCTTGTATAACCACTCTGGAAATCAGTCTGGCGGTTCCTCAGAAAATTGGACATAGTACTACCGGAGGATCCAGCAATACCTCTCCTGGGCATATATCCAGAAGATGTCCCAACCGGTAAGAAGGACACATGCTCCACTATGTTCATAGCAGCCTTATTTATAATAGCCAGAAGCTGGAAAGAACCCAGATGCCCTTCAACAGAGGAATGGATAAAAAAAATGTGGTACATTTACACAATGGAGTACTACTCAGCTATTAAAAGAAATGAATTTATGAAATTCCTAGGCAAGTAGTTGGACCTGGAGGGCATCATCCTGAGTGAGGTAACACAATCACAAAAGAACTCAAATGATATGTACTCACTGATAAGTGGATATTAGCCCAGAAACTTAGTATACCCGAGATATAAGAGACAATTTGCAAAACACATGAAACTGAAGAAGGAAGACCAAAGTGTGGACACTTTGCCCCTTCTTAAAATTGGGAACAATCACCCATGGAAAGAGCTACAGAGACAAAGTTTGGAGCTGAGACAAAAGGATGGACCATCTAGAGACTGCCATATCCAGGGATCCATCCCATAATTAGCCTCCAAAGGATGACACCATTGCATACACTAGCAAGCGTTTGCTGAAAGGACCCTGATATAGCCGTCTCTTGTGAGACTAGGCAGGGGCCTAGCAAACACATAAGTGGATGCTCACAGTCAGCTATTGGATGGCACAGGGCCCCCAATGGAGGAGCTAGAGAAAGTATCCAAGGAGCTAAAGAGATCTGCAACCCTATAGGTGCAACAACATTATGAACTAACCAGTACTCCGGAGCTCCTGACTCTAGCTGCACATGTATCAAAAGATGGCCTAGTCGGCCATCACTGGAAAGAGAGGCCCATTGGACTTGCAAACTTTATATGCCCCAGTACAGGGGAACACCAGGGCCAAAAAGTAGGAATGGGTGGGTAGGGGAGTGGTTGGGGGGAGGTTATGGGGCACTTTGGGGATAGCATTGGAAATGTAATTGAGGAAAATACATAATAAAAAAAAAAAGAAAAAAGAAAAAAAATATCATCCTGAGTGAGGTAACTCAGACTCAAAAGGACATCAATGGTATGTACTTGCTAATAAGTGGATATTAACCAAGAACAAACAAAAAACCCAGAATACACAAGATACACTCCACAGAATTTAAATGGCTCAACAAGCTGAAATGCCCAAGTAAGCATGTCTCAGTCCCACTTGGGAGAGAGAAGAAAGCAATCAAAAGTCTGTAGGGAGAGGGACTTGGGAGGGAAAGTGGATGGGGAGGGGGAGAACCTGATCTGGTATTGGATGAGGGGCCAGCAGAAAGAATGTAAACAGGCAACCTCAGGAAATAGAAGATTGATGGGACTCCCCAGAGTGCACCAGAGACCTTGGAGGTGAGAGACTGCCAGGACTCATAGGGAGGGACCATTGATGAAATGCCCAACAGTAGGGAGACAGAACTTATAGAGCCCACCTCAAGCATAGGAAGACAGGACATCAAGTAAGGGATGGGGTTGCCATTCCATAGTCACAACTCTGACCCATAATTGTTTCTATCTGATAGAATTACAGGGATGGAAATGGAGAGGAGCCTGAGGAAAAGAAGGTCCAGTGACAGGCCCAAAGTGGAATCCAGGTCAAGGGGAGGTCCCAAGGATTGACACTATTACTGAGGTTATGGAGAGCTCACAAAAAGAAATCTATCATAACTGCCATCCAAAAGACTCAACAAGCTGCTGAAAGAGTCAGAGAGAGATATTTGCACCCAACCAATGGACAGAAGCAGCTGACCCCTGTTGTTGAATTAGGGAAAACTGAAAGAACTTGAGAAGGCAATCCTATAGGAGGACCAGCAGTCTTAATTAATCTGGACCCCTGAGATCTTTTAAACACTGGACCACCAGACAGCATACACAAGCTGATATGAGGCCCCCAACACCCATACAGAAGAGGACTTTCAGGTCTATGTTCATTCAGAGATGATGTACCTAACCCTCAAGAGACTGAAAGCCCCAGGGAGTTTAGAGGTCAGATGGAGTGGAGGGTGGGGGCATTCATGTTGAGACAGGGTGAGGTGGGGAGGAGGAGTGGGATATGGAGCAGTTGGAGGGTGGGAGTGGAGGGGCAGGGAATGGAATATGGAGTGTAAAAATGAATTACAGATAAAACTAAATAAAAAAAAAAGAAAAAAAAGAAGCTGACTGAGATAGGTGCAGATACTTATATCCAACATTGGTCTGAAGCCAGGAGCCCATGTGGTTGAACAAGGGAAAGGCTCGAAGAAGCTGAGGAGGAGGGCAGCCACATAGGAAGACCAGAAGTCTCAACTAACCTTTTCCCCTGAGATTTCTTAGATACTGAGCCACCAACCAGGCAGCATACACTAGCCTCCAACACAGAGGACTGCCTGGTCTGCCCTCAATGGGAGAAGAGGCACATAACCCTTGAAAAACTTAAGGCCCCAGGGAATGGGGAGGCCTTGCAGGGGGCGGATTCAGTTTACTGTGGACCAAGCTATACAACTTCTGGACATATACCATACCCAAAGATACTCCAACATATAACAAGGATACATGCTTCACTATGTTCACAGTAGCCTTATTTATAATAGCCAGAAGCTGGAAAGAACCCAGATGTCCCTCAACAGATGAATGGATATAGAAAATGTGGTACATTTAAACAATGGAGTACTACTCATCACAATTAATGATTTCAATGAATTATTTCAATATTATTGCAATTAATGATTTCATGAAATTTGAAGGCAAATGGATGGAACTACAAAATATTATCCTGAGTAAGATAATCCAGACACAAAAGAACACATATGGTATGTACGCACTGATATTAGGCAAAAAGCTTGGAATAGCCACAGTACAACTCACAGACCATATGAATCTCACAAAGAAGGAAGACCAAAGTGAAGATACTTCAGTATTATGTAAAAGGGGGAACAAAATTATCACAGGATGTAGAGGGTTGGAGGAACTTGGAAGGAAGAGAGGAGGGGGATGAGAAAAAGGGTGAGGATTAGGTGTGGGAAGGGATGAGGGGGATGTACTGAGGTTCAGGAAATAGAACAGAGGCATGCACCAATGGGAGATAGAGAACTGAGGGTAGCCACCAGAAAGTCCCAGAAAGTCCCAGATACTGGGAAAGCAAGGGTCTCCCAGGACCCCATGAGGATGACATTAGCTGAAATATCCAACAAAAGGGAGAGAGAACCTGTGTAGACCATATCCAGAGATTAGGCATGGCCCCAGGTTGAGGGATGGGGCCACCCACACATCTCAAAAAATTTTAACCTAGAATTGCTCCTAAAGGAAATACAGGAAAAAGTGTGGAGCAAAGACTAAAGGAAAGGCCATCCAGCGATTGCCCCACCTAGGAATCCATTCCATTTGCAAACCCAGACACTATTGTGGATGCCAAGAAGTGCTTGCTGACAGGAGCTTGATATAACTGTCTCCTGAGAGGCTCTGCCAGAGCCTGATCAATACAGATATGGATGTTTGCAGCCACCTATTGATTGAGCACAGGGACCCCAATGGAGGAGTTATGGGAAGGACTTAAGAAGGTAAAGGGGATTGCAACTCTATAGGAAGAACAACAATATCAAACAACCAGACACCCCAGAGCTACCAGACTAAACCACCAAAGAGTACACATGGAGGGAGCCATGGCTCCAGCTGCATATATAGAAAAGGATAGCCTTATCTGGCATCAAGGGGAGGAGAGGCCCTTGTTCCTTCAAGGCCCAATGGCCAAGGGGAGGGGAATGGTAGGGTTGTGAGGCTGAAGTGAGAGGGTGGGAGAGGAAGCACCATCATAGAAGCAGGGGGAAGGGGGTGGGAAAGGGGGTTTGCATAGGGGAAACCAGGAAGAGGGACATTTGAAATGCAAATAAAACAAACAAACTATACATATACATATGTATACATATACATATACATATACATATACATATACATATACATATACATATACTATATATACATATATATATATAATAAAATCTATATTTTGTACTTATTATAATGAGTTTATTGGGCATAACTGACATCATCATAGCAAATATTAGTGCTCAGAGCAGGATGATCCTGTATGTCCCATCCCAAATATACCTACTACTATATGCCTTTCTAATAGAGAAAGATCCAATTCAGTACAGATAAAGAATATATCATTTTCTAATTTTTAAATATCTTTTAAAATTTATTTAAAGTAGATTTTTCCCTCACATAAAAATCTTGATTATAGTTCCCCTTCTCCTTTTCCAGATTCTCCTCATCTCCTCTTCCATTCAGATCTACCCCCCTTTCTGTCTCTCAGTATAAAACAAACAGGCTTCTAAGAAAAAACATTTCAATATAAATGTCACTTTTATTTTCTTAGGTCAAGTGATGAGATGAGAGTTGAACTCAAGCTGTGCCAATCCATGGATTAGACTGAGCCCAGAGTCTGTCTGACTATCCCCAGACCTAGGCCTGGAAGTTTCTAGCCTCCATACAATCTACACTTCTATAAGCCCTAGCCTTGAAGGCTTCAGCTTCTGCCTCTCTCTGCTAATATATGTAGGCCTAGAATGTTTCAGCCTTAAAGAATTACTGCTGGATAAACTCATTCTTTCTAGCATATTCTGAAGTTCAGTTGGCTGTTTCAACTCAGCTGTCCTGGTTCAAATTCCACTCCAAGCTGACTGATTCAAATTGACTTCTCTTGACCTCTGACTGAATAGTTCTGGGTGGAAACTGCCTCTAAGCTCCATGAAGTGACCTTCTTTACACCCTGCTTCAAACCAAACAGACCTCAATTGAGTCAAATTGATCTGCACAAAACTGAACTATAACAAACTGAACTGCTCAGAACTGAACTGAACTGAACTGAACTGATCTGAACTGAACTGATCTGAATAGAATTCAATTGATCTCTCTCCCTCACTGCCCATTTCTATTCTCCTGAGAGTTGGGCATATCCTATCTTTGCCACATTCTGTCAGTTCTTTCTCACATTCTTCACTTTGTCGGCCCCTCAACTAGACTTCATTGTTTGAGGTTAACGATGCATATTAAAGGTGCATCTGTGTTCCAGCAAGAGGGATCAAAGGAAGTTACCGTACTCAAAAGGACTAAAAGTGTGTGTCATGTCTGCATTTCAGCTAGGTCATACCTTTGGATATGATCCCTTGACAGAGAACCATGTTGCTCAATTAAAATTTCTCTATAGAAAATAAAATAAGATGAATCAGACACTAGCACATCAGAGTTGGGCAAAACAAACAGAAGGGAAAGAGTCCAAAGAAAAGCCTGGTCGATCACACCTTTCCAAATATTTGGGTGTAGGGGATTGGGTAGAAAGTAATAAAGCAGGAATTTGCTTTGTTATTACTGGGGCTACAGTGATGAGTTCTTGTCACAGCAGAATCACAGAAGGAAATAAGCACGCACCAAATAATACATTCTACCAAGTACAGAAATGTCTTCCGGATACATGGTACAAGTTTTTATCTTGGCTTTATTGAAAATCATAGTGATAAGTAAAACCAAGCTGAGTACCCAGAAGAATGTTTTTTTTTTTTAATAGTGCAGTGGAATATTAAGAGAAAATGGAGCTTTAAAAGTATAAAACAATGAACACAACATTTAAAAAGAATCTCAAAAGGATTGTTCAATGGAAAATTGTCCTTATAAGTAAAGATAGCTAGTTAAATTAAATTTATATGGTGCTTCACAATGACAAATCTACATGGTAGAAATAAGATACCAGGTGTTAAAAGGCTTGAGGATGTGGAATCTGATGAAACAAAATTATTGAAAAAGTTGCTTGCAATAATAGGAAAATATGTTTATTTTCATTTTGGTAATGGTTACATCCCTATAAGAGTCTTTTCAACTTCACCAGAGAATGAAATCTATCTAACAAGGATGAATTACTGTTGGCGATTGTGGATCAATAAACACACTGTCAATTATGTATTAAACTAAGTACATACCATATTTTAACTATCTCTGAATGATGTGACTTTTCTTTTATGTTTACCATATATTTTATTTATTTAATTTTAATTTCAGTGTATGTACATGAGTGTTTGCTTACACACATTTAAGGGAACCTCATGTATGTACAGTGCCCATAGAGATGAGAATAAAGCATTGGGTATCCTGGAACTGGAGTTAAAGGATGGGAGACATTATGTCAGTGCTAGGAAAGGAACAAAAGTCAACTACAAGTGCAGCAACTGCCTTCTACTTTGGAGTCATCTCTCTATTCTCTTTACTCTATATTTTACATTGGTCATCTGTCCAATTAAAAATTCTGTTAAACAAAGTCAATAAAAAGTAGGAAAGAACCACAATTTGCCTGATAATAAAACATACAATGTATGTAAAACTCATAAAATATTTCCTAAAATCTGATATTATATGGCACTTTGGCATTTAAATCAAATTATACAAAATAAAATGCTTTCATCATTAAAAACTTGGAGGATATATTATACCTGAAACATATAAATATTTGAATATTAGCTACATAAAAACTTTAAGGGAGGTATTAGGAGAGGTACAAATAAATGATTTAAATGAAGAATAAACAAGGCACTTTATATAAATTCACTCAAAAATAAAATGAAATAAACAAAGATGAATCAAATGTAAACTTTTTCTAGTCACTTAAATATCCCTCTATTTATAGTCACTATGATGTCAATATTACATATTGGTAATGATAATATCACAAATGTCTACTCTGTCCTAATCTATCATTTATTACAATTTAAGCAGAGGCTTATATATCCAGCTTCATTACTATTGATATGGTAACATTAGGTAAGTATTTGGATGAGACACACCAAGCAAGATATTTATTGGTGTTTATTGCATTATGATGGAATTGATTTAAAATGACCAATCTTTCAAAGGAAAGAGATGGCTCAGCCCTCAGCACACACATTGACCTATTCACAGCTTCCTATACCTCGAGCTTCAGGGAAATCAGGTCACTCTAGCATCAGGAAGCACCTGTACTCATAGGAGAATATCCTCCCACACATGTACACATAAATAAATATAAAATAAATATTATTAAATTCATAAACTCTTCACATGTCAACACATTGTAATGCCATTAAACAAACATTGGGATTAGAGATCATACATGCAAACTTAATATACTGACTTGAGTAATAAGAATGGGAAAATATAACTGAGTAATTTCATGAAGGGATATATCCATAAAAACTTACCTTTATCTGACTACAAAGAAATAAATGCACCCTAAATCCACTGGCCACAAAGTGGGAAGGAATTTTCTCATAAGTCAAACTCATCAACTAATATAAGTGTCAGCATGTCAGCATAAAATAATGTATATTCTGATGTGTGTGTATACATGTGTGTGTGTGTATTGATGGCTGTGGTAAAAAAATACAAGAAAGTATTTGCAAAATTTAAGCTATGTAAACTGTCGATAAAATATGAGTTAAATTGTTAAGTTCCAGTTCGTTGCAGTCTTCTTCTGTGAGTGCACTTCTTTACTTTTAAAAGTCACTGTGGATTTGAGGACTTAGGTTCCTTTCAAAGTAAACAGTCTCTGAATTCTCACTCGGATCTGCTGAGTCTTGATACTGTATATAATGGGGTTCATAAAAGGTGGGAAAAGGATATAAATGTTTCCCATGAGGACCTGAACCAGAGGAGAGAGATGCTTCCCAAAGCGGTGAACCATGGTCAGACCAATGATGGGGATGTAGAAAACCAAAACAGCAGAGATGTGAGATACACATGTTTGCAAAGACTTGATTCTCTCCTCCCTGGATGCAATGGATAGAACTGTGTGCAGGATCATCACATAGGAGGCAAGAATGAGCACTGCATCCAGTAACAGGGTGCAAATCACCAGAGACAGAGCATAGAAACTGTTAAAGCGAATATCTGAACAAGCCATTCGAATCAAGTCTTGGTGCAGGCAGAAAGAGTGGGAGAGGAAATGAGGCCGGCAGTAATTTAAGAACTTCAGGCGGATAATAACTGGAGGAATGAGCATAGAACTCCTACATAAGATGGCCACTCCGATTTTCAGGATTCTGTCATTGGTTAGGATGGAGGAATAGCGTAGAGGGTTGCAAATGGCAATGTAGCGGTCAAAGGACATGGCGAGAAGGACAGAGGACTCCATGATGGACAAACCGTGAATGAAGTAAGACTGTGCAATGCAGGCATCAAGGCTGATCTCTTGAAGGAAGCCCCAAAGGATGCCCAGCACCGTGTGCACAGTGGACAGCCCCATGCACAGGTCTGTGAGGGCTAACATGGCCAGGAAATAGAACATGGGCTGGTGCAGGCTTGACTCTGTTCGGATCACATGAAGTATCATGCAGTTTCCCAGGAACACCATTGCATAGATGGTTGAGAAAGGAATGGCAAGCAAGATGTAGTAGATTTCCAGGCCAGGAAATCCAGTGAGAAGAAATCTAGAGGTACTTAAGTTTGACATCAAGAAAATAGACATTGATGGAAAATATATATATTTCTTAAAACCTATTCTATATTACATATTTTATATTCTAATTTTAATAATATCTACCTGATTTGGGAATACATTTTCAATTTCCGTAAGCAAAGAAATAGAAACCTGATCCTTGGTTGTGTTTCATCGTGGAAACCTCTTGTCTAGACATAAACATAGACCGTTCAGACCTTGCTTTAACAGATACCAGGAAAGCAGGCAGATTTATGTTGAAATAATAATGTCTATTGACTCAGGGGATTTATATTGTCTACAGTACTGCTGAGAGTCTGTTCTAAAGGATGGCATTGTTCACAGGCACAAAGTGATACCCTGGGTGGTACACCCCTCAGGAGAGTGTGAAATGCATGGGGAATTTTCCTCTCTGGTACTTCAGAGGAACGTTCAGTCTCTTCGCTTTTTAAAATGATCCCTATGGAAATATACTGATTGAAATAACACATCTGTTTTTATTGATTAATTGTTTATTTACTTACATCCCAAATGCTGCACCCCTCTCAAGTCTTCTCCCATTCCCCCGACACATCTTTTTTAGAATATGAACTACACGAGAAAAGGAAACAAAGCAATTTTAGCAGAATCTGAATGTTTTGGTGGTCATCACAGTGTTACTCTTGTGTTAATTATTCATCTATATGAATGTATTTCTTTCTAATCTATGGGAGATGTAAGCCTTTCAACAAATTCACATTATTGTTAAATTTTATGTCCTCACTTCTAGCATAAAATATTTGGCAAGGATTTTGAATTAAGTGCTAATGAAAAAAATATAGTATTATCTATCTCTGTGATGTCTATTTTGAATAAATTGGGCATTTGAGAATGTGGCACATATTGAATAGTTTAACAGTAATAGAGTACATATGAACCCCGCTTTATATACATTCACCACAGTATCTCTGAGAACTTCCTAAATGTGAAGTAGTTAAAAAATTAAGCATATCCAATCTATCATCATTACTGAGTATCACCAACACTCATATCAAATGAGTCCATGTATTTGATAAAGTAGGTGAGGGTTATTTGAGATTGATTACAAAAAAGGAAGAGGAAATAATTTGATTTTAGTATAATTTCAAAATATGAAGGAAATATTGTTATAAAGAACACATAAAGAAGACAATCTGCTCTTGCCTTTCTTTGAATGAAGATTTAGAACTCTCAGCTTCTCCACTATTGCTCCTGCCTAGATGGTGCCATGATTCCTGGCTAAATGATAATAGACTGAACTTCAGAACCTGTAAGCCAGCCCCAATTAAATGTACTTTATAAGAGTTGGCTTGGGCTTCCAGTTTCTGTCTGCACCATGAAGCTGACCCTGTGCCATAGCTCTAGGTACCCAAATCCCACCAGGAGAGAGCTGTTCTCCCGGGAGTGCTGACAAATCTGAGAACATAGGTAAGACCACCACTTTTGCTCAAAATCCTGGCCCAAGAGGGACCCTCCAGGAGCCATCAGAACACAGGAACCAAGGAGCAGCCTGGCACAGGATCCTTCTGGTTTCCATCATCAGTGCCCCTGTGTGTGTGTGTGTCACAAGTCATGTAGAGTCAGAGGATGACTTTTGGGAACCTGTTCTGTTCCCACAAGTCAAACTCAGGTGGGCAGACATGCTCCACAAGTGCTTACCCTAGATTAGCTATCTTGCCAGCCTAAGAAATTGATTTTTCTGTTGTGATTTTACCTTTTATTTTATGCACTTTCTCTAGTTAATATTTTGTGTTGAATTTAAATATGTTTCATGCAATATATTTTAGTCATGTTTTCCCTTCTTCCAATTCCTCCCAGTATTCCAGAGAGAGAGAGAGAAAGAGCTTTCGAGCTTTTGGTAAACATGAAGTTGACTGAATAATAATCTGCCCTGTCTTCCCTTTCAGAACATTATATACTTTCTCTTAAAACTGAATTATAAGCATTAAATATGATATTTCCACTGTAGAAGTAAATTTGACCATTTTTTATAATTGTAAATATAGCAGCTATAAGTAGAGAAAATACATATACTCCTAAAGATACATTTGCCTTACAGATGATTTGCAATTTTTATGAGGTCCTATTTGTCAATTCTTGATCTTAGAGCATAAGCTATTGGTGTTCTGATCAGGAAAATTTTCCCTGTGCCCATGTATTCCAGCCTCTTCCCCATTTTCTTTTCTATTACTTTCAGTATATATGGTTTTATGTGGAGGTACTTGATCCACTTGGACTTGAACTTTTTACAAGGAGATAATAATGGATCTGTTACTTTAGGGACCCTGTATTCCATCCAATACAGTAAATGACTATGAGCATCCACTTCTCTATTTGCCAGGAACTGGCATAGCCTCACAAGAGATAGCTATATCAGCTATATCTCTCACAAGTGAGCTATATCACAATCTTGCTGGCATATGTAATAGTGTCTGGGTTTGGGGGTTGTATATGGGATGGATCCCCGGGTGGGGCAGTCTCTGGATGGTCTAGCTCTGAACTTTGTCTCTGGGGTCAGCCACCCTATAGGAGGATCAACAATATGAACTAACCAGTACCCCACAGAACTGTGTCTGTAGTTGCATATGTAGCAGAGGATGGCCTAGTCAGCCATCAATGGGAGGAGAGGCCCTTGGTCTTGAGAAGATCATATGCCCCAGTACAAGGGAATGCCAGGGCCAGGAAGCAAGAGTGGGTGGGTTGGGGAGCAGGGCGCGGGGGGGGGGGGATGTGCTGGCGGTATAGGGGACTTTCGGGATAGCACTTGAAATGTAAATGAAGAAAATATCTAATGAAAAATGTAAAAAAAAAAAAAGAATGGATTAATTTGTATTCTTCTACATGCTGACTGCAGTTGAACCAGTACCATTTGTTGAAATTGCTCTCTTTTCCCCACTGAATGGTTTTAGCTCCTTTGTGAAAGATCAAGCGACCGACCATAGTGGTGTGGGTTCATTTCTGGATCTTTGATTCTATTTCATTCATCTACCTGCCTGACAGTGTAAAATACCTTTCAGTTTTTAGCACAATTGCTCTGTAGTACAGCTTTAAGTCAGGGATGGTGATTCCCCCAGAAATTCTTTTATTGTTGAGAATAGTTTATGCTATTCTGGGTTGGTTTTTTTTTTTTGTTATTCCAGATGAATTTACAAATTTCTCTTTCTTTTTTTGTCTTTTTTTTTATTAGATATTTTCTTTATTTACATTTCAAATGTTATCCTCTTTCCTAGTTTACCCTCTGAAAATCCCCTATCCTCTTCCCCCTCCCCCTGTTCCCCAACCCACCGATTCCTGCCTCCTGGCCCTGGCATTCCCCTATACTGGAGCATAGACTCCTCACAAGACCAAGGGTCTCTCCTCCCATTGATGGCAGACTAGGCCATCCTCTGCTACATATAAATTGCTCTTTCTAACTCTATGAAGAATTGAGTTAGAATTTTGATGGGGATCACACTGAATCTGTAGATTGCTTTTAGTAAGTTGGCCATTTTTACTATATTAATCCTGCCAATCCATGAGCATGGGAGATCTTTCCATCTTCTGAGATCTTGAAGTTCTTGTCATACAGATCTTTCACTTGTCCAGTTAGAGTCACACCAAGGTATTTTATATTATCTATTACTATTGTGAAGAGTGAAGAAAGAAATTATCTTTCTCAGCCAGTTTATCCTTTGAGTAGAGGAAGGCCACTGATTTGTTTGAGTTAATTTTATGGGCTAATATCCAATATATACAAAAAAGTCAAGAAGTTAGACTCCAGAGAACCAAATAATCCTATTAACATTGGGATACAGAGCTAAATAGAGAATTCTCAACTGAGGAATACTGAATGGCTGCGAAGCACCTAAAGAAATGTTCAACATACTTAGTCATCAGAGAAATGCAAATCAAAACAACACAGAGATCCCACCTCACACAAGTCAGAATGTCTAAGATAAAAAATTCAGGTGACAGCAGATGCTGGTGAGGCTGTGGAGAATGAGGTAATTCAGTCACAAAAGAACACACATGGTATGTACTCACTCATAAGTGGATATTAGGCAAAGAGCATGGAATACCCACAATACAACTCATGGACCACATGAAGCTCAAGAGGAAGGAAGACCAAAGAGTGAATTCTTCAGTTCTACTTAGAAGGTGGATCAATATAATCAAGGGAAGTAGAGGGTGGGAGTGACTTGGGAGGAAAAGAGGAGAGGGAGGGGAAAAAGAGGATCAGAAGGAGAAGAAGTACAGAGGGTCAGGGAATTGAACAGGGGTGTGTAACAATAGGAGCTGAGGAGCTGGGGGTAGAAACCAGGAAGTCCTAGATGCTGGGAAAGCAAGGGCCTCCTATTAGGATGATATTGGCTGAAATAGCCCACAAATGGGAGAGAGAACATGTGAAAACCAAATCCAGAGGTTAGTCTGGGTCCCCTGCTTGAGAGATGGGTTTATCAACTCATCTCCAAAATTTTAACCCAGAATTGCTCCTTTCTAAATAAATACAGGGACAAAGAATGGAACAAAGACTGAAGGAAAGGCCATCCAGAGATTGCCACACCTGGGGATCCATCCCACATGCAGACACCAAACACAGACACTATTGTGGATGCCAAGTAGTACTTGCTGACAAGAGCCTGATACAATTGTCTCCTGAGAGGCTCTGCCAGATCCAGTGAAGGCTTGATGTCTCAGTGTAGAGGAATGCTAGGGTGGTGAGGCAGAAGTAGATGGGAGGGGGGACCCTCATAGAAGCAGGGTAAGAGGGGATGGGATAGGGAGTTTGCAGAGGGGAAACTGGGAAAGGGGAAAACATTTGAAATGTAAACAAGATAGGGCCACAAGCCTCTTCCGGTCAGAAAAGCTCCGGAGCAGCTAGGGCGCAGGGTCGGCTGACACTTGCCAACTACCCACAACACCCACCGCAGGATCTTAAGACTTCTGGTGAGTGGAACACAGCTTCTGCTCCAATCCAATTGCGCGCAGGACCTGAGACTGCATTAGTTAGGGAAGCAGAAACCGGCCTGAGTAGGGCCACAGGCCTCATCCAGCCGGATCAGCACAGGGGTAGCTTGAGCTCAGGGTCGCCTGACACCCACCAGCTAACCACGACCCCCGCCACAGGATTTTGAGACTGCTGGTGAGTGGAACACAGCTTCTGCTCCAGTCCAATCACGCGGGACCTGAGACTGCTCTGGTTGGGGAGAGAGAAATCCGGCCTACATAGGGCCACAAGCCTCTTCCGGTCAGAAAAGCACCAGGGTAGCTAGGGCGCAAGGTCGGCTGACACTCGCCAGCTACCCACAACACCCGCCACAGGATCTTAAGACTTCTGGTGAGTGGAACACAGCTTCTGCTCCAATCCAATTGCACGCGGGACCAGAGACTGCATTAGTTAGGGAAGCAGAAAACCGGCCTGAGTAGGACCACAGGCCTCTTCAGGCTGGACCAGCACCGGGGTACCGCCAGCTACCCACGACCCCCGCCGCAGGATTTTGAGACTGCTGGTGAGTGGAACACAGCTTCTGCTCCAATCTTTAAACAGTGACAACGATAACAACTAACCCCAGAGATTACCAGATGGCGAAAGGTAAACGTAATAATCTTACTAACAGAAACCAAGACCACTCACCATCATCAGAACCCAGCACCCCCACTTCGCACAGTCCAGGGCACCCCAACACACAGGAAAAGCTAGACACGGATCTAAAAGCATATCACATGATGATGGTAGAGGACATCAAGAAGGACTTTAATAACTCACTTAAAGAATTACAGGAGAACATGGCTAAAGAGTTACAAGTCCTTAAAGAAAAACAGGATAACACAATCAAACCGGTAGAAGTCCTTAAAGAAAAACAGGATAACACAATCAAACAGGTAGAAGTCCTTAAAGAAAAACAGGAAAACACATCCAAACAGATGATGGAAATGAACAAAACCATACTAGACCTAAAAAGGGAAGTAGACACAATAAAGAAAACCCAAAATGAGGCAACACTGGAGATAGAAACCCTAGGAAAGAAATCTGGAACCATAGATACCAGCATCAGCAACAGAATACAAGAGATGGAAGAGAGAATCTCAGGTGCAGAAGATTCCATAGAGAACATCGGCACAACAATCAAGGAAAATGTAAAATGCAAAAAGATCCTAACTCAAAACATCCAAGAAATACAGGACACAATGAGAAGACCAAACCTACGGATAATAGGAGTGGATGAGAATGAAGATTTTCAACTCAAAGGACCAGCAAACATCTTCAACAAAATTATAGAAGAAAACTTCCCAAATCTAAAGAAAGAGATGCCCATGAACATACAAGAAGCCTACAGAACTCCAAATAGACTGGACCAGAAAAGAAATACCTCCCGACACATAATAATCATAACAACAAATGCTCTAAATAAAGACAGAATACTAAAAGCAGTAAGAGAAAAAGGCCAAGTAACATATAAAGGCAAGCCTATCAGAATTACACCAGATTTTTCACCAGAGACTATGAAAGCCAGAAGATCCTGGACGGATGTTATACAGACACTAAAAGAACACAAATTCCAGCCCAGGCTACTATACCCAGCCAAACTCTCAATTAACATAGATGGAGAAACCAAAGGATTCCACGACAAAACCAAATTCACACATTATCTCTCCACAAATCCAGCCCTTCAAAGGATAATAACAGACAAAAACCAATACAAGGACAGGAACCACGCCCTAGAAACAACAAGAAGGTAATCCCTCAACAAACCTAAAAGAAGACAGCCACAAGAACAGAATGCCAACTTTAACAACAAAAATAACAGGAAACAACAATTACTTTTCCTTAATATCTCTTAATATCAATGGACTCAACTCCCTGATAAAAAGACATAGACTAACAAACTGGCTACACAAACAAGACCCAACATTTTGCTGCTTACAGGAAACTCATCTCAGAGAAAAAGATAGACACTACCTCAGAATGAAAGGCTGGAAAACAATTTTCCAAGCAAATGGTATGAAGAAACAAGCTGGAGTAGCCATTCTAATATCTGATAAGATTGACTTCCAACCCAAAGTCATTAAAAAAGACAGAGAGGGACACTTCATACTCATCAAAGGTAAAATCCTCCAAGAGGAAATATCAATCCTGAATATCTATGCTCCAAATACAAAGGCAGCCACATTCATTAAAGAAACTTTAGTAAATCTCAAAGCACACATTGCACCTCATACAATAATAGTGGGAGACTTCAACACACCACTTTCACCAATGGACAGATCATGGAAACAGAAACTAAACAGGGACACAGAGAAACTAAGAGAAATTATGAATCAAATGGATCTGGCAGATATCTACAAAACATTCTATCCTAAAACAAAAGGATATACCTTCTTCTCAGCACCTCATGGCACCTTCTCCAAAATTGACCACATAATTGGTCACAAAACAGGCCTCAACAGATACAAAAATATTGAAATTGTCCCATGCATCCTATCAGATCACCAAGGACTAAGGCTGATCTTCAATAACAAAATAAATAATAGAAAGCCAACCTTCACGTGGAAACTGAACAACACTCTTCTCAATGATACCTTGGTCAAGGAAGGAATAAAGAAAGAAATTAAGGACTTTTTAGAGTTCAATGAAAATGAAGCCACAACATACCCAAACTTATGGGACGCAATGAAAGCATTTCTAAGAGGAAAACTCATAGCTCTGAGTGCCTCCAAAAGGAAACTAGAGAGAGCACACATTAGCAGCTTGACAACACACCTAAAAGCACTAGAACAAAAGGAAGCAAATTCACCCAAGAGGAGTAGACGGCAGGAAATAATCAAACTCAGGGGTGAAATCAACCAAGTGGAAACAAGAAAAACTATTCAAAGAATCAACCAATCAAGGAGCTGGTTCTTTGAGAAAATCAACAAGATAGATAAACCCTTAGCCAGACTCACTAGAGGGCACAGGGAAAGCATCCTAATTAGCAAAATCAGAAATGAAAAAGGAGACATAACAACAGATCCTGAAGACATCCAAAACACCATCAGATCCTTCTACTAAAGGCTATACTCAACAAAACTGGAGAACCTGGATGAAATGGAGAAGTTCCTAGACAGATACCAGGTACCAAAGTTGAATCAAGATCAGGTTAATGATCTAAACAGCCCTATATCCCCCAAAGAAATAGAAGCAGTCATTAATAGTCTCCCAACTAAAAAAAGCCTAGGACCAGATGGGTTTAGTGCAGAGTTCTATCAGACCTTCAAAGAAGATCTAATCCCAGTTCTTCACAAACTATTCCACAAAATAGAAACAGAAGGTACTCTACCCAACTCATTCTATGAAGCCACAATTACTCTGATAGCTAAACCCAACAAAGATAGAAAACTTCAGACCAATATCCCTTATGAATATTGATGCAAAAATCCTCAATAAAGTTCTTGCTAACCGAATCCAAGAACACATCAAAACAATCATCCATCCTGACCAAGTAGGTTTCATCCCAGGGATGGAGGGATGGTTCAATATACGGAAATACATCAACTTAATCCAGTATATAAACAAACTCAAAGACAAAAATCACATGGTCATCTCCTTAGATGCGGAAAAAGCATTTGACAAGATCCAGCACCCATTCATGATAAAAGTCTTGGAAAGATCAGGAATTCAAGACCAATACCTAAACATGATAAAAGCAATCTACAGCAAACCAGTAGCCAACATCAAAGTAAATGGTGAGAAGCTTGAAGCAATCCCTCTAAAATCAGGGTCTAGACAAGGCTGTCCACTTTCTCCATACCTATTCAACATTGTACTCGAAGTCCTAGCCAGAGCAATTCGACAACAAAAGGAGATCAAAGGGATACAAATTGGAAAAGATGAAGTCAAAATATCACTCTTTGCAGATGATATGATAGTATATATAAGTGACCCTAAAAATTCCACCAGAGAACTCCTAAGCCTGATAAACAGCTTCGGTGAAGTAGCTGGATATAAAATTAACTCAAACAAATCAATGACCTTTCTCTACACAAAGAATAAACAGGCCGAGAAAGAAATTAGGGAAACAACACCCTTCTCAATAGTCACAAATAATATAAAATATCTTGGCGTGACTCTAACTAAGGAAGTGAAAGATCTGTATAATAAAAACTTCAAGTCTCTGAAGAAAGAAATTATAGAAGATCTCAAAAGATGGAAAGATCTCCCATGCTCATGGATTGGCAGGATCAACATTGTAAAAATGGCTATCTTGCCAAAAGCAATCTACAGATTCAATGCAATCCCCATCAAAATTCCAAATCAATTCTTCAACGAATTAGAAATTGCAATCTGCAAATTCATCTGGAATAACAAAAAACCTAGGATAGCAAAAACTCTTCTCAAGGATAAAAGAACCTCTGGAGGAATCACCATGCCGGACCTAAAGCTCTACTACAGGCAATTGTGAAAAAAACTGCATGGTACTGGTATAGTGACAGACAAATATACCAATGGAATAGAATTGAAGACCCAGAAATGAACCCACACACCTACGGTCACTTGATCTTCGACAAGGGAGCTAAAAACATCCAGTGGAAGAAAGACAGCATTTTCAACAAATGGTGCTGGCACAACTGGTTGTTAACATGTAGAAGAATGCGAATCTATCCATTCCTATCTCCTTGTACTAAGGTCAAGTCTAAGTGGATCAAGGAATTTCAAATAAAACCAGAGACACTGAAACTTATAGAGGAGAAAGTGGGGAAAAGCCTTGAAGATATGGGCACAGGGGAAAAATTCCTGAATAGAACAGTAATGGCTTGTGCTGTAAGATCGAGAATTGACAAGTGGGACCTCATGAAACTACAAAGCTTCTGCAAGGCTAAAGACACCATCAATAAGACAAAAAAACCACCAACAGATTGGGAAAGGATCTTCACCTATCCTAAATCAGATAAGGGACTAATATCCAATATATATAAAGAACTCAAGAAGGTGGACTCCAGAAAGTCAAATAACCCCATTAAAAAATGGGGCTCAGAACTGAACAAAGAATTCTCACCTGAGGAATACCGAATGGCAGAGAAACACCTGAAAAAATGTTCAACATCCTTAATCATCAGGGAAATGCAAATCAAAACAACCCTGAGATTCCACCTCACACCAGTCAGAATGGCTAAGATCAAAAATTCAGGTGACAGCAGATGCTGGCGAGGATGTGGAGAAAGAGGAACACTCCTCCATTGTTGGTGGGATTGCAAGCTTGTACAACCACTCTGGAAATCAGTCTGCCGGTTCCTCAGAAAATTGGACAAAGTACTACCGGAGGATCCAGCAATACCTCTCCTGGGCATATATCCAGAAGATGTCCCAACCGGTAAAAAGGACACATGCTCCACTATGTTCATAGCAGCCCTATTTATAATAGCCAGAAGCTGGAAAGAACCCAGATGCCCCTCAACAGAGGAATGGATACAGAAATTATGGTACATTTACACAATGGAGTACTACTCAGCTATTAAAAAGAATGAATTTATGAAATTCCTAGCCAAATGGATGGACCTCGAGGGCATCATCTTGAGTGAAGTAACACAATCACAAAAGAACTCACACAATATGTATTCACTGATAAGTGGATATTAGCCCAAAACTTAGGATACCCAAGATATAAGATACAATTTGCTAAACGCATGAAACTCAAGAAGAATGAAGACCAAAGTGTGGACACTGTGCACCTTCTTAGAATTGGGAACAAAACACCCAGGGAAGGAGTTACAGAGACAAAGTTCGTAGCTGTGATGAAAGGATGGACCATTTAGAGACTGCCGTATCCAGGGATCCATCCCATAATCAGCTTCTAAACGCTGACACCATTGCATACACTAGCAAGATTTTGCTGAAAGGACCCAAATATAGCTGTCTCTTGTGAGACGATGCTGGGGCCTAGCAAACACAGGAGTGGATGTTCACAGTCAGCTATTGGTTGTATCACAGGGCTCCCAATGGAGAAGCTAGAGAAAGTACCCAAGGAGCTAAAGGGATCTGCAACCCTATTGTTGGAACAACATGATGTACTAACCAGAACCCCGGAGCTCTTGTCTCTAGCTGCATATGTATCGAAAGATGGCCTAGTCGGCCATCAATGGAAAGAGAGGCCCATTGGACTTGCAAACTTTATATGCCCTAATATAAGGGAATGCCAAGGCCAAAAGAATGGGAATGGGTGGGTAGGGAAGTGGGGGGCGCTATGGCGGACTTTTGGGATAGCATTGGAAATGTAATTGAGGAAAATATGTAATAAAAATATTAAAAATCAAAAAAAAAGAAAAAAAAAGAAATGTAAACAAATAAAATATCCACTAAAAATACTTCAAAAAAAAAAAAAAAAAAGAACACATAAGAATGTGTAATTAGCCAGGAAGTGGTGGTGCAAGCCTTTAATCCCAGCACTTGGGAGGCAGAGGCAGGCAGATTTCTGAGTTCAAGGCCAGTTTGGTCTACAAAGTGAGTTCCAGGACAGCCAGGGCTACACAGAGAAACCCTGTCTTGAAAAAACAAAACAAAACAAAAGAAAACAAAACAAACAAACAAACAGAAGGTGGAATGATAGTCTAGCAGGTTTTACAAGAACAAGAATATCAATTAATGCTAATAAACTAACAAAACTATACCTTAAATTAATGTCATTCATAATCCCAAATTCATAAAAACCTATAATATTCACTTAAGAAAAGCAATCTCAAAACTGCTAAGAGGTTTTTACTGTGATTGTAATCTGTATTAATTATTTCTTTGACTTTGGCTTTAACATCATATTTATTATCTATCCTTGTTTTCATATCAGATGCATAATTGTAATCACAAATGTATCTCTATGGGTATCTTTAGTTCTAATTTGATAGAAGCTATATTTAGGATTAACAAAGGCATACATTTTAGGAAAATTTGTTCTGTGGTGCATTTTCTTACCCAGTACAAAATCCATAGAAGTATTTGAAACAGATACATGCTCATACTTTAGCAAGAATTTTATCCATGTAGCCATATCCCTTGCCCTCTACTTTTTCCTTTTATTTTGGGTTCTTTGAGAAGTCATACAATGTATTTTGATCTTATTTATCTCCTTACCAAAACTCCTCACAGATCCAACCCAGTCAATATCATTCACTTTTCTATTTTAAACTCATCAAGTACAGTTTGTGCTGTGCATATACTCTTAGATAATCTGGTCTTCCACCAGAGCCTAGTCACCCTTTTGAGGAACACACCATTATGAAAACTGAGTCTTCCTCTCTTGAGGAAGACTGCTAATTAACTGCCAATCACTCCTTACCCAGTAATTAATGAACATTTTAATATAATAACTGAGTATCTGTGATCTTTTTTCCCTTAAACATTTGGATTTATTCATCTTATTTTATATATGAGTATGTGCCTGCATGTATGTTTATGTGTGCATAATGCCCTCAGAGTTCCAGTGAGAGTATCAGATTCTCTGACATTGAAGTTACTAATGATTGTCTGCCACTATGTATATGTTGGGAATCGAACCTGAATCCTCTGAAAGATCAACAAGTGCTCTTAACTGCTTGGTCCATAGTTCAGCCAGGCTTTTAACTGTTTATTGAGACAAGATTTCACTCATTTGCCCAGGCTGCCCTTTGAACACACTGTGTAGCTGAAACAAATCTTGAACTTGTGAATCTCCTGTCAAATAGCTACATAATAAGTCCAAATTACATAGGTTATTTTAATATATCATATATATTTTTAAAAATTGTTCTGGGATATATAAATTAGCATGTACAATTGATTTGAATTAATTACTATAATGCAAAATTGTAGAGCATTCTTCCACACCACATCTGTTGTAAACAATATTAAATTGTCCTTTAAGGAAAGCAGAATTTCCTTCATTGCGTATTTTTACCATGTTTATTCTGAAAGCTTTGATTTAGGAAAATTGGATTTTTTTCGGAGACAAAGAGTTGAGGTTAATGACACACACACAGAACGTGTATCCTTCCCTACTACACATGCTGCTCATTTTATGTTTCACAATAGTTTCATAAAAACTTTTAAAAATAGGGATAGAGTCTTCAAAAACAAAGTGGGTCCTCTGTACAGTCTACACAGCTTGTATTGTATTTTATACACTCTGAAAACATACCTGTCTTTTCAGGTATATTTAGATAATGCTTTTTAACTGTGATTATCCTTAGAGTTGAATAATTATGCAATATTTGAATCATGTTTCTACATACTAATTTATTAAATTTCCCTCTCACTTTTTTTGTTTTCCCTAGGGCTTTTTGCCACATTTTTAACATTTAGCATTTGAATATCATCTATAATTTTAAAATATCAAAAGTTTGCTCTAGCATTATTAACATACAGATAAAAATCACTAAGTCTACAGTCATATACCATTACAGTGTAACTCAGAAGGTACTGTATGATGGAGGTCCTCTCTTTTATCCATTACAACATTGATGATGTTCATCCTTCATATCCATTTAATATTACTTATAGTTTGTGACAAGGACTGCTTTGAATAGTGTCTTACATGCTAAATAAAATAGTAAAATCAAACCTTTACTCTGGCTTTGTCTATTTTTATTTTATTTCTAATTAAACCTGAATCCACATTTTTGAAATATACAGTTTCTTATATCAGAAAGCTGTTTATATCATATATACAGAAAACATTCAGGTTCAGGTCTGCTGCCTGTCTCCTGTCGTTTAAACTTGACTATGATACTTTTGCATTACTTATCCCTGTGTTTCAAAGTAGCAATTTAAAACCCTTTTTATCTGGTAAAGTAGAGAACATCATTGGATTTAGAAATTTTTCAAACTGAATTTAATGTGTTGAGGATAGGAGTAATGACTTCAATCCTATGTATATATTGGCAGGAAAAGTTTTCATAGAGACCTGAATATTACCATAGAAAAGGTCAGAAATAAAGAAAGTATGGAACGTAGATAGTTCTAAATCAATTTATGCTAAAATTATGAAAGTCATTAAATTTGTCAAACAAATTATACAATTTTTTTCAAATTTTCTTCTTTTTATTGGTTCTTTGAAAATTTTCCAGTGTACAGCTCCTAGCACACTGACTACACTCCAATAGATATGCACACATGAAGAGCATATGGGCAGCACCAGATGCACTTAATGTTTACATATATATATATATATATACACACATATGCATAAATATACATATATATATATAAACACATGTACATAAGGATGCAAAATTGGGTAATGGGGAAGAGGGGGTAAATCTAGGTTGAATGGGAGAAGAAAGTAAGGTAATCAAATTATACAATTTTATAAATATTTTATATAATATAAAGTTGAGAATATAGCAGCATATTAAATCATGAACTATGTCCTTGACTTCCCAGAGCTCCTAAGGACTGTACCACCAACCAAAGAGTACACATGAAGCAACCCATGACTATAGCCACATATTTAGCAGAGGATGGCCTTGTAGGGCATCAACGGGAGGAGAGACCCTTGGTCCTGTGAAAGCTCGATGCCCCAGTGGAGGAAATGCCAGGGCAGGGAGGTGAGAGTGGTTGGGTGTGAGGGTGAGGGTACACCCTCAGAGAAGCAGTGAGAAGGGGGCATAGGGTAGAGAGTTTCCAGAAGGGAAACCAGGAAAGGGGATATCATTTGAAATGTAAATAAAGAAAATATACAATGAAAGAAAAATATTAGATAAATAAAATTAAAATTTCAAAACAGAGTTAATTATTGTTACTGTATCCTGGCTGTACAAAACATAATCTACTAAAATAAGGGTTTTTGTACTTTTTACTTTTCAGAAAATTTCTTGTGTGTAAAGAAAAGATCTAGCACTCGATCACGAATCTGTTTTGTCTTGACACCATACACCACTGGATTAACCGCAGAAGGTACTAAAAGGTACATGCTTGCAAAAATGATGTGAACACTTGGAGGAACCTTCTTGCCAATACGATGAGATAGGAAGCTAAACAGTGCAGGTATATAGGAGACAAGAATAGTGCAGACATGTGCAGCACATGTGCCCAGGGCTTTAGAGCGGGCATTCTGGGAAGACAGCCGAAACACTGACTGGAGGATTTTCACATAAGATGTTGCTATGAGTCCTAGGTCCACTGTTATCACTGAAAGGGCCACTGAAATTCCATATGCTCTGTTAATGAGAGTGTTGGCACTTGCCAACTTCACCACAGCCATGTGCTCACAGTAGGTATGAGGGATGACATATTTTGTATAGTAAGGCAGCCTCTTAATCAGAAAAGGGCATGGCAAAACCATGAGCACACATCTCATCAGGCCAACTAGACCTAGTTTAATCACCATAGATGTTGTCAGGATTGATGCATAATGAAGAGGGATGCAAATAGCCACAAAGCGATCAAATGCCATGGCTACTAGGATGGCTGACTCCATGATGCACAGCGTATGGATAAAATACATTTGCGTTAGACAGGCATCAAAGTTGATCCAGTGTGCCTCAAACCAGAAGATGCCAAGCATCTTCAGAGCTGCAGAAGAGGAAAGACACATGTCATTCATTGCCAGCATGCAAAGGAAGAAATACATAGGCTGGTGGAGACTTGGTTCCAGCTTGATAGTAGCAATGACTATGCTGTTCCCCAGCAGGGTCAGGACAAACAGGAAGCAAACAGGGATGCCAATCCAACAGTGAACATTCTCCAAGCCAGGAATACCAACCAGGAAGAAAGATGCAATCTGTTGATGAGTAATATTGCCTACCATGTTAAAATCCAACTTGCTGTATGTTTGGTAGAAAATACCAAGGGCAATATTCTATAAACAGAAAACAGCATTATAAGTTCTTCCATGGTCCAGGTTCACTTGAAAACACTTTCCAAGAAGGGCTGTCTCAACCAAACTTCTGAAAATAGTAAAATAAATAGGTTTATGCTTTAATGTTTAGCATTTCAATCTGAAAAGGAAATATCTTTCTTCATTATTTTTCTGAGTTTCAACGCTTACTTCAATTCGAGTTATTTTCTGTGTGTAGTACTAGATATGTAATAAGATAGTGAATATCATTGTTGCCAGTTATTTTCTTCTCAAGAAAAGAAATCAGATACAGTAATGATAGGAAAATACTCACTTTACACATTATTTAACAGATATAAGAATATTCTGTCACTTTAAAATTTTAGCCTGAGTGTAACTAAATACTTAGTCACTCTAATAGGATCTGAAAAAACAAAGAATGTAAATTATGGCCATAAATCCTTTATCATTTGTAAAAGTAAACTAGAGCACATTTTATACTGTCAACAGGAAAATCATATATATTTCCATTTCAAAATTGTGTGACTCTTTAGTGTATAATACAGAAAAAGTCTCTTGACTTTTTGTAAAGGGGCTTCAGACACAAAGGAAGCAAAGGCAAGGTGGTCATTTCAGAGTTGTTTTTCCTGAAGGTGGCAACAGAGACACAGTTCAATGGAATAATTACTGTGTATCTACCAACAGCTAGACACTACCTTACTTGAAACTGTCCTATTTGAAAAATTTCATAAATATTTTTTAAAATATCAATGGCCTCATAATTTTTATTTGCCAAGATTAAGTCTTTATAAAGGAGAGCTTGTGGACAGGTGAATACAAGCATGGAAAATAAAGAAATAGAAAGAATACACAGTAAACCATTTAAAATTGTTAAATGTGGGCTCATGATTTGGAAATAGACTCTTGGGGAGCCACGGGTCTGTAGGCTGAGCCCTTCCTCTAATGCAGCAGCTCTCCCTGCCTGCTGAGGGGAGGGCTGAAATACTCACCATTCAGGGCTTTCCTGTCAGCCCCAAGCATTTCTGCTCTCACTGTGTCTTCTGGCATTTACAATTATTGTGAATCATTCTTCCTGGGATCTAGCCTCAATCTAGCAGAATATTTTGGACCATTACCTGCACCCTTCATAACACAGTTTTATTCAGATATATATTCCTTGGTAAAATCTTTCTTGCCTAATAGTTTAAGACTTTTAAAAAGACAAACTATTTTTTCTTACTTACCAGCAAACACTGCTATTCTGGGGTGATGTAAATATATTTCTAAAATATTCTTATTAAAAAGAAAAAGTGTTTCTGTTATTGAGTGAAATTTTCTTGCTTAATTTTTTTTACCAATACGCTATAATTTAGAGTTGAAATTACTGTGCACAATTGAAGATTATAGCCTTAGGGATAATAAATTAAGGCAAAAGATGAACATTATACTTTCAATTACAGAATGGTTTTATATATTTACCAAACTTCTGCTATTTGTAAGACTTACCTTGGGAGAGACATTAAGCAAAGTTCTACTTTTGATCTGATTTGGAAAGAATTAACCTTATAAAACCCTGGTTGGAGCTTAAAAGACATGATGTTAAGTTGTAAGTTGTAATTGTACGATCACCTGGAATTTAGCAAGGATACTTTTGAAATGTGTATAAATAAAATGCTTCCTGGTTGTTAAAATCTTAATGTTCTCTTTTCAGTAAGTTTGCTTTTATGAAGTCTGTCTTAGAAAAGAGAGGCCCATTGGACTTGCAAACTTTATATGCCCCAATACAGGGGAATGCCAGGGCCAAAAGAATGGGAATGGGTGGGTAGGGAAGTTGGGGGGGTATGGGGGACTTTTGGGATAGCATTGGAAATGTAATTGAGGAAAATACGTAATAAAAAAATACTAAAAAAAAAGAAAGAAAAAGGGAAATTTACTCCCTTTGCCCAAAGATTCTTGGCAGAGTCCAGGAGGCACAGATTTGCAGACAACGCTGGAAGTGGGATCTGCTTATCCCTTTGGCCCATAGATAGCATCTCTCCCCCAGGCTGACTTTAAATGGAACCCCCTGCACTATAGTCTTCAGCACACAGGCAGTTGTCAGGACTACTCTAACCTCTACCTTTTGGTGACAGAATTTTCATCTTTCTAAACTCAGAAAATACTGATTTTCTCATAGAACCTGAGCAGTGACATGATTTGTTTCTGAAGCCTGGGCACAGTCTGTTGCTAGAACTCTCACCTTGAGAGCAGATGACTCACATGAAAGACTCAGGAACATAGATGCAGCTTTTCTTTAATAACTGCCCATTTTATCTTAATGTGTTATGAAAACACAAGTGAACAATCTCTAAACTTTGTGATTCTGCAAGTGGTTTCAACTTTGTGTCTGGTGTCATTCTCATTCATTAATAATTAACTGCAAAAGGAATTTATACAATTCCAATAAAGATACAGTAAATTCTTACAGAGCAGAAGTTCTACCATCTTCTTCAGCGTCGGAAGCATCTGAAATTTTTTCCACCTTGTGTCTGAAACACTTGTCTTTCCACAGATATGATTTATTGCACGATATTTCAATTTTTGCTCACTTCTCTTTCCTCCATAAACTGGGTTTTGTTGACATTATTTCTACAATGATTTACACAACTAGATATACTCCTGCAACAAAATTGTCAAAATTCATCCTTGAGCAGTAAAACATTCCATAATATTTGTATCCTTACAAACAAATAAAATCAATCAAATTCTCAGTTCTTAACTCTAGAAATGTAATACCACTGGAATCTGCACGCATCTTCCTTCCCCATTTGACTTTTTATCTCCTTCTCTGTAACATTGTCTTATATTAAATGAGACCAGGTTGTTTCATGCAGGTGAGAACAAGTGATCATGTTGGTGGCAATGGCTGCTAATGTGTTAGCCCTATTCTCAGGAGACCCATCAGATTCAGAAGTAGACAAGCCCCTTGGAAGATGTAATATTAAGGAGAGAAGAGTATTGGGACAGCCTGAAATACACAGCAGTGCAAGGTCCCTCAGCACTGCCATGTTAACCCCGCACACTTCACGGATATGGCATAGTTTGAGATTTTGTCCTCTCTTGAGAAAAATTTTTGTGTCTATTGAGACAAATCACATAACTGAGATAGGAAACAAATGTGGTGTCTTGGAAATCTGTGGAAAGATGAATAAGTCGTTATCTCTGGAATTTGTTTTATAATATATTTTATGCTGTTTGAAATTTTCATATAAAAGATGTTCTGAACAATTTCAGACCCCTAGGTTTTCTCACAGTTCTTCCCCTAACCTGACCACTTTACCCCACCAACACCATGTGCTTTGTATAAATCTAAGGAATCCATTTAGTGCTGTTTGTATGTGCCTTGATGTAAGACAATCTTCTAGAACATCACCTGTCCTAGATGACGTCTGTGAAGAAAACTGACCTCACTTAGGAGCAATAGTGTTCGAGTCTCTACCTCCTCTATGCTGGAATGCTCAGATAGGTAGATGGAATGTGCGGGTCTTACAGAAGCAGTCCCAACCACTATGGGTTCACAAATGCTGTGGTCACAGTCCCAACAAATAAAGTTTTACTGCTCATCCCCACTACCTTACAATCTTTCCTCCCTCTCTTTCATGATAATGAAAAGGCAAAGCAGTGAAATATAGATGTTGCATTTAGTGTTGAGAAGTCCATGGTTTCTTTATTTCTCTATCTCTTGACCACTAATGGGGCTCTATAATAATTTCCACGTCCTGTAAAAAGAAGCTTCCCTCATGAGTGTTTAGAGATAAGCTAATTTATAGTTGGAATGATAAGAAATTAGGCAATAGGTTAAATTATGTACATGTAGTAACATTTAATGTTATTTTCTCTCTTATAACTTACACATCCATGAGCTTTTGGCATAGTTCACAGTGCCAGTTTGTGTTTTCTTCTAAAACTCAAACAGAAATTAGTTGACTATTACCATAATGTTTGTGCTACTATTGTACAGTGAGCATATCTTGCTGAGCTAGCCTTATCATAGTCTGAAGCATTCATAGCCTCATACAACTTTTGATTATGTTACCACAAAATATCGTGTGTAGAACTTTGTAGCTCTGTGACAATTATCCAATAGAAAAAGTGCCCACAGATAAATACTAGTTAGATTTCTCTGTGTACTATATCTCATGTACTTAGTGACTACATCAAAAGGTCTTACTAGCAAGTATTGGGAGGGGGGGTTAACCAAGAGCAATGTCAACAGCCAGTAATATTTAAAGAGGTCTATAAGATCATTTATCAAGAATTCAACTGGGATTTTATTTGAAAAAATATGGTATCTAGAGAGATATTGTCCCACTATTATCAGGCAAATTTCAAATATTTCCATCCAACTCTCCCAGCATCACAGTTTCAGAACTTGCATTTCCAGGAATGGAGAACAGAATAGAATTATGCTCCATTTTGTGTATGATGTATGGTTCAGGACCTGTTTTATTGTTTTACATATGGTGAGCTACCTGAAGATAAGTAGCATTTGATTTAGAAAACTGTCTGTTCACTTACAGGAGTTCATGCTTGGAGAGTTCTTGAGATGCTTCATTGATGACAGACAACTTTCCTGGGATAATCATTCTGTTTCTAAAACGTGGAGGTCTCAAGATGTTCTGAGTCTCTTTCTACCCTTAAATATCTTCTCAAGGGGGAATGTCATGCAGGAATTCACCTTAAAGAAAGAATAACTTTCATTTTAATCCTAACCTTTCGAAATCCCCACCTCCAATTTCTGCCTTTCTTACACTCTTCACTTTTATTCCTGCTATTCTGGTTTCCATGTATTTTGAATCAGTAGGAATATGAACATATTCATTCTATCTAGACTAATAAGCAGCCTCCAGTGGGAATGATAATTATTATTTCATATTAAAATTTTCCATGAATAATATTTCTGTTTTCCAAAGCCATTTGTGGACTATTTTAACTACAGATAGAGTATTATCTTTATAGCAATTGTTTTTATCCTCAGAATTTGTCAAAAACCTCTGACAGGTTTTTTTGTTGTTGTTGTTATTTTGGTGTTGCTTGGTAGGTTGGCTTTTGTTGTTTTTCTTATTTGTTTGTTTTGTTTTCAATACATCTCAACTTCAGTTTCCCCTCCCTCCATTCCTCCCAGTCCCCAGAATCTCCCCAAATCCTCTCCTCCTCTGTTTGCCTTCACAAATGAACAGGCTACCAAGGTATCAACTGACAATGCCAAAACAAGATACAAGAAGATTGGGCACCAATCCTCATATCAATACATTAGGGGGAAAAAAAGAATAGGCAAAAGAGCCAGAGATGCCCAACTTCTATTGATAAGAGTCCCACAAAAATACCATGCTAACAACCAAAACACATACCCAGAGAATCGAGCACAGACCATGAAGGCTCTGTGATTGCCACTTTAGTCTTTGGGCGCCCCTATGGCCCCACTTAGTTGATTCTCTGGGCTCTGTTCACCTAGTGTCCTTTAACCTCCTGGCTCCCACAATAATTCTTTACCCTATTTTATGGTATTCTCTAAGATCCAAGGGGAAGGACCCAATGAGGATCTCCAATTTGGGCTGTCTCTCTCTGCCTAGTGTTTGACTGTGGTTCTCTGCATCTGCTCCCATTATCTGCTGGTGGCCGCCACTCTGATGATAAGTAGGCTAGGCACCAATTTGTAAATACATGCAGGTAAAAGTGGGAGTCCATTTTATCCTTTCTAACCCAATTTGGTTATAGATTCATTGTCAGGAATCACTGCCACTTAAGGTATTCTACTGTGTCCAGATAGATCCTCTGAGCTGGGGGCCAAATGGAAAAATACAATTATATTTTTTCCTCATATAAGCATTTGAAGAAAGAAAATACACAGACGTGTTTTAGAAAGCCCTAAAGATACATTTGTATGTCCCATGACATCTTGATGATTTGCTACTACCTTTTCTAAATAACTTCTAATAATACCTCACTGTGTTCCTGTCTGCTGTGCCAATCCCTTTTGCCCATAATAAGCATGATGTTCAAGTTCCATTGCTGCTACTTGTTGACCTTGCCATCAGTCTTTTGCTCAAAGATGCCATAGGTATGACTGCAGAATGTCTTGAACCAAACAGTGTTACTTCAGAACATTCATAGAATCAAGCAACAATGGATTCTCCTTTCAGGAGTTCCTTCCTTAAGTTCCAATTCTGCTTCTTCTAGCCTCTAATTCTACAGACTTAAGGATTTGGAATTTTGAAATAATAGTCTCCAAGATTTCCTCCTACATATATATATATATTTTTTTTTACCAAAAGAAGAGCAGTTAATTCTAAACATCACATACAAGTAGGAAAGAGAAAGCAGGTAAGGTGACTTTTTAGTCTAGAACTTTAGAGAATGCCCATTACTTCCAGCCAAGTTGAGGAGGACACAGGGTTCACAGGAAAGATGCTTTTGTAAGTTTCATTATACTGTGCCTTTTGTCTCTATCTACTACTGAGGAACTCTTCAGAGGCTGTGATGGATTCAGAGCCTGTTCTGTCAAGCATAATGAGGCACCACAAAGAATATCTGAATCCATGTCTCTTTTTCTCCTCTGATACATTTTTTTCTAATTTCTCCATTTTCTCTCTCATCTTCAATATAAGACAGCACAAAATCAAAGGGAAACAATTTTGGTGCTTTCCAGCTTATATATAAGAATTTACAGATGTTTTTGAAAATGCAGTTGTCCTGCTTTGGGGTGTACTGGAGCTATTTTGGCAAGAGAAATTGGACTTGGCATGTGTAGAAGAATTGTATAAGCATATATGTATGCAAAAATAATGAGAAACAGTTCATGGTTTTGAAAAAAGAGAAAGGAGGATATAAAAAGGGTTTGGAGAGAGGAAAGATAAGGCAAAATGGTACAATTATATTAAAATCTCAAAAAACCAAAGAAATTATTTTAAAAAACTATAATAATCTTGAAAGAGAACACAAAGTTGGAGTAGTATGAAATAGTGAAACAGGGAGGATATTGGAGGTGAAAACACCAAAATGTATCCCTTGAGATTCTCAAAGTATTTTTTAAACTATTATTTAAAAGTACTATTATCTCTAGTTCTTTATATATTTTGTATATTAGCCCTTTATTGGATGTGGTATAAGTGAAGTTTTTTTTTTCCTCATTTGTAGGTTGCCGATTTGTCTTATTGACTATATCCTTTGCATTACAGATGCTTTCCAGATTCATGACATCCCATTTATCAATTTTTTTCAAAGATTTATTTATTTATTTCATGTACAATGTCACTGTCTTCAGACACACCAGAAGAGGGCATTGAATCCCCATTACAGATGGTTGTGAGCCACCGTGTGGTTTTTGGGAATTGATCTCAGGACCTCTGGAAGAGCAGTCAAATAACCACTGAGTCATCTCTCCAGCCCCATTTATCAATTCTTGATCTTAGAGCATGAGCCATTGATTGGAGTTCTGTTTAGGAAATTTTCCCTCGTGCCAATGAGTTCAAGGCTCTTTCTCACTTTCTCAACTATTAGATTCAATATATCTGCTTTTATGATGAGGTCCTTGATCCACTTTGACTTGAACTTTGTGCAAGGTGACAAATATGGATCAAAAAAACAAACAACTCAATCAAAAAACATGGGAGAGAACTAAACTGAGAATTCACAACAGAGGAATCTCAAATGGCTCAGAAGCACCTAGAGAAACGTTCAAAGTCCTTAGTGATCAGAGAAATGCAAATCAAAATGACCCTGAAATTCCATCTTATGCCAATCAGAATGGCTAAGATCAAAACCTCAGGTTGCTGAGGATGTGGAGAAGAGGAACACTCCTCCATTGCTGGTAGGGTTACAAACTGTTACACCAACTCTGGAAATCAGTTTGGCAGTTCATCAGATAATTGGACATAGTACTACCTGAAGACCCAGCAATACCACTCTTGGGAATATACCCCAAACATGCCCTAGCTTGCCAAGGGGTCCATGTTTCACTATGTTCATAGTGGCCTTATTTGTGATAGCTAGAAGCTGTAAACAATCCAGACAACAAAAGGATGAATACAGAAAATGTGGCTCATTTACACAATGGAATACTACTCAGCTATTAAGAATGAGGACATCCTGAGTTTTTCAGGCCAATGAATGGAACAGGAATATATCATCCTGAGTGAGGTAACTCAGACACAAAAGGACATGCATGGTATGTACTCACTAATAAGAGGGTATTTGAAAAAAATGTACAGAATTCCCATGATACAGTACACAGAACTCAAAAAGATCAACAAGATGAAAGGTCCAAGTGAGGATGCCTCAATGGGTGAGGGGAAATGACTGAATCCATGAGGGCCAGCAGAAAGAATGGAAACAGGCAACCTCGAGAAGTAGGAGGATGGGGGGGGGGATTCCATAATCCTCCAGAGACCTGGGAGGTAAGAGACTCTCATGACTCAAAGGGAGGGTCCTTATATGAAATGCCAGACAGTAGGGAGGGAGAACTTATAGAGCCCACCTCCAGCAGAAAGATGGGGCATCAAGTGAGGGAGTGGGTTTCCATCCCACAGTCAAAACTATGACCTATCATTGTTCCTGTCTGAAAGAACTTCAGGAATGGAAATGAAGAGTTGTCTGAGAAAAAGAAGGTCCAGTGACAGGCCCAAAGTGGGATCCAGCTCAAGTGGAGGTCTCAAGACCTGATACTATTAGTGAGGCTATGGAGTGCTCACAAAAAGGGATCTATCATGCCTGCCCTCCGAAAGACCCAACAAGCAACTGATAGAGTCAGATGCAGATAATTGCTCCCAACCTATGGACAGAAGCTGCTGACCCCCGTGGTTGAATTAGGGAAAGCTGGAAGAAGCTGAGCAGGAGGGCAATCCTGTAGGAGGACCAGCAGTTCTCAATTAACCTGAACCCCCGAGATCTCTCAAACACTGGACTACCAACCAGGCAGCATACACCAGATGACATGAGTCCCCCAACACATATACAGCAGAGGACTGCCACGTCTGGGTTCAGTCAGAGAAGATGCATCTAACCCTCAAGAGACTGGAGGCCCCAGGGAGTTCAGTGGTATGGTAGTGTGGAGGGTAGGGTCGTGGGGATATCCTTGTGGAGACAGTGGGACAGGGTGGAGGTATGGGATGTGGAAGTTGGAGGGTGGACTGGGAGGGGAATAAAATCTGGAGTATAAGTAAATAAATAAACAATTAAATTTAAAAAGTACTATTATCTTAATATCCCTAATATTAGGAGTGTACTTTGATATCAGTTCATGTATAAGAGTAAAGAAATATTTTCTTTGATGTTGGATAGATTCCCTGAATTCATTTTAAGAAAGGAAAATACCTAGCTTTTAAGAAAGATTTTTAAATTTTTTAAAATAATTCATGTTTGAGCTTATAATATAATTTAATCCTTTACCTCTTCCTTTTCTTCTCTCCTAACCTCCCATATAACCCTATTCTCTTTCAAATTTATGGATCTTTTTCTTTATATATATATATATCACCTGATCAGTCAATATAGTGTCACTTACAGGAATGCTTTCAGAAATGACTGGTATTGGATAATCAAATATCAAATGGTATGTTCTTTTCTGGGGAAGACTATTTCCTCAGCTTTCAGCATTCCATAGTTGCTTGTAGGTTTGTGGACTCATGAGCTCCCATCACTCAACATTAACTTATCTCTTTGTGTCACCCTTGTTCAGGACATAATTAGATAGTCATATTGGTGACACATCATGAGTGCAGCTTTTGACACTTCTATGAAACTCAATCTAATAACAAATGTCCTATTTCTCTTGCTTTTCCCCTATGATACCAGAGTCATACCAGCAAAAGCCAAGTTGAGGATATATCTATCAATTAAAATCGAGCTCCACAACTCTTAATTTTGATCTGTTGTGGTTTTTTGTAATGGCCTCCATATGTTGATGCAAAGAGAAATTTCCTTAATAAGGGGTGAGAACTATACTTATCTAGTTTGTGTGTGTGTGTGTGTGTGTATGTGTGTAGTTATGAATTATTCTGTCATAGAAAGGTTTTGTTATAAGTTTTCTTCAAAAAAATCCTGGTTAGTTAGCTAATTTTCTAGAACCAGAAATAATTTACCTCCTGTTGATTGAGTCTCAAGTTAAAGTAGAGAGCTGTTTTACCACCAAGGTATTAGTGCCACTACTGCATCTTTAGAGTTAGAGTGTCATACTGGTCAATGTTATGGTTCATTGGTACCTAGTAGGGTAAGACTAGTGGTTGTTTCTCTCTTTTTGGTGTTCACATGGTATGTTCTAGTATTCTGAGAGTTTGCTCTCAGGAAAGAGGATTGTTGAGACAGCATCTCATGGACTCTAGGCTTGCCACAATCTTGCTATGTAGAAGAGAATGCTCTTGAACTCCTGATTCCCACTTCCACATCTCAGTTGATGGTATTGCAGGTGTACAACACCGTATCAAGTTTTATGAAATATGAGGACTGAAGTAAGGGTTTGTACATGCTAGGGAAGCACTTGTCTGTCTGAGCTACATCTTAGCCAGGATAGTTTTGACATTATTAGATAACAATAGAATTTAGGTTTTCCCTAACTTAGGAAACATTATAAGATAAAAGAGTCAAAGTCACAATAATCAAGAATCCACACAAAGATATCCAGGTCTCTTCAAATCCTGAAATATGGTAGAAAGAATTGTATAAGCTTGTCCTGTGTAAAGAATAAGTTACAATATGTAAACATTTTTACATGAAATCCAAACATAAAGTGGAGTTACATAAAAACAAATGACAGGAAGTAGTCCATTAACAGACTTCTTAGGTATGATATATGTTTTATCATTTGTTTGGCTTGCTGGGTGGTGTTTTAATTAGGATTCCTATTGCTGTGGTAAAACACCATGACCAAAGCAATATGGGGAGAAAGAGGTTAGAGGTTCACTTCCTTATCACTGTTCTTTATCAAAGGAAGTCAGGACATGAGCTTAAAAAGGGAGGAACCTGGAGAAAGGAGGCCACAGGTAGGTCCTGCTTACTGGCTTGCTCCTCCTTCCTTTTCTTAGAACTCAGAACCACATAGCCAAGATAACATCACTCAAACATGATCTTATTCAGGTATCTCTCCTTTCATAGAACTCTAACTTATAAGATATTCCCATAAAAAGTCAGCACAGTTAGTTTTGATTTTGTTTTAAGTTATTCATGAATTCTAGAAGATTTATAAAATTATCAGAATTTTGTGACACAGCCAGGATGACAGAGTCCAGAGATAGGACACAGGGATATGAGAATGGAATGAGTCATAGCTTAATATTATCTCTATGATCCTAGTAGTTTATATTGCTAATAAGTATACATTTAGTAAGCTTTAAAAATTATCTGAATGACAAACACAGGTTTATTTTTACATTTTTAATTGAAATGAATTCTATCACTGCTTCATTTCTTTCATCCAGAACCTCCCAGTTATCTTCCCTCAAAGCCTCTTACACTCCTCACTACCTAGCTGATTGTCTCTTTATTATATGTGTTGTATGTGCACACACACACTCATGCACACACATATATACACAATTATATATATATATGCCCTCTTATTTCTTGGTCAGTCCATTTTTTGTTGTTTGTATCTGTATGATTTCAAGACAGATTACTCTGAATTGAACAACAGCAAGGGAATTTCTCCCTGAGAGAAGCTAATTCTCCTTCCAACAACAATCATTAAGATCCTGTAGTTCTTCATCTGAGGTAAAACCCTAAAAATTTTCCTCTTCTATATTAATATGCTTATATATAGCTATTGCTTATACCTTGTTTATACAGCCATTTCTAAAAGAGATTATCACAGCAAAATTTTTTGTATCTAGGCTATTAAAATATTTCTACTTTATTTTCTTGGTTGTTCCCTGGTCATAAATGTATAAGAAGTGATGTAGATGTATCCACCTAGGCTGAACGTCTGATGAGTAGTTAATCTCTCTGAAGTGTCCAGTTGAGGTTTTCTGACAGTTTCCACTTAATATGGGGAGAAGAGCTTCTTTGATGATGGGTGGTAACTATACTACTCTACTCTACTATATCTGAGAATTTGAAGTTAGGAATCACAGAAGAGAGAATGGATCCTGTTTGAATTTCTGGGAATGGGTTTCCTCACTCACTAAAATACTTTCAAGGTCTACTCATTTACTTTGAAATTCCATATTTTACTTTTATTTACAGTTGACTAGTTTCAACATTGTGTGTGCTATCAAATCTTCCTTCTGAGTTCATCTGTTGAAGACTGTTTAGGTTTTTATTTTTCGATACATTGCTCTTGTCAATGGGGTAACTATGAACATCAGTGAGACGTACTTGTTCTTTAAAGGGCCATGGATTCATAAGCACATTTTACGCATGCCAAAAGATGGTCAAAATCAACTACAAAAGCAATTGGGAGTGAAAAAAATCATTTATCTTTTCTTTACAACCATTGATTCCATCCTTTCTCTTTCTCCCCATGCAAGAAAATGAGCAGCCATGTCAATGTCTGGAAATCTGTGTACCAAAATTTCCCAGTTTTACCTATGCTGGTCTCTAAATAGGACTCTATGTCATTTTACTGAATGAAAATGCCTGCTTCTGTTCAGTAGTGTCTGGAATCAAACTTAACAAGATAGTGGTTGTCTGCACTAGAATTATATTTCTGGCTTAAATTTCTATTGTTGACTTTATTATTTGATAGACAATTGCCAAAATTACACATTGACAGAATTTTCAAAGAATACTTTTCCTAGAATAATCACTGAGAACTGAGGGCTGTGTCCAGCTCATTTGACTCTGTACAGGTTTCTAGAAAGAGCAATCTTTTCCATTTGAGCAAAAATATTGAAAAACTTAGCCCTAGATAAGTGACAGCTCGCATGGGAAATTTTGGTTTTGATTCAAACACTTGTATACTCTAATCTCAAAGGCTACATCTGAATGTACAAGTCAGAGGAAATTAGCTCACCAAACCAAGTAACTTACCTTAGTGGATCAGTTAACACCAAAGTGAGATCTTTATATGGTGCTTCATGTTAGGAACATATTATGCCAAAATAAATCAGTAATAAAGAACAATCAAGTATCAAGGACATTAGTAGATTTCTATTGAATATTTTCTTTGTTTTCCTTTGTTGTTGACTTGATCAAATTTCAGGAATAGTTCTCAGAGAGTAATCAGAGTCGAGTTCTAGAATAAGGCAGTGAGAACAAGCGAAGCAAACCACTCTGAATCTGTTTGGTCTTAATACTGAAGATGACAGGGTTCATAAACGGTGGGAAAAGGAAGCAGATGTAGCTCATTGTTATATGTACAATATGAGGAATATTCTTTCCAAACCTGTGAATAAATGTCAAACCAACCACAGTGACATAGAAGACCAAGATGCAACAGATATGGGAGACACATGTGTTGAGAGCCTTGGCCCGCTCATCTGTAGAAGCAATGCCCATGACAGTCTTGAGAATCAAAATATAGGAAAAACAAATAATCAAGAAATCCAAAAGTCCCATGCAAAATACAACCATAACAGGATAGAGACGATTGAATGTGATGTCAGCACAGGCTAGCTTGATGACATCTTGGTGTAGACAGAAAGCATGAGAGAGTACATGGGAGCGACAATAGGGAAACCAATGCAGGCGAATGATTATTGGCATGATTGACAGACCAGCCCTCATCACTACACCTATGCCAATCTTTATTACCTTAGTATCAGTAAGGATGGTGGTATACCTTAATGGGTTGCGAATGGCAATGAAACGGTCATAGGCCATGGCAAGCAAGACCCCTGACTCCACAATAGAAAGACTATGGATAAAATAGGCCTGAGAGAAGCAGGCTTCATGGCCAATTTCCCTGTGATTTAACCATAGTACACCCAGCACTGTGGGCATGGTGGTCAATGTTACTCCAAGATCCGTAGCTGCCAGCATACCTAAGAAATAATACATGGGCTCATGGAGGTTATGATCATCCTTAATGATGAAAAGGAGGGTGCCATTGCCAAGCAATATGGAGATATAGGCCATCAATAATGGGAGGGAGATCAGGTGATGGGCTTTTTCCAGACCTGGGAAGCCTGTGAGCAGGAATGGGTAGGTTGAGGTGTTGAGCCAAATTACAGGCATTGCAGATACAAAATTCCCCTCAGATAAAATGATAGGGAACAGTTCCTTAGGGTTTGCCTTGTGAAGATGCTACCAGCTGTGTGGATGTTCAAAAGTATTGTTTTTCAACAACAGTGGTAATTTAATCATTCCTGGGACTTTCTAGATGTGGAAAAAAAGGATATGTGAAGAACAGCTCCATGAATTATTTAAAGATTACAATATAAGTGTACTGGAATGTACATTAGGGATAAGCTATGTATGAAGAATAGATCTAGATCAGATGTTCTCAAACTGTGGGTCAAGACCCCTGTGGAGTTGCATGACATCCTCACAGGAGTCCCATGTCAGACATCCTGCATATCAGATACTTATATTATGATTAATAATAGTAGCAAAATTACAGTTATGAAGTAGCAACAAAAGTAATTTTCTGGTTGGGAGGTCACCACAAGAGTAAATGTATTAACGTGTCATAGCATTAGGAAGGCTGAGAACTATTGATGTAGATGAAGTCTTTAAATCCAATACTCCAAATAAAACAAGGCATTCTGACAGTATTGTTGCCTACAAAGTTTTTTCATGGTATCATTCATCTTTACTTAGGGTGTTCAGAATTGACCTAAGGATTTCCCAGAATAAATAAGACCTAGAAACTCAGAAAGCATCTAAGCATTGTTTGAGAATCAAGTAAGGACAGCTAATTGCAAAATAATATGATCATATAAACAAATAAATAAAAGACAGTTAAGTGTAGACATTGATAAATGCACTGTATCTTTTTTTTTTTTTTTTTTTTTTTTTTTTTTTTTTTTTTGGTTTTTTTCGAGACAAGGTTTCTCTGTATAGCCCTGGCTGTCCTGGAACTCACTTTGTAGACCAGGCTGGCCTCAAACTCAGAAATCCACCTGCCTCTGCCTCCCGAGTGCTGGGATTAAAGGCGTGCGCCACCACGCCCGGCGCACTGTATCTTTAAGAATTATTCAGTTGATGAAATTCTAGAGTTTGGAGGAGGCCACAAGATGACAGAAAACTGACTTTTATGTGTGTCATCACTTTTACATTTAACAAAAATCTCTTTTTGAGCAGAACACTGCTGTAGTATACTCTAGGTTCTCATAAACTCTTTCCCCCCAAATTATAATGTTATCATATATTTTAATAACATATTTCATTATATATTTCATAATGTATATGCAGTTATAAAGGAAGAGGATAACTTGAAGGCATAAGAAGATATATGGCTATAACATAACTACTTAGAGAAGCACAAATAGAAACTGGTTAGACATGCTCACATGAGTACACTTATTGTTTGAAAACTTCATAATGCATGTTGGTTTTATTTTAAAAGCTATGGCATTAGACAGATAGTATTTAATTATAGTGAGAAGTCTTTGAGACTCAGAATTCTAAGGTACAATTGGATACATTCAGGCAGTTGTATTTTATCATCACTCAGAGAAATATGGCCGTATTCTTTTTTTGGTGTGGAATACTAATTCTACTGTATCTTAGTGTACTTTCAGATATTACTCACATGATCCACTTTCATTGAGATAACATGTCTCCAAGATCTCTGGACTTCATTCTTCAATATTTGGGTGCCATCTCACAGCTGTTGCTTTCTAACAGTATTGAAACTGAGAAACCATTTAAGATCTATGGTTGTCATTTACAGAGGATGTTAATGATTTCTGTCTTCATCTTGCTTTTAATACTAAGTGTAAAAATAAATTAGACTTGCTAAAGAAAATGACCTCCTTACTTTGTATATTTTATTACAGAAATTACAGTGGACACATATCTGTATTATTCATTCTGAGAGTTTTCAAGTGATCCTATTTTCTTATGAAGCCAATATAAAAAAAAAAAGAATGAAATAGTACAGGAAGCCTTGAATTTAAGCAAACATATCACACTGGATTTCATTGAGCAACAGAAGTTGTGCCTAGCTAGTAAGGAAAGGTGAATCAGAAATCATGACATATATGAAGATTACATTGATCCTGGTACTAGGAAAACAGGGGAAACATTTTTTTTAACATGTCAGAAAGGTAGAGACAGATAATTTTAGAAAATAAAATTACAGGGTTATAAATCTAAAGGTTGGAAAACTAAAAGTTCAGACAGGAACTCAAAGGGAAAAAGACATACACAGTTCATCTCAATGGCCCCTGGCTTGTTCTCACATTCTTTGCACATGCCTTTGTGTTGATTTTGCTATTATTATTATCTTTATTACCTTTATTATTACTATTATTATTATTTGTGAATTTTATAATGAATCCAGTAAAATATACATTTTTAATATTCCCAGCAACTTCCTTCATACCATGGCATAAACTCCCTTGTCCCAACTTGATGTCTGCTTTGAATATAGACATCATATAGACAACGCCTCAAGAAGCAAGGATGGAGGTGTGTAGGAGAGTCTTTAGGACCCACAACCATTACCCACAGATTCTTGGCTGAGAATTCTTTTTCTCTTACTGAAAAGTTAGATCCCTATTTCATAGTTTCCCTAGTCCTGGTACCTGTAAAACCTCAAAGAGTAAGTACAATACATTCCCCCACTAACCTGAAAATGAGACTCTGTTCATTCCTTAATGACATTGTCATGAGCTTCAGATATTTAGCTTTGTGAAGAAGTTGGTCATAACACATTTTTTTAATCAGGTACTGCACAAAAGCCTGGCTGGTATGAGCATTTATTTCAGAAGTGTCTCCTCAGGGATCAGTTGTAATTTAAATCACTCATTACCCCTACATTTTTGTTGTCTTTCCTTTTCTCCCTATCTGTCCCTTTCCTTCCGTGTTTCTTCCCTTGTGTGTGCTCACCCTTGGGACTGTGGGATTTTTTTATTAGCAGTTCCAAGTCCTTTGTCTATAGTCCTCTACAGCCTATTGACAGAATTGTAATTTAACTCTATGAAGATGTGGAAATCAATCACACTGGTTAAGAGTCTAGACTGACACTGTTTAAAGGAAAGTATTTTTTCTACCATATTTTAGAAATCTTAGTCATCCATGCAAAAATGGGAAATATGTATAAATTAGAGAACAAGTGAATGCTTTTGTTGAATCAGGAGTCCTAAGATAATAAAATCTGAACCAATATTTGTATTACTGCTAATCAACCAAATATTCACACTCACCAATGACCATTCATTCATTGATAGGGATACCAATCCAGATACTAAACCTACAACCTTTTTGCCTATGACATGCAGGGATAGAAAGGGAGCAAAAAGTGAGGAAATGCCCAGCCAATGACTGGCCCACCTGAGTCCCATGCCATGAGAGCACAGCCCTGAAACTCTTAATAATATTCTGTGCTTGCAGACAGGAGGTTAGCATAAATCATCTGAGTGGCTTCATCCAGCAGCCGATGAGAATATGTGCAGAAACCTACAGCTAAACATTAGGCGGAGTTTGGAGAGTCATGTGGAAGAGGGGCACGAAATATTGAAGGAGCCAGAGGATGAGGGACACCACATGAAAACCTACCAAATCAAGAAACCTGGGTCTGGAGGGCCTCAGAGGCTCAACTACCAAGCAGAAAGCATACATAGAATAACATAGGCCCCCTACAAATATGTAAGGGATATACAGCTTGGTCCTCATGTGGCACCTCTAACAGAAGGAGCAGGTGCTATCCGTGACTCTGTTGGCTGCCTTTGGATCACTTTCCTCTAACTTGGAGACCTTGTTTAGCCTCATTAGAAGAAAGTGCACCCAGTACTACTACAACCTGATATGCCATGGAGGGTTGGTATCAATGGGAGGTCTTCTCTTTTCTGAGGAGAAAGGGAGGAGGCACAAGGGAAGAGGTTAGACAGAAGGCCTGGGAGAAAATGAGGAATGAAAAACTGAGATTGGGATGAAGAATTAATTAATTAATTAATTAATTAAATGAGAGTTGAGACACACACCCATGAAACCACACATGAGCACATGTACATACAAATGGTAACTATGTACATAATTAGTAAATTGCTTTTTTAAAAGTATTAACACATTCTAACATCACCCAAAGGGGAAGAAAATATGTAATATCTTTTTTTTTCTTTTAACTTTAGCCATTCTGGTTGGGGTAAAATAAAATGTGAATGTAGTTTCAGTTTTCATTTCTCTGATGGCTAAGGATAAAGAATAATAAATATATGTGAATATATACAGATATGGAAGTTAAATAATTCTTTTTTTTTAAAGATTTATTTATTGATTATATGTAAGTACACTGTAGCTGTCTTCAGACACTCCAGAAGAAGGCGCCAGACCTCGTTGCGGATAGTTGTGAGCCACCATGTGGTTGCTGGGACTTGAACTCTGGACCTTCGGAAGAGCAGTCGGGTGCTCTTACCCACTGAGCCATCTCACCAGCCCTAAATAATTCTTAATGTTTAATGTTTTAAGTACTTTGTACATTGTGGATCTCAATCCTCTATCAGACAAAACTGATAAAGGTTTTATCTGGCAAAACTTTTAGCTGGCAAATTTTTTCCTCCTGTAAGCTGAATTTCACTTGAATGAAGTTATCCTTTGCTATATTTAAGATTTGTTAGTTGTGTAAGGCTATGTTTCTCAACTGTTAGTTTCTGAGTGAGGCAGTTTACTTTCAGTGCATTTATTAAGGCAAATGGGACATAGAACATCTTGTTATACAATGGGCTTTGAGCAAGTTGATTTTGTAAAATAGTACACTAATGAAAGGTTCTGTGTTTTCCTAATAGATATAAAGATTCATTTCCATACAGATGCAGAGATATCTCATTTTCTAACTGTTGATTGTTGTTTTTCTTTTATTGAAAATAGTTTTTTTCACACATAATCTATCTTGATTACTCTTGCCACTTTCTTTCCTCCTCCCCGTTACTTTGCATCTTCCCTCCCATCCAAATCCACCCGCTCTCAATCTCTCATTAGAAATCAATTAGGTTTCTAAAGCAAAATAATAAAAAAAGGAAAGATAAAATAAAAACTAACACACTAGAATGGGGAAAAGAGAAGCATAAGTCAAAGAGCCCAAAGAAAAGCTTACTAGATCAACCTCGCCTAATACTTGGGGCTGGGCAGTGTGCAGAACTGAAGCAAATGGTTTACTTTCATATTTCCTCAGAGAAACAGTGTTAAGGATATAAGTACACACTAAATAATGTATTCTACCAACTAGGGAGAAATTTTTGCTCTTATTCAAATTTTTAACATATTCTTATTGAAAATCATGATAACTAAAATAACAATGAGTACATAAAAGAAAATGGAGTTTTAAAATATAAAACAACACACTCATTATTAAAAGAAATAACTTCTATAGTATTGTTGAGTAGAAAGTTGCAAGTAAAGCTAGCTGGTCGACTAATTTACACTTTTATGGTGCTTCACAATGTCAAACCACAGGATAGAAATGAGGGAGCTGCTGGTCAGGGGCTTGAGATTATTAGAGTTAATGAACCAAAATCACCAGTTTAAGAGGCTTAGATATTGGTAGAATATGCTAAATTTTCATTTTGGTAGTTAATAAGGCACCCAGTGTGTCTTTCAAAGGTCACCACAACATGAATTCCATCTAACAAGGATGAATCACAGTTGTTGATTGTGCTTTGATAATCATACTATCAATTAGCAATTAATCTGAGTGCATATATGTTAATAATATCCAAATAAAGGTAAAAATAGACTTTTGTGGGTTTTACTTTTTATTAACCATATGTTTTATTTAATTAGTATGAATTTTATTGTTTGTATGAGGATGTTTTCTTACATCTCTAATAATGTGCCTCGTACATGGATGGTGTCCAGAGAGGCCAGGGAATACCATTGGATACACTGGACCTGGGCTGAAAAGATGTGAGGCATTGTGTCAGTGCTAGGAAACAAACCTAGGCCAACTGCAAGTGCAGCAATTGCCTTCTACTTTGGAGCCATCTCTCTGTTCTCTTTGCTCTTTACATTTTACGTTGGTCGCCTGTCCATTTAAAAATTCTGTTAAACAAGGACAATGGAAAGGAGGAAAGAACCATAGTTAACCTGATAATGAAACAGATATAAAATATTTTATAACATTGTACATTTTATGACACCTCCAGCACTTAGAAATCCAATTATACAAAACAAAACAGCATCTACATGAAAACCACAGTAGAGATAGTATACTAGAGGCATATAAACATTTAAATATTTTCTATAACAGAACTTTGAGGGAGATGTTGTTAGGAACATATAAATATTCCTAATGAAGTACAATAAAGTTATTTATTTAATAGATAAATATAATAAAGGTATTTATCTAAGTATACTCAAAAATTAAATGAAATAAGACAAAGATATGAATTAAAGGTAAAAAATTTCAAGTCACCAAACTGTCTATTTATAGTCGCTATTACGTCACTATTCTATATTGGTAAAGCTGGTATCACAAATGTCTACTTTGTCCTACTCTATCATTTAGTACAATTTAAGCAGAAGCTTCTGTTTCCAACTTCATTACTATTCGTGTGAGAGAATAAGGTACATATTTCACTGAAGATATGCCAACAGCAAGATTGAGTTTATTTTATTATATTTTAAATTATTAAAAAGCACTCATGTCTAGCTATTCAGAACCTCCTATAAATCCAATTAAGATTCTAAAGACTCTAGTATCAGGAGGCATCTTTATTTATATGAGCCTATCCTATCATACACATATACAAAATTATAAAGAAAATAAATCTTTTTTATAAAAAGCCCAACCTCTTCACCATACTCACATATTATAATGCCATTTGGATAAGCCACGAATTAGAGATAATATGTATAAACTTCATATGGTGACTAGAGTAAAAAGAATCAAAAAATATAATTCAGTAATTTCATAAAGGATATATCCATAAAAATTACCTTTCTCCAAATAGGAAGAAATAAATGCATCCTATATCCATTGACCATAATATGGAAAAGATTTTCCAGTAATTGAAACTCATCCACTCATATTTGTCAGCACATTATTCACAAATAATCTGATATATATAAATTATATATATATATATATATGTGAATTTTATATGAGTCAATATCAATTATTCATGATGGCTGTGGTGAAAAGTAGAAGAGAGTATTTGTAAAATGTAATTTGTCAATAAAAGATGAGTTAAATAGTTAAGTTTCAGTTCTGTGCAGTCGTCGTCTGCGAGTGCACTTCTTTACTTTTAAATACAATCACTATGGATCTGAGGACTTAGGTTCCATTCAAGGAAAACAGTCTCTGAATTCTCACTCGGATCTGCTGAGTCTTGATACTGTATATAATGGGGTTCATAAAAGGTGGGAAAAGGATATAAATGTTGCCCATGAGGACCTGAACCAGAGGAGAGAGATGCTTCCCAAAGCGGTGAACCATGGTCAGACCAATGATGGGGATGTAGAAAACCAAAACAGCAGAGATGTGAGATACACATGTTTGCAAAGACTTGATTCTCTCCTCCCTGGATGCAATGGATAGAACTGTGTGCAGGATCATCACGTAGGAGGCAAGAATGAGCACTGCATCCAGTAACAGGGTGCAGATCACCAGAGACAGAGCATAGAAACTGTTAAAGCAAATATCTGAACAAGCCATTCGAATCAAGTCTTGGTGCAGGCAGAAAGAGTGGGAGAGGAAATGAGGCCGGCAGTAATTTAAGAACTTCAGGCGGATAATAACAGGAGGAATGAGCATAGAACTCCTACATAAGATGGCCACTCCGATTTTCAGGATTCTGTCATTGGTTAGGATGGAGGAATAGCGTAGAGGGTTGCAAATGGCAATGTAGCGGTCAAAGGACATGGCGAGGAGGACAGAGGACTCCATGAAGGACAAACCGTGAATGAAGTAAGACTGTGCAATGCAGGCATCAAGGCTGATCTCTTGAAGAAATCCCCAAAGAATTCCCAGCACCGTGTGCACAGTAGACAGACCCATGCACAAGTCTGTGAGTGCTAACATGGCCAGGAAATAGAACATGGGCTGGTGCAGGCTTGACTCTGTTCGGATCACATGAAGTATCATGCAGTTTCCCAGTAACACCATTGCATAGATGGTTGAGAAAGGAATGGCAAACAAGATGTAGTAGACTTCCAGGCCAGGAAATCCAGTGAGAACAAATCTAGAGGCACTTAAGTTTGACATTAAGAAAACTGACATTGATAGAAAGTACAAAATATTTCTGGAGGGCTATTCTGCATTACACATGCTATATTCTACTTTCTAATAATAAGTATCTGTTTGAGAAAAAATATCAATTTTCATAAACAGTGAAACTGAGACATGTTCCTTTGTTGTACATCATTGCAGAAACCTATGTGTACATAAACTATTCAGACCTATTGTTATAAGATAGCAGGAAAACAGGGAGCTTTATGTCAAAACAATAATGTCTATGGGCTCAGGGGATGTAGATTGTCTACTGCACTTCTGAGAGTCAGTCCTAGAGGACATGAATGCTTGGTCACAGTGATGTCATGGTTGGCACACTCCATGTGAAACCCATGGGCATTTTTCGTCATTGGTATTACAGAGGGACTTTTACTGCCTTTAAGTCTTAAATGATCCCTTTGGAAATAGACATCTGTTTTAGAATATTAACTACTATTGAAAAAGAATCAAAGCAACCTTAGTTGAATCTGCACTTTTTGCTGAGCATTGTGGTGCTTAGCTTTTATCTAAATTATTCATTTATATAAATTATACTTTGTAGTTTTCTCAATCTATATGATAAATCTTTTATCAAGTGACATTATTGTTATTTTTTATGCCCTCACTTGCAGCATAAAAAAATCCACAAGGATTTTAAATTGGGTGATTCAGAAAATGTAAAGTATTTTTTTTCTCATTGGTGTGATGTCCATTTTGAATAAATTAGGCATGTGAGAATGTAGCACATGTTGGATGGTGCAACAATATAAAGAAAGCAAATCTGGGCATTGCATCTTATATGTCTATATCCTTTACTGTTTCTCTGAGAACATCCTACTTAGTACATATTTAAAGAACCATAATTCCTGTCCAATCTGTCACTAACATGACTACCTAAATAGGAGTTGGAAAAACGATCACAAAAATAGACACTGGAAATGTCCATAGGGAATGTCACAGACCACTAAAAAACTGCTGAGAGCAGGAGAAATAGTCCTTCTCAGAGAGGAACATACTGCTGGCTAGTTAATTCCAAATGGTCAGAAAAAAATAATAAATACAAGGCATGTTACATATACTGAAGAAGTTGTACTTATATGAATATATATATGAATAATAATTAATGTAAAAGAGGCCATGATGAAAGGTATTTTGAGAGAGTTTAGTGGGAGAAAGAGAAATGATGTAATTATAATCTCAAAAAAAGAAAGATATAAACTTAAAGAGAAAACATAAGAATGCAGAATGATTATTCTAAGAGGTTTTTTTTCCAAAAACAAGGATATCAATTAACACTAATAAATTAACACAACTACATCATATTTTTTTTTTTTTTTTTTGGTTTTTCGAGACAGGGTTATGTTGTTTGGAATCCCAAAGTTATAAATATCAATAATGTTCAGTAAGACAGGAAGTCTCCCCACTTGCTGAGGATTTTACTATGAGAGTCATCCATGTTAATTCCTGCTTAGGCTTTGGTTTAAATATCACATATAATTTTCTTGTTTTTCCATCAGATGAGTAGTTGAAATAGCAAATGTATCTCTATGAGTATATATATTTTCTGTACTTATACCTGCTATATTTATGGTTATAAAAGATATTCAATTTAGAAAAATTAGCCTCTACAATGGAAAAAATTAAAAATCAGATTTAAAGCATATAATTCAGTTTTAAAAGAAAGTATATAGAGTCTTGAAAGGAAGATGGGGCAGAGTATTATTCAGTCAATTTCATGTTTACCAAGAGCGGTCAGTTACCAGCACTAACAAGATAAAATTGAAGACTAGAACATTTTCTTAAAGCTTTGTTTCAAAGCAGTAAATTGATTTTAATCTCTCTCTCTCTCACTCTGTGTGTGTGTGTGTGTGTGCGTGCATGTGTGTGCGTGCATGTGTGTGGGTGCGTGTGTGTGTGTGTGTGTGTGTGTGTGTGCGTGCATGTGTGTGTGTGTGCCTGTGTGTGTGTGTGTGTATGTGTGCGTGTGTATGTGTGTGTTTCTTAGTGGGGAATATTGGGAGGAATTGGAAGAAGGGAAAATATGACCAAAATATATTGCATGAAAAATATTTAAATTCAGCACAAAATATTAACTAGGAAAAACACATAAAATAAAAGGTAAAATCAAAACAGAAAAATCAATTTCTTAGGCTGGCAAGATAGCTAAGTTGAGGTAAGGACTTGTGGAGCAAGCCTGCCAACCTGAGTTTGACTTGTGGAACAGAACAGGCTCCCAAAAGTCATCCTCTGACTCTCTCTCACATGTTTTGTGTCACACACACACACACACACACACACACACACACACACACACACCAATAAATAAATTTTAAATTTAATTGAGTTTCCAAACATTTTGTTTTCACTTGAACAATATATATTCTATTATTATATTTGGATAGAGTACTTGATAAATGTTCATTAGCTTATGTTGGCTAATTGTGTTGCTCAGAATAACATGCTTGTTGGTAATCTGGCTGCTTGTTCTCTAGAGAAGGCAGTGCTGAGAAAGCAGAGGTAGAATGATTCCCATAACTGTGGCTGCATCTACCTCTTTTCTCTTGAAGCAGCACTTGGAAAGATTTCCTCTAAGGAGAGTAGTTGTTTAGCTTGTAATGAAATGGTCCCTTTTTCATTGTGAAATCGCACAAAAACCCTGTCACACTTCTTTAATCTAAAAATCCATTTTATATTAAACATGATCGCTCTGGGTTTGTTGTTGTTGTTGTCTTTAGGAGCCAGGAGGGGTAAACATTTTTTTCTATTCTCAATATTGTAAAAACCCATACATATTTTTACAATTAAAGGACATTTCTGTTAGGCAAGATAGAGGTTTTTTTTTTAATTATTTAGACTTTTTATAATTGTCATCACTAATATAATTGCTTTACAAATATGCTATTTTGTTAGCTTTCTACCTTTTGTTCCCTTTCTTGGTTTTCATTACTCCATGTTACACACTTTATTAATTTACTAATTACACTTTTGTTGTATAATGTTGTTAATCTACATAATATACGTAGTCAACTTACCAACCTGCCTTTAACTTACACTAAGATGACTCCCAAGTAGTTTTCTCTCATTTGCCTTCCAAGGCCTTTGTGTTATTTCTGGTTGAATTTACAAGTTAAATTCCAAGATATTTTATTATTTATAATTAAATGATTAATTGTATACACACCAGGATAATTTAAATAAAAACAAAATAATGATACATAATATGAACTCTTTTTGCTGATTGAACCTAGAATCTCATGTGTTCCCAGACAAGCTTTGCATCATAGTTATGTCTCCAGGCTTCTTCTCTTTAGAAGTATTTAAATGTCAGTGTTATGTGTGTGTGCATGTTCATGTATAATTGGTGCCCATGGGCATCCCAGAACATAAGATAATAATAGAGGACAACCTTGGGTTTTAGTCCTTTTCTACGACCTTTTAAAATGAGGCTATCTTGATGCTCACCACTGTGTACATAAGGTTATTTGGTCTACAAGACTCCAAACATTCTCCTATGTTCATCTCCTATGCTGCCACAAATGTACTCAAAACAAATACACATTGAAATCCCCTTACTATGTACCAAGCATTTTATCTATGTAGCCATATAACCAACTGTTATTTTTAGTACTTTTTGAATTCATATATTTTGATCATATTCCTTACTTTATCCCAACAACATGAAGATCCATACACACTGAACATTATTTCTTTTCATTTTGAATCCATCAAATACAGATTCTGCTGTGCATAAACCCTTGGATATAAGGCCTTAACCAGAGAGTGGTCAACCTGCCAAGTACTGCACCTCTATGAAGATTGACTTTTCTTCTCTTGAAGCTATTAATTGCCAATGTCTCATTAGTTAATAATTAATAAATATTTTAAAATAATAACTTTAAATATGGATTATCTCTTTTATTTAAAATTTAAATATATTCAATTTATTTTATGTCTGACTATATTGCCTGCATGTTTGAATATGCACTACATGTGCTTGATGCCCTCAGAGGTCCAAAGAGATTGTTAAATAAAATGGTACTAGAATTATTAATGGTTGTGTGCCACTTTGTGGATGCTGGGAATCAAAACTAGATCCTTTGCAAGTCAACAGTCCTGCCACTCTTTTAAATATTTATTAAGACAAGGTTTCATGTATTGGCCCAGATTGGCCTTGAACATATGGTAGTGCAAGCAGAACTTTAACTTGTGAACCTCCTACAGCCTACTCCCAAATAGCTGTATGACAGGTCCCAGTTTCATAGGATATTGCATGTTACATTTATCATATATATACTTTCAAATTATTTCTGGGATTTTCAGAATAGCATTATAATTGATTTGAATCAGTTACTATAATGCAAAATTGTCGGGCATTCATCTACACCTCATCTGTCATAAACAGTAACAAATTGTTATTTAGGGAAAACAGAATTTCTTTCATTGCTTATTTTTACCATGTTGTCTGATTCGAACAATGGAAAGTTTTTAAGGTACAAAGAGTTGAGTTTAATGATAAATGCACAGGATGTTTTTCTTTCCCTACTAGGGCACACACACAGTTCATTCTGTCTTAAAATATTTTTATAAAATATTTACAAGTAAAACTGGAGTTTTCAAAAACAAATGGATTCCTCCTATGAAGTACACAGCTTGTATTGTATTGTATACACTCTCAAAATATACTTGTCTTCTAGGTATATTTAGACAATCTACTTTCACTGTGATTTTCCTTATGTTGAATAATTATTAGCATATTTGAAATAAGATTCTATGCACTAATTTATTAATTTTCCCTTCCTCTCTTGTGTTTTCTGGATTTTTTTTGCACATTTTAAAGCATTTTGCATTTGTTTTCCATTTTAACCTCTAATTATTTAATGGTTGCCCTGGAATTATTAATGTGCAGATAGAACACATTTAAGTCCACTGTCAGGTCCCAGTACATTATAGCACAGCGAGAGGCAGTAGGATGGATACAGCATGAGCTCAACCTGCTGGAAGCACAGATCGGGTTAAATCCTTCACACTACAGAGTCCAGTGAGGATGTCATGGTTCACTTTTCTTTGAGCTTTGTGGCAATTCTATGACACTTGATTGATTCTTAAAATATTTCAATTTCTCATTATCTCATATCTTTTGTATTGTTTTAAAACTGGCAATCTTAATCAAGGCAAACATCTGTTTGTGTTCCATATTATCAATTGGAAAATATATTTATATATATATACACATATACATATATTTTCACACAGACATATATATACATATGTACACACACATTTATTGTTATCTGACGTTCTTACTTTTAATCTATGTGTTTCAGTTGCATAATGGGCTATCAGGTCTCATCCATTTAGCATAATGAAAATCTATTGATAATAATTCAAGCAAACCTATACAAATTTTATAGGGTTTCATACAATACATACAATACAATATTATACTCAACACATTACAACTTCAAAGAACTACTTCTAATTATATTGATTACTCTAAATTTTTACTCTCAACAGTATTAACATGTATATACAATGGTATCTGAGAAAGAAGCCCACACTTAATTTAAAGCTAGATGACTTGTTATTTGTGCAGATGAATTATTTGACTCAAAATTTTGAACTTTGATGTCATTAACTAACAAGTGGAAAACTAATATTAATGACAATATTTATGAGCTTAATTAATCATATATGAAATGTTATAATTGGTAAGCCCTGAGGCTATGATTTTATAGATATAATGTGATGCTCAGGTTTAACTTAGAAAGTCTTAACATTCCCTGAAGGTGTAATAGTGATTTGGAAAAAGGTTTGACCAACGTACCCAAGAAACTGGGTTTGAGTCTCAAATAAAACAAACAATACTAAATTGTACCTTATATCACCTCTGAAGACTCTGAGCTAATATTCAAGACATTCAATCCTAAGGAAGTTGCTGGTAAGATTGATCAGTGCCAAAGAGCAGTCCCTGTTCTCCTGGGGCTCCAAGTCTAGTTTGTAATACTGACATCAGATTTCTCAGAATCACTTTGTACTCCAGTCCTAAGGCCTTCAACATCTTTTTGAACTTCCAGGATGCTTATACATATATTGCATATACTCACAAAGGTACACAAACATACCGATGAATTTTAAAATAAATTTAACAAGTCAAAGAAAAATATTTACACGAATTACATGTAAATGGCTAAGGAGTACACAGATAAGAATAAAGTATAGGCCCATTAGCCCTGACAATAATATTATTTCTGCCCAAACAGTCATAATATACGTAGTTGGTTTTAATAGGATGTGGTTGAACCCTCAGAGTGGTCTCAGAAAGATGATCTTCCTGGAACTTTGGTTATTTAGTAGATCACTGGATTGTATGTTTTTGTTTTTGTTTCCTTACCTAAGGACCTAGGCTTCAGAAGACTCCAAGCATCTTCTCGGATTTATCAACTCTACTGAGTCTTAGGTCTCTCAGGATTATGCCAGTCTTTGCATGAGCAGTAGGACATAATTGATGAGAAACAACCCATCTTGCTGACCACCAGGGAGTCTGTAAGTACAGATAGAAGATGTAACACCGGCCATTAGGAATAAGAGAATTCCTAGTGCTGTCTGCAGAAGTGTCCCCTAAGAGTAAAAAGTTCTGATAGGAAAGGGACATTGACAATTTTTCAGCCATTTCAGTTCCAGGTATGGTACTTATCCAAACAGTGACTTTAGCTGTTTTAAGGTTGAAGATAGAATCAGGTGTTACACTCATGAAATGTGTTAGAAATATTTGTAACTGAACATCAGATATAGTAGGGTATCACTATTTCACTCCTAGAAGACCTCACTGATAAACAGATTATAACATTTGATAGGAAGTTATCATATTGGAAATGTCTCTAGCATAGGAATTGCTTGTTTTCAAAAGTATTAATAAGACAGAAAGAAATAGGGCACTGTCATCCTGATGTAGTCAATCACAAGTTAGGATCCCTATATGTGGAGAATAATCTATGATATGGTTTTAGGTCCTACCTCACTGTGTTAAGGGCAACAGGAGTGTGCCTCACATCATTCAAGTCAGAAATGGAAGAACACATTAACTAATGAAGCCTTACTGGAATGAGGACAGCTGATTTTCGGGGCAGAAGACACTGGTGCACTGGAGGACCTCATGGTAAGTTTTATTTACCGGTTTGTTTAGTCCTCTGGATGCTTGATTTGGTGCTACATGGATTTGCTTTCACTTTGGGTAAATTTTTGAACAAAGCAGGAAAAAGGAAATAGGAGATGTTCAGAAGTCAAGAGCACGGGGGTGATGTGGGTAGGAAAGAGGAGAAAAATGACTTTATTATGTACAAAATAATATGATTCTAAAAATCTATTAGCAATAGACTTAGTATTTTTATGAATTTCACCTTGTGTTAAAGGAAGAAAAAACAATTCAGGCCTATCCTCACTTTCAAAAGAAGTCTTACCAAACTTCTTTGATTTCCAGCGACCTTTTCTTTGTTTGACTGGCTATCCCCTAAGCAGTCACTCAGCACAGTGACTTTACACCATCACATATTCACCACCTTTATCTTCTTGCAATGTTAGTGTGTCAGACCTCCACTAACCCGTAATATTTCAATAATCTCTAGTGATGACTTACGGTTTTTATTTCAAGACTCGTTCTCAACTCAAAACTTGTCACATCACACTGAATGACAACAACAACAACAATGTAGTGGTGAAAAACCCACAACAGTTCTGTAAGACAGAGCTATGTGAACTCTGTAATAAGATAAAGAACATAATTACATCAAAATCCAGATGTAAGGCAATTTTATAGGTTGTTGCTCTCTGAGTGGCAAATGAGGAGTTAATTAGAAAAGGGTGAGCTGCGTTCCTACCTTGTTAAATACTGGTTGTATGACTTAAGCAAGCTGCTTTTTCTGTTCATATCTCATTTTTATAATGTGTGGTGTATAAATCATACCAGTAATAATATTTACATTAGTATGATGTCCAAAATATATTTCATGAGCTTTAAACTACAAAATCACGGGGCAAAACTGATTGGGAAAGCCTTTAAATATTTAATTTAACAATATAAATAAGATAACACTTTCAAAGGCAATCTGTAGATTGATTGATCTGGACAGTTGATAGCTTATGCACTTGAAACACATTAGAAGTACCCATACAGTCTGCTATGTTATGTTTCAGTCTGTTATGTTATGTTTGAATGGTATTTTTTTAGTCTAGAGGATGAATTATAATAGGACCAAAACCCCAAACCTGGTTCTTTTGATCTTTGAACTCCATATCTGTGATTGGATTTTATATTTTGTTTCAAATCAAATGACAGTATGAACTCTTTTAACTTCAGCTGTAACAGACATAAAGGTCAGAATGTGGTAGTGTCTCAGCCATGATCGTGGTGACTGTGAAGACCTGAAGTGAGAACCAAGAAATGTTCAGTTGTCTTTCTAGTGTCCTATGCACATTTGATAAACTTTCAGATTGATTTACATATTTTCCTAGACATATAAAATACTTGCCTTTTCTTTAAAGACAGAAGTGCAACTTACAAGCCAGGCACTGTTATATTATTATATTATATTATATTATATTATATTATATTATATTATATTATATTATATTATATTCTTTACTTAGAAGGCTGTTTGTTTTCCAATGATGCATAAAGGGGATGAATCCAAATGGCAGGGAAGATGGAGAGAAACTTGAAGGAGTAGAGGGATGATAAAACATAATCAAGATATACTATATAGAAATATATTTTAATAAGGAAAGTGAGTAGCTATTTATGCATTCTTAATACATATATATTTCCTTGTCAATTTTTTAAAAGCCAGATGGCAGACTGTTTCCTGTTCATATTTCCTCTAATCCTGGTGCTTGATGGCCTTTGTTTGTAGGGGAATGCGGGGGGAGGGTATGGGGGACTTTGGGGATAGCATTTGAAATGTAAAATAAGAAAATACCTAATTTTAAAAAAAGCTAAGTCCATTGAGGTAAAAGAGTTTGAATCTGAGCTCAGGTCTATATGGTTTCAATACTCAAAAGTTCAAATAAATAAATGGCCAATGGACTTACTATGAAAAAAAAAAAAAACTATTCTCCAAGAATAGTCCTAGGGTGATTTTTGAATACTAAAAATCACAAGTGATATTACTTCTGATAAAACATGATAGAATGAAATCTGGCCCATGGGTTGGTTTCTTTCTTTATCTTAGATCGACTATAATGTGTTCATCAGTTATAGAATCACATCTGCTATGATGAATGCATCAGTTATAGAATATATCTGCTATGATGCATCCATCAGTTACAGAAATGATTGCTTGTTGAGTAACTGTGAGAGGCATTGTTCTGATTCCCTCATTTTATATACACAGCAGCCTAGTGAGATAACCATGGTCATTGACTCACTGTAATCCCCTCATATACACAGATGAGAAGTTGGACCCTGGAATTACTGTGTAGACAGGGTCTGAAGTCAGACTGGGGAATCCAAGCCCTTACCAAACTGTCTTTTAATATTCTTCAGAGTGCAATATTTGTTCTACAGATAATGTGAACTCCATAAATATCTATTAAAGAACAATTCACATGGGCAACTAATTACCATATATCACCCTAAAAGTGTAATTATTAATATTCTCATGACTGTGACAGCTTATAGAATGAAGAGATGCCTTTGTTTATCAACAAAACTCAAGAAACCAAATAATTCTTTATATACTGTGGATCAGGAATTTGAACAGACATGTGTAGCAATGAAGAATGGGTAACTGTGAGCATCCACTAGCAAGTCCCAGATGCCAGGAAAGCAAGAGGCTCCCTGGAACCAACAGGGATGAGAATAACTGAAATGCCCCCCAAAAAGGGAGAGAGACATGTACAGACCATACCCAAGGTTAGGCAAGGCCCCCAATAGGGGGATGAGACCACAAAATCATCTCCAAATTTTTAACACAGAATAGCTCCTGTCTAAATGAAAAATAGGGACAAAGTGTGGAGCAGATACTGTAGGAATGTCCATCCAGAGGCTGCCCCACCTAAGGATCCACCCCATATACAGACACCAAACCCAGACACTATTGCTAATGATAAGAAGTGCTTGTTGACAGGAGCATGTAATAGCTGTCTGCTGAGAGGCTCTGCCAGACAGAGGAAGATGCTCACAGCCAGCCATAGACTGAGCACAGGGACCCCAATGGAGGAGTTAGAGAAAGAACTGAAGAAGCTGATGGGGTTTGCAGTTCTATAGGAAGAACAACAATATCAACACACCAGACCCCCCAGAGCTCCCAAGGACTAAACCACCAACCAAAGAGGACACACAGAGGGACTCATGGCTCCAGTCTCATCAGTAGCAGAATACGGCATATCTGGCATCAATAGGAGGAGATGCCCTTGGTCCAGTGAAGGCTTGATTCTCCAATGTAGGGGGATGGTAGTGTGGTAAAGTGGGAGTGGGTAGGTAGGTGGGAGTGCGCCTTCATAGAAGCAAGGAGAGGGGTGATGGGAAAGGGGCATTCTAGAAGGGGAAACCAGAAAAGGGGATAACAGTTGATATGTAAATATATAAAATATCCAATAAAAAGTAAATTATTTTAAAAAATGTGCAATTTACTTTACAACATACTTCTTTATTTCTTGATTTTCTCTATGTTGATTAATGTCATCACTACATTTTTATCAAACTATATCAAATAATTTGTGAACTTTGTTCATCACACATTATTCTCTGTGAAGAAATATCTATTTTATGCATTTATTTCTTTATGCACGTATCTAACCAAACACAGTTTAGATGGTGGTGTCATTGTTCTGTTTATGTTTCCTCTCTGGAGCCACCACTTTTTCCTAATGGGAGGCAAGAGCAGTAACTCAATCTTCCACTTTACTGGAATGATGTTTTACTCAATAAAAATAGGTTTTGTAATATGCTGAAAACATATTCATAGCTATCATTGAATCTAAGATTAAATTAATGAAATAAAATATAAATTCTGTTGTTATGTAATACATCATTTTGTAACTGGAAGAGAATAAAAATAATCATCCCTATAAAACATTACTTTGAGATAACAAAGCATCATTTGTATATATACATTGTGTATGAATATGAAAATGTGTGTATATGTATTTGCATACACATATATTTTATTTCCTGTAGATTTAATTAATTGTTCTTATTATCAAGGTTTGCTCCAAATGAAATAAATTCTGCTATGTAAATTTCAGAAGTTACAATATAAGTGTCCACTTTTATGTCTCATTTTGTTTAGACCTCAGTGTGCTAGTTAGTTTGAAGTACGTCCAGTTATGTCTTCCTTAGTGGAACTTTTAATTTTATTAAAAATTTTTTATTGGATAATTTCTTTATTTACATTTCAAATGCTATCTCCTTTCCCGGTTCTACCCTTCCCCAGAAACCCCTATCCCATCCCCCCTCACCCTGCTTATTCAAGGTTATTCCCCCACCCACCCACCCACCCACTCCTGCCTCCCTGCCCTTTCTTGCTCCTCCCAAGGACAAGCTTTCCTTTGTGAGGTAAATATGTCTCTAATAAACAGGTTTAATGATAATAATTTCATGAATATTTATTCCTTTATAAATATAGTTTCTACTATATTAATCACACATTGAATGTCTCCAAACATTCCTATCCTGGCCTGTTCTGAGAGATAGCTGTGTGTTCATGATTTGAGTCCTCTGAAAGGAATGAAATCTTCCTATGAATATATTTATGATCATTATCAGATTATCTTTAACATAGTAATACACTAGAGTGAATTTAAGATTTTTATCTTGTTTCTTGATTTGTTTACAATTCATTAATTTCTTCATTTTTATGTGTTCCCCCCCCAGTGTCATTGAAATTTGTTCATAAAATGAATAAAGAAAAAAAAGAAACCTGAAATATGAACAGAAACTAGAAGACGTATGTCACACATGTGAATAGAAACCAAGATAGGTGAAGATAAGGTAAGGAAGAGAATGTTTTTGTGTGAAAGATAAAGAGTATGCATGCTGATTCCTAATAGTGTGGCATGAACACTCATTAGCTCAGTGGTGACCCTTGGTATGCCAGAACCATGATCCACAAGATGAAGATAGCCAAACACAGCAGTGAATGTGCTCCAATTACAGTTACAATCTTACATAAAACATTGTCAGAGTTCTATGTGTGACTTTATTCTAACTTGGTTCATAGTTCTCAATCATAAACTCTGTAGATCACAACATAATCCAGAGAAGACAAAATGTTAGATGGCTGGTTAGCTGGAACATTGTTAACTACACTACTATCAAACAAACAGATAAACAAACAAATAGATCTAGTATCAAACTGCAAAACTGGTATGGCATTCTTCAAAATAGGAAATACCTATATTTTTATATCAGTGATTTGTCAAATAAATTACTCAATTAAGGAAAAGGGCTTCTCTTTAACTATAAGTTTTATATTAAAATAGTCTATAGGTAATGGTTAACACTGACTCAATAGCTACTGTTCCTCAAAAACAGCAGGTTTCTGACAACTACATCTCCAGTTCTTGAAGAAGAGAACTGTTTTGAACATCAGAAATGAATAGGGGAAATGAATGATCATAGGCAAAGCCTACCAGAGCCTCTGAGGTCTAAAACAAAAGAAATACATATAAGACATGTAATGAAGGGTCCTGTCTTAATCTTAGCCAACTGTGAGTATCACATTTAATCTAATAAAATAATCATACTGTTGTCTTCTTTTTATTTATGTATCGTTGTTGTTGTTGTTGTTGTTGTGCTTTGGCAGGTCCAGAACTAGTAGGCAAAATAAAGATGACAACATCTTCAACCACTTTAAATTATACCAATGTCAGAGATATCTGGTACACCATGATTGGGATCCCAGGATTGGAAGAATCACACATATGGATCTCAATCCCCATCTGTTCAATGTACATAGTGGCCATTGCAGGCAATGCACTGCTATTATTCCTGATCATCACTGAACGCAGCCTACATGAACCCATGTACCTTTTCCTGTCTATGTTGGCACTAGCTGATATCTTTCTGTCTACAGTCACAACACCAAAAATGTTAGCAATCTTCTGGTTCCAAGCTGCAGGCATCTCTTTTGCTAGCTGTGTATCTCAAATGTTTTTCCTCCACTTCATATTTGTGGCAGAATCTGCAATACTGCTGGCTATGGCATTTGACCGTTACGTGGCCATCTGCTATCCACTAAGATACACCACCATTCTAACCCCATCTGTCATCATCAAAATGGGTATTGCAGCTGTAATTAGAAGCTTCTTCATCTGCTTCCCCCTGATCTTTCTTGTCTATAGGCTCACCTATTGTGGGAAGAGCATCATTCGTCACTCATACTGTGAACACATGGGCATTGCCAGGTTGGCCTGTGACAGCATCAAGGTCAATATTTACTATGGCATGATAGTGGCTCTATTTTCCATTTGCCTAGATGCAGTGCTGATCATTGTCTCATATGCCCTTATCCTTTGTGCTGTGTTTAGAATTCCTTCTCGAGATGCCCGACTCAAGGCTCTAGGTACTTGTGGTTCCCATGTCTGTGTTATTCTTCTGTTCTATACACCAGCATTCTTTTCTTTCTTTGCTCATCGTTTTGGGGGTCACAGTATACCACTGCATGTGCACATTCTCCTTGCCAATCTGTATGTGGTAGTACCACCCTCTGTCAACCCCATCATTTATGGAGTGAGGACTAAACAAATTCAGGAAAGGATTATTCAAATGTTTTCTTTGGGCAAGTCATTTTGTTGATCTAAACCAAACAGGTTGATTCTGTTCCTTATATTTTCCCAATAAAATATATAACTAAAGAGTATTTGAATTTACAATATAAATGTTAAATCAAGTCACCATTTCTGAAGGGAATTACAGCAATTTTGAGCATGAAAAAAATGAGTAAATTATACTCAGAATGTATTTTGTTTATAACAAGAACACATTGCTTTATTGTTACTTTCATCTCTTTTCATCTTTGTTTCAGCATATGTAATTCATACTATTTCAAATTTTTTTCAATTTTATGTTTACACATAAAACAGGGGGCAATTGTTATAACCCTTGTTCATATATGAAACAAATTGATACAGAATCCTATATAATTTTGCCATTTTTCCATTGTTTTTCTAAAACTGGGGAATGAAGACTATTGAATGTCCAAAACATTTTTTTCAGGTTATCACATATAACAATCACAGGACATTTGGCTTCCAAGTGCTAGATTTGTATTTAAATTTTTTGGTTCAGTTTAAGAGTATTTGTTCTTCTTTCATTCTATACATTCATCTCCAATTTTCTCTGATAGATGGGTAGATAGATAGACAGACAAACAAACAAAAATATCCTACATAAAACTCCTAAACTAGTGCCAGGTATAAAATGACAATAATAACTTTGTTTATTGTTATTATTTTTAGTAATTTAAAATGAATATGAATTTGATAATCCCTGAGATTTTTATTGTGTTTTTTTCTTTCACAGAAGATAATACTAGAGTATGCAAATGTTAAATGTCTTTGCTGTAAATATAGTAGAAAGACTGTCAGAGATAGATATTAACGACATTACATTTTATATTAATTATAACAATCAAAATGGAATAAAGTCCCTAATTTTCTCTATAATTAAATGTCATGGGAGCATGTAATCTCTTGGCCATTGTGTTATGGCACTGCAAACTGCAGAATTCTCATAGAGCAATACATGCAATTAGTGGTAACTGTACAATATTTATCAGAGAAAAAGTATGATGGAATTTCAGAGAACATTTAAAGATTTTCCAACTGGTAATAAGGACACATGCTCTACTATGTTCATAGCAGACTTATTTATAATATCCAGAAGCTGGAAAGAACCCAGATGTCCCTCAACAGAGGAATGGATACAGAAAATGTGATACATTTACACAATGGAGTACTACTCAGCTATTAAAAACAATGAATTTATGAAATTCTTGGGCAAATGGATGTATCTGGTGGATATCATCCTGAGTGAGGTAACCCAATCACAAAAGAAGTCACTGGATATGTACTCACTGATAAGTGGATATTAGCCCAGAAACTTAGAATACCCAAGATAAAATTTGCAAAACCCAAGAAAATCAACAAGAAGGAAGGCCAACATGTGGATACTTCATTCCTCCTTTGAATAGGGAAAAAATACCCATGGAAGGAGTTACAGAGACAAAGTTTGGAGCTAAGATGAAAGGATGGACCATCCAGAGACTACCCTACCCGGGAATCCATCCCATAATCAGCCACAAAACGCAGACATTATTGGACATGCCAGCAAGATTTTGCTGAAAGGACCCTGATATAGCTGTCTTGTGAGAGGCTATGCAAGTGCCTGGCAAATAACAGAATTGGATGTGCATAGTCATCTATTGGATGGAACACAGGGCCCCCAATGGAGGAACTAGAGAAAGTACCCAAGGAGCTAAAGGGATTTGCAACCCTATAGGTGGAACAACAATATGAATTAACTAGTACCCCCAGAACTCGTGTCTCTAGCTGCATATGTGGCAGAAGATGGCCTAGTCGGCCTTCATTGGGCAAAGAAAACCAAACTTGCAAACTTTATATGCCCCAGTACAGGGGAACGCCAGGGCCAAAAAGTGGGAGTGGGTGGGTAGGGGAGCAGGGCTGGGGGGAGGGTATAAGGAACTTTCAGAATAGCATTTGAAATGTAAATGATGAAAATATCTAATAAAAAATTGAAAAAATTCTAAGCAATTATATATAGAGGAGGATCACATATTCACATGTACAAATCTGTTAGCAAAATCACTAACCTCTGTGTACTTGTTCACATCATGGAACATGAACATGAACTAGAACTATCATAAATGTTCATGAATAACTTGTTACAATACAACCCAAATTATAGGATAGTAAAACTGTTACAATATAAATCACAGCTAAGTGTACAGATGGAAATAGTAAACTTTTCACAGAAAAATCAAAAGAATATAAATAAAATTAGGTTTATGTAGGACTGCATATATCCATCTAAAACAGTATGTTTACTTTGTTTACATAAAGTATGGAAGAATAAATAAGATTTCATTGCTAATCTAGAATTTTAAAGAAAACATTTTAGTGAAAAAAAAAATATGTTGAATACTTTAAGCTCCATGAAGTCTCTCTTTTTCAGAATAGATACCTAGGATTACTGTTACCCTATCCCACTGGTCTGTAGATTTTCCTGTTACTTTCTTCATATGTTAGATTTTTATATACACTCATTGTCATGTGATGTCTTTCTTGATAAATTATCACCTAATAAATCATCCAAGATTCTTACTTGCTTGATTTCTTGCATATTAAAATCATGTTTTAACTCTTTATCTGGTGTTGCTCCTCACTGAAGAGGTAACATTTGGGGATTATTGAATTTGTAAAAACAGACAGAATGCTCCTGTAGATTACATTTATTGTCAGTTTATTGTCAATGATGAGAAAACAAAATGTATTTATTTCTACAGAAATATTAATTGTTATTTAACAACTTATTTTTCATATTTCAAGTTTCATCTATACCAAATATTTTCCAAAGTTTCTTAAAAAAAAGATTTTATTTTTACAGACTGAGAATAAGGTTTGAAATTGATGTTTACAAACACAAATTTCTGACAACCATTACCTTTACTGTAGTAAATGCAGGCATCAAGGCTGATCTCTTGAAGGAAGCCCCCCAAAATTCCCAGCACTGTGTTCACAGTAGACAGCCCCATGCATAGGTCTGTGAGGGCTAACATGGCCAGGAAATAGAACATGGGCTGGTGCAGGCTTGGCTCTGTTTGGATCACATGAAGTATCATGCAGTTTCCCGGGAACACCATTGCATACATAATTGAGAAAGGAATGGCAAGCAAGATGTAGTAGACTTCCAGGCCAGGAAATCCAGTGAGAACAAATCTAGAGGTACTTAAGTTTGACATTAAGAAAACTGACATTGATAGAAAGTACAAAATATTTCTGGAGAGCTATTCTGCATTACACATGCTATATTCGACTTTCTAATAATATGTATCTGTTATAAAAATTCAAATTCCATCAGCAGGGAAACTTAGACATAATCCTTGGTTGTGCATCATTGCAGAAACATCCTGTATAGATAAAACCATAGACCATGCTGACCTAGTGTTAAAAGATATCCAGAAAGCAGGGAGTTTTATGCCAAAACAATAATGTCTGTAGACTCAGTGGATATAAATTGTCTAAAGTACTTCTGATAATCAGTCCTAGAGGACACAAATGTTCACAGTGATGTCATGGTTGGTAGAGTCCTCAGAAGAATGTGAAACACATAGGCGATTCTCCTCATTAGTGCTACAGAGAAACTTTTCACTGCCTTCGAATTTTAAATGATAACTATGGAAATAGGCAAGCTGAAATAACACATCGGTTTTAGAATATGAACTACAATTGAAAGGAAATCAAAGAAATCTTAGCTGAGTCTGTACTTTTTGGTGATCACCATGGTGCTTAGCACTTCTCTGAATTATTCATCTATATAAATTATACTTTGTAGTTTTTCTCAATCTATAGAAGCCTTTTACAAAAGAATATTATTGTTAATTTTTATGCCCTCACTTGTAGCATAAAATAATTCAGAAGGATTTTAAAGTAGGTGGTTCTGAAAAATATATTATTTTTCTAATTGGTGTGATGTTCCTTTTAAATTAATTGGATATTTGAGAATGTAGCACATGTTGAATTTTACAATAGTAATAAAGATCTATGCCCACTATTATATCTCTAAGAACTTCCTACTTAGTACATAGTTAAAGAACCAACCATCCTGTGCAATCTGTCACTAACATGGCTCCCTAAATAGGAGTTGAAAAACAACCACAAAATAGACATGGGGAAAGTCCATAGGGTCTCAACCCTGCCAAAGAAACACAGATCACTTAAAAAGTGCTGAGAGAAGGAGAAATAGTACTCCCCAGAGAGGAACATAGTGATGGTTATTCAATAACAAATTGTGCTTGCTGAAAGGAGCCTGATATAGCTTCTTCTGAGAGGCTTTGCCAGAGTTCTACAATACAGAGGTAGATGTTTGCAGTCAACCATTGGCTTGAGCATGGAGTCCCCAATGAAGTAGTTAGAGAAAGGACTGAAGGAGCTGAAGGGGGTTGCAACGCCTTAGGAAGAACAACAATATCAACCAACCAGAGCTCTCAGAGCTCCCAGGTACTAAACCACCAACCAAAGATTATACATGGAGGGTCCCATGGTTCCAGTCACATATGTTCCCTTGTAGGGCATCAATGGGAGGAGAGGCTCTTGTTCCTGTGAAGGCTTGAAGCTCCAGTGTAGGGGAATGCCAGGATGGGGAGGTGAGAGTGGGTGGGTGGAGAAAGACCCTCATATAAGCAGGGGGAGGGGGAAAGGATAGGGGGTTAATGGGGAGAGGGAAACCAGGAAAGGGGATATCATTTGAAATTTAAATAAAGAAAACTTCTTCCTTCTGGTGTGAGCTGGTAGCGTGAGAAGACCTTGAGCACTTGCTCTGCACCCAATCCCACAACACCCAGAGGAACCTGTACTCCCAGGAGCTCTAACACACCCAGGATCATAGGTGAAGAGGCCACTAGGACCCCCAGTAATCCAGGGAGATAGGAACCCCCTCCTGGACAGTGTCATGGGCTCCTTCTGGTCTGAAGCAGTACACTGAGCAGACCTTGGGTGCTAGCTCTGCACCCAATCCCACAACACCCAGACAAACCCTTAGCCCAACTAACCAGAGGGCACAGAGACAGTATCCAAATTAACAAAATCAGGAATGAAACAGGAGACATAACAACAGAAACTGAGGAAATTCAAAAAAATTATCAGATCCTACTACAAAAGTCTACACTCAACAAAACTAGAAAACCTGGATGAAATTTATGATTTTGTAGACAGATATCAGGTATCAAAGTTAATTTGGTATCAAATAAACCATCTAAACAGCCCCATAACACCAAAGGAAACAGATACAGTCATTAAAAATCTCCCAACCAAAACGAGCTCAGGGCCCGATGGTTTTATTGCAGAATTCTATCAGACCTTCAAAGAAGATATAATACCAATATTCTTCAAATTATTCCACAAAATAGAAACAGAAGGAATACTACCCAATTTTTTCTATGAAGCCACAGTTACATTGATACCTAAACTGCAAAAAGACCCAACAAAAAAAGAGAACTTCAGACCAAATTCCCTTATGAATATCAATGCAAAATTACTCAATAAAATTCTCCCAAACTGAATCCAAGAACATATAAAAACAGTTCTGCATCATAATCAAGTAGGATTCATCCCAGGGATGCAGGGATGGTTCAATATACAGAAATCAATCAATATAATCCACTATATAAACAAACTTGAAGAAAAAAGCACATGATCATCTCATTAGATGTGTAAAACACCTTTGACAAAATTCAACACCCCTTCACGGTAAAAGTCTTGGAAGGATCAGGAATTCAAGGCAAAACCTAAACATAGTAATACAATATACAGCAAACAAGTAACCAACATCAAACTAATTGGAGAGAAACTTGAAGCAATCGCACTAAAAACAGGTATTAGACAAGGCTGCCCACTCTCTCCCTACTTATTCAATATATACTGGAAGTCTTAGCGAAAGCAATTAGACAGCAAAAGGAAGTCAAAGGGGTACAAATTGGAAATCAAGAAGTCAAAATTTGCCAATGATGTGATAGTATACTTAAGTGACCTGAAAAATTCCACCAGAGACTTTCTATAGCTGATAAACAACTTCAGCAAAGTGTCTGGTTATAAAATTAACTCAAACAAATCAGTAACCTTCATCTACTCATAAGATAAATGGCTGAAAAAGAAATTATGGAAAGGCCACAATTCACAATAGTCACAAATAATATAAAATACCTTGGTGTGACTCTAATCAAGCAAGTGAAAGATATATATGACAAAAACTTCAAGTCTCTGAAAAAAAAAAAAAGAAATTGAAAAATATCTCAGGAGATGGAAGGATCTCCCATGCTCACAGATTGTTAGGATTAATATAGTAAAGATTGACAACTTGCTGAAAGCAATCTACAGATTCAATGCAATCACCATCAAAATTCCAACTTGCCTGGCAGTGGTGGCACATGCCTTTAATCCCAGCACTTGTAGACAGGCATATTTCTGAGTTTGAGACCAGCCTGGTCTACAGAATGAGTTCCAGGACAGCAAGGGCTACACAGAGAACCCCTGCCTTGGAAAAAACAAAATCCAACTCAAATCTTCATAGAGCTAGAAAGAGCAATGTGCACATTCATCTGGAATAACAAAAGACCAGTATAGTAAAAACTATTCGCAACAATAAAAGAACTTTTGGGGGAATTAGCACCCCTGACCTCAAGCTGTACTACAGAGCAATAGTGACAAAAACTGCATGGCATTGGTACAGAGTCAGGCAGGAAGATCAATGAAATAGAATTTAAGACCCAGAAATGAACCCACACATCTATGGTCACTTGATCTTTAACAAAGGAGTTAAAAACATCCAGTGGAAAAAAGACAGCCTTTTCAACAAATGGTGCTGGTTCAACTGGCAGTCAGCATGTTGAAGAATAAAAATTGATCCATTCTTTTTCTTTTTTTTATTAGATATATTCTTTATTTACATTTCAAATATTATCCCCTTTCCTAGTTTCCCCTCCGAAAACCCCCTATCCCGCCCTCTCTCCCCCTACTCACCAATCCACTCACTCCTGCTTCCTGGCCCTGGAAGTCCCCTATACTGGGCCATAAACCTTCACAGGACCAGGGCCCTCTCTTCCCATTGATGATAGATTAGGTCATACTCTGCTACTTATGCAGCTAGAGCCATTAATCCCACCATGTGTTTTATTTGGTTGGTGGTTTAGTTCCAGGGAGCTCTAAAGGTACTGGTTTGTTCATATTGTTGTTTCTCCTCTGGGGCTGCAAATTCCTTGAGCTCCTTGGGTACTTTCTTTAGCTCCTTTATTGAGGACCCTGTGCTCTGTCCAATGGATGGCTGTGAGCATCCACTTCTGTATTTGTCAGGCACTGGCAGAGACTCTCAGGAGACAGCTATATCAGGCCCCTGTCAGCAAGCTTTTGTTGGCATTCACAATAGTGTCTTGGTTTGGTAGTTGTTTATGGGATGGATCCCCAGATGGAGCAGACTCTGGATGGGCATTCCTTCAGTGTCTGCTTCACACTTTGTCTCTGTAATTCCTTCCATGGGTATTTTTCCCCCTTCTAGGAAGGAATGAAGTATTCACATTGTGGTCTTCCTTCTTCTTGAGTTTCATATCTTGGGAATTGTATCTTGGGTATTCCAAGCTTCAGGGCTAACATCCACTTATCAGTAAGTGCATGTCATGTGTGTTCTTTTGTGATTGGGTTACCTCACTCAGGATGATATCATCCAGATCCATTCATTTGTCTAAGAATTTCACAAATTCATTATTTTTAATAGCTGTATAGTACTTCATTGTATAAATGTACCACATTTTCTATATCCATTCCTCTGTTAAGGGACATCTGCGTTTTTTCCAACTTCTGCCTATTATAAAGAAGGCTGCTATGAGCATAATGAAGCATGGAACACAATGAATATTTGACAAAGGATCTAAAATCACCCAGTAGAAAAAAGAGCATTTTCAACAAATGGTGCTGGTTCAACTGGCAGTGAGCATGTTGAAGAATGCACATCGATCCACTCTTAACTCCTTGTACAAAGCACAAGTCCAAGTGGATCAAGGACCTCCATATAAAACCAGATACACTGAAACTAATAGAAAAGAAAGTGGGGAAAAGCCATGGGCACAGGGAAAATTTTCTGGAACAGAACACCAATACCTTATGCTCTAAGATCAAGAATTGACAAATGTTACCCCAGGAAATTGCAAAACTTCTGTAAGGCAAATGTATCTTTATGAGTATACATATTTTCTGTACTTACGGCTGCTATATTTATGATTATAAAAGATGCTCAAATTTGCTTATACAGTGGAAAAATAAGATTGAATGTTTATAATCCAATTTTAAGAGAAAGTATATAAAGTTTTGAAAGGAAAGACAGGGCAGACTATTACTAGGTTGACTTCATGTTTATGAAGAGCTATTGGTGAGTTTCCAGCACTAACAAGATAAAATTGAAGACTAGAACATTGTCTTAAGGCATTGTTTCAAAGCAGTAAGTGGATTTTAAAATCTCTCTCTCTCTCTCTCTCTCTCTGTCTGTCTTTCTTAGTAGGAAATACTGGGAGGAATTGGAAGAAGGGAAAACATGCTGAAAATATATTGCATGAAAAATATTTAAATTATGCACATAATACTAAGTGGAGAAAGTATGCAAAAGAAAATGTAAAATCAAAACAGAAAAATTAATTTCTTAGGCTGGAAAGATAGCTAGTCGGGGTAAGAACTTGTGGAGCAGGCCAGCCAACCTGAGTTTGATTTGTGGGTCTCATGTTGGAAGAGAACAGGCTCCCAAAATTCATCCTCTGACTCTCACATGATTTCTCTCTCTCTCTCTCTCTCTCTCTCTCTCTCTCTCTCTCTCTCTCTCTCTCTCTCTCTCTCTTTCACACACACACACACACACACACACACACACACACACACACACCCCAATAAAAAATTTTAACATTTTAACATTTAATTGAGATTCTAAATACTTTGTGCTTTCTTGAACAATATTTTTCTATTATTCATGGAGAGAGCATTTGATAAATATTAATTAGCTTATATTGGCTAATTGTGTTGCTCAAAGTAACATGCTTGTTGGTAATCAGGCTGCTTGTTCTCTCAAGTGCTGAGAAAGCTGAGATAAAATGATTTCCATAACTGTAGCTGCATCTATTTCTTTTCTCTTGAAGCAGCACTTGGGGAGATTTCCTTTAAGGAGAGTAGCTGTTTGGATTGTAATGAAATGGTCCCTTCTTCATTGTGAAATCACACAAAAACCCTGTTACACTTCTTTAATCTAAAAATCCATTTTATATTAAACATGATTACTCTGGGTTTGTTGTTGTTGTTGTCTTTAGGAGTTAGGAGGGGTAAATATTTTTTTCTATTCTCAATATCTTAAAAACACATGTGGGGTTTTACAACTAAAGGGCATTTTTTAAAGGAAAAGTTTGGTTTGTATTTAATTATTTAGTCTGTTTATAATGGTCATCATTATTATAATTACTTTACAAATGTGCTATTTTGTTACTTTTCTATATGTTCAATCTTTTGTTCCCTTTCTTGGCTTTCATTGCTTCATGGTACACACTTTATTAATTTACTAATTACACCTTTGTTGTCTAATGTTGTTAATCTACATAGTATACTTAGTCAACTTACCAGCCTGTCTTTAACTTACACTATAATGAATCCCAAGTAGTAGTCTCTCATTTACCTTCCAAGCCCTTTGTGTTATTTCTGGTTGAGTTTACATATTAAATTCCAATTGAATCTAGAATCTTATGTGTCCCCAGCCAAGATTTGCATCATAGTTATGTCTCCAGGCTTCTCCTCTTTAAAAGTTTTTAAATGTCAGTGTTATGTGTGTGTGCATGTTCATGTGTAATTGGTGCCCATGAGCATCCCAGGACAACAGAGGACAATAGAGGAAAACCTTGGGTTTTAGTACTTTTGTACCCCCTTTTTAAATGAGGGTCTTTTGCTGCTTTCTGCTTTCTACGTAAGGCTAACTGGTCTACAAGAATCCAGACATTATTCTGTGTTCATCTCCTATCCAGCCACAAATGTACTCAAAACAAATACACACTGAAATCCCCTTACTATGTACAAAGCATTTTATCTATGTAGCCATGTAATCACCCCCTCTACTAGTATTTTTAGTACTTTTAGAACTCATACAATGCATTTTGATCATATTCCTTACTTTATCCCAACAACTTGAAGATCCATACACACTGAATATTATTCCTTTTCATTTTGAATCCATCCAATACAGATTCTGCTGTGCATAAACCCTTGGATATATGGCCTTAACCAGAGAGTGGTCAACCTGTCAAGAACTACACCTTTATGAAGACTGACTTTTCTTCTCTTGAAGCTATTAATTGCCAATGTCTCATTAGCTAATAATTAATATTTTAAAGTAATAACTCTATGTATTGATGATCTCTTCTACTTAAAAATTTAAATGTATTCATTTTATTTTGTGTCTTATTATATTGCCTGCATGTAGAGGTCCAAAGGAAGTGTCAGATAAAATGGTACTAGAATTATTAATGGTGGGATTATTTGTGGATTCTGGGAATCAAACCTAGATCTTCTGCAATATCAACAAGTGCTCTGAACTGCTAGGTCAAGAGTCCTGCCACTCTTTTAACTGTTTATTGAGACAAGGTTTCACTCATTTGCCTAGGCTGGCCTTGAACACATTGTAGCCCAAGCAGATCTTTAACTTGTGAATCTCCTATCTCCTGCTCCCAAATAGCTGCATGATAGGTCCCAGATTCATAGGTTACTTTATGCTACATTTATCATATATTCTTTTTAAATTTGTTCTGGGATTTTCAGATTAGTATTATAATTGATTTTAATTAATTACTATAACGCAAAATTGTAGAGCATTCATCTTCACCACATCTGTTGTAAACATTAACAAATTGTTATTTAGGGAAAGCAGAATTTCTTTCATTGCTTACCTTTTTGCCATGTTGATTTGACTTTGAAAGTGGAAATTTTTTTAAGAGTCCAAGAGTTGATTTTAATGATAAATGCACAGGATGTGTATCCTTCCCTATTAGGGCACACACGCAGTTCATTTGGTTTTACAATAGTTTCATTAAAATATTTAAAAGTAAAACTAGAGTTTTCAAAAGCAAATGGATTCTTCCTACAGACTATACATCTTGTATTGTATTTTATACACTCTGAAAATATACTTGTCTTTTAGGTATATTTAGACAACTCACTTTCACTGTGATTTCCCTTATAGTTGAATAATTATTAGCATTACATTAGAAACACAATTCTATGCACTAATTTATTAATTTTTCCTTCCTCATTTGTGGTGGTTTTTTTTGGATTTTTTGCACATTTTAAAGCATTTTAGCATTTGTTTTCCATTTTAACCTTTAATTATTTAATTGTTGCCATGGAATTATTAACATGCAGAAAAAAAATCATTTAAGTCCATTGTCAAATACCAGTACACTATAGCACAGGGAGAGGTGGTACCATGATTAGGCATGCTTTGAATAATGTTTTATTCTAAATAAAAATAAGAAAAATTACGTATTTTATCTCTACTTAGACTATTTTTATTTTATTCCTAACAAAACATGGGTCCACATTTTTGAAACCTGCATTTCCTTACATAATAAACAGGTTTGTAACATTTATGCAAGAAAGTATTCAGCTTCAGGTCTGTCTGCCTTCAGTCATATTTTGTAGTAGCAACATGAAATATAATTTTTCTGATAAATTAAACAAGCATAATTGACTTTAGATATTTTTCTAACTGATTAGTAAACTTTAAGAATAGGAGTAATGATTACAATACATATTATATAATGCAAATAAAAATAAAATGCTGCATGTATCTTGTCAGGAAAACTTTTAGAAAGACCTGAATATTACTATAGAGAAGGTCAGATATAAAGATAGTATGGAAAGTATATCGTTCTAAAGAAATTTCAGCTAAAACTATAAAACATGTTAAATTTGTTAAATAAATTATATACTACTCTAAAGGTTTTGTATAAAATAAAATTGACTAAATCTACCAGCACATTGTACCATAAGATATGTCCTATAAAAATAGTAGTTAAAGCAGAACAAAATTTTTATTTTTTTTTGTTTGTTTGTTTTTTGTTTTTTCGAGACAGGGTTTCTCTGTGTAGCCCTGGCTGTCCTGGCACTCACTTTGTAGACCAGGCTGGCCTCGAACTCAGAAATCCGCCTGCCTCTGCCTCCCAAGTGCTGGGATTAAAGGTGTGGGCCACCACGCCCGGCTTTTTGTTTTGTTTTGTTTTGTTTTGTTTTTGTTTTTTGTTTTTTGTTTTTGTTTTTTGTTTTTTGTTGTGAACAAAAATTTAAAAACAGAAGTTACCTGTTGTTAATGTGCCCTGAGTTCATAGAACAGAATCTGCTGAAAATAGTACTATGGAAATGTTTTACTTTTCAGGGTGTTTCTTGTGTGTAAAGAAAAGATCTATCACTCGATCATGAATCTGTTTGGTCTTGACACCAAACACCACTGGATTAACCGCAGAAGGTACTAAAAGGTACACACTGGCAACACTGATGTGCATACTTAGAGGTACATTCTTGCCAATGCAGTGAGTTAGGAAGCTAAACAATGCAGGTATATAGGAGACAAGGATAGTGCAGACATGCGCTGCACAGGTGTCCAGGGCTTTAGAGTGGGCATTCTGGGAAGAGAGCCGAAACACTGACTGGAGGATTTTTACATAGGATGTTCCTATTTGTCCTACATCCACTATTATTATTGAAAGAGCTACTGAGATTCCATATACTCTGTTAATAAGAGTGTTGGCACTTGCCAATTTCACCACAGCCATGTGCTCACAGTAGGCATGAGGGATGACATAGTCTATATAGTAAGGCAGCCTCTTAATCAGAAAAGGACATGGCAAAGTCAAAATCACACCACTGATTAGGCAAACAAGACCCAGTTTAGTCACCATAGATGTTGTCAGGATTGATGTATAATTCAGTGGGATGCAAATGACCACAAAGCTGTCAAATGCCATGGCTACTAGGATGGCTGACTCCATGATGCACAGGGTATGGATAAAATACATTTGAGTTAGACAGACATCAAAGTTGATCCAGTGTGCGTCAAACCAGAAGATGCCAAGCATTTTCAGAGCTGTAGAACAGGTGAGACACATGTCATTCATTGCCAGCATGCAAAGGAAGAAATACATAGGCTGGTGGAGACCTGGCTCCAGCTTGACAGTAGCAAGGATTATGCTGTTCCCCAGCAGGGTCAGTGCAAACAGAAAACAGACAGGGATGCCAATCCAGCAGTGAAAATTTTCCAACCCAGGAATACCAACCAGGAAGAAAGATGTAATATGTTGACACATAGCATTCCCTGCCATTTTAAAACCCAATGTGCTGTATGTTTAGTGGAAAATACCAATAGTAATATTCTCTAAACAGAAAATAGCTTTGAAAATTCTTCCATGGTTGAGGATGACTTGAAAACACTTTCACATACTGGGGCCTAGCAAACACAGAAGTGGATGCTCACAGTCAGCTATTGGATGGATCACAGGGTCCCCAATAGAGGAGCTAGAGAAAGTACCCAAGGAGCTAAAGGGATCTGCAACCCTATAGGTGGAGCAACAGTATGAACTAACCAGTACCCCTGGAGCTCATGTCTCTAGCTGCATATGTATCAAAAGATGGCCTAGTCGCCATCAGTGGAAAGAGAGGCCCATTGGCCATCAGTGGAAAGAGAGGCCCATTGGTCGTGCAAACTTTATATGCCTCAGTACAGGGGAATGCCAGGGCCAAGAAGTGGGAGTGGGTGGGTAGGGGAGTGGGGGTGGAGGGTATGGGGGACTTTTGAGATAGCATTGGAAATGTAAATGAGGAAAATACCTAATAAAAAATTTTTTAAAAAAGAAAAAAAGAAAACACTTTCACAGAAGTGCTGATTCTATCAAACCTCTGAAAATACTAAGACAAATGAATTTGGCTTTAAAAGTCAGCATTTTATTCTGGAAAAAAATACATTTATTCATTACTTTTTCTAAGGTTGAAAGCTTACTTCAATTTTAGTCATTTTCCTTATACAGTAGTAGGTCTGTAATAAAATAGTATATATCTTCATTGGTGGTGGTGATTTTCATCTCAAGATATGAAATAAAAGACAGAAATTGATAATAAAATACTAAAAAATGCACATTATTTAGTACATGTAAGAATCTTCAATTACTGTATTATTATAATTTTATCTTTAGTATAACTAAATTCATAGACATTCCAATATGATCTAATAAGAAAAAAATATAAATTATAGACAGGAATTTTCTACCAATATTTTAAAAATAAATATAAGCATATATCTTATTGACAAAAGAAAAACAATACATTTTTTTCCATTTCAAAATCATGAGACTCTTTAGTTTATAAATAGAAAAAAATCTCTTGAACAAAAGAGTTTGATGGAAAAGTGCTTAGAGGCAGGGGGTGGGGTGGGGAGAAGGTATAGAATGTGGAACAGTCAGAGGGTGGACTGGGCGGGAGATAAAATCTGGAATGGAAAAAAAAACAGATTAAATTAAATAAAAAAATTTTAAAGGGAAAAAAGCACATATGAAGGAAACAAAGTCAGGTTCTCATTTCAAAGTTGCTTTTCCTGGAAGGTGGCAACAGAGAGACAGCTCAATGGAATAATTATAGAGTACCTCCCATCAGTTACACATTATCTTACTTGTATAAATATCCTGGCATTGAAATTGTCCTGTTTGGGAAATTTCATAGATATTTGTTAACAAACAATGCTCTCCTATCATTTCTATTTGCCAATAGTAAGTTATTAAAAGGATGGTTTGATGGACAGGTAAGTACACAGAAAGTGATAAAATGATAAAATAGAAAGAATATACAGCCAAATATTTAAAAGTGTTACTTGTAAGCCTGTGATCCAAATACACCCAGTCAACTTGGAGAACCATATCTCTATAGATTTAGCCTTTCCTCTAATATACCCAACCTGCCTAGTTAGGGAAAGGATGAAAGACTCAACAATTCAGGGTTTTCGTATAAGCACCAAACCTAGGTTTTTAGTATTTCCCCTCTCATTATATTCTTTAGTGTTTACAATTATCCTGAATAATTTTTCATGGAATCTAGTTTCAACCTCACAACAAAATTTGGGTTATTATCTGAACCTTTAGTACACAGTTTTATTCACATATTACTCTGGAAAGTCTTCCTAAGTGTTTTAGTTAGATCTGAAGTGACAAACTATTTTCTTACTTGTCTTTAAAAACTGCTATTCTAGAGTGATACAAATGTATTTCTAAAATGTTCTTAATCATAAACCACAATTGTTCCTAGTATCGGGGAAATCATAGCTTATATTCTTACATGCTGGTAAGAATTTATTAATTCGGTTGTAATGTAGAGCTGAAATTACCATGCACCAATGAAGATTATAGCCTTAAGAATACTAAGTTAAGGCAAAAATGTATGCAATAAACTTTCAATGACAGAAGGGTTTTATGTATTCAAACAATATCTGCTATTTAACTCTTCAAATGATTTAGAAGGACCATTAAAGTTTTATATTTTTATCTGATTCTCAAAGAATTAACCTTCTAAAGCCTTATTGAAGTTTACAGGATATCATGTTAACCCGAAAGTTATAACTGTAAGATCACTTAGAATTTAGCAAGGGAGCTTTTCTAAAGGGTATGAATAAAAATTCTTCCTAGTAATTAAAATCTTACTGTTTTGTTTTAGGTAAGTTATTTTCATGAAGACAGCCTACAAAGCAAGAAAATATTCTCCCTCTATGAAAAGCTTCAGGCAGAGCCTGGGAAGCATGAAGTTGCCTACAAAATTGAGAGTGTGATCTGCTTATCCCTTTGACCCATAAGTAGCATCTCTCCCTCAGACTCACTTTGAATGGAACCCCCTGGACTATAGTCTTCAGCACATAGGCAATTGTCACATCTACTCTGACGTTTACCTTTCGATGACAGAATTTCCATCTTTCTAAACTCAGAAAATACTGTTTTTTTCATAGAGCCTGAGCAATGATATTATTTGTTTCTGAACCCCTGGGCACAGCCTGTTCCCTAGAACTCTCACCTTGAGAGCAGATGACTCACATGAAAGGCTGGGGAACTTAGATGCTTTCTTTTAAGTACTACCTATTTTATTTTATTTTATGTGCTATGATACACTCATGAAGATACTGCAAAATAGGCTTATTTTAACGACAACATTTTTGTTCTCAACTTTGTGTCTGGTGTTAGTCTCATTCATTAGAAATTAAGAAATTACATACAAAAAGCATGTATAAAATTCCAATAAGAAAATTTTTTCTTACAGATCAGAAGTTCTGGCATCTTCTTCAATCTCATAAGCATTTGAGATATTTTTCTACTCTGTGCCTAAACTATTTGTCTTTCCATGGGTGATGATTTACTCAAAGGTATTTCAATCTCCATTGATTTCAATTTCCTCAATGGACTTGATTTTTGTTCAAATTATTTCTACAATGATTTGCACAACAAGATTACTCCTGCAACAAAATGGCCAATGTTCTTCCTTGAGGAAAAACTATTCCACAATATCTGTGTCCTCAGTACCAAATCAATTTAAACAAATCTTACTTGATTCATCTAGATGTGTAATACAACTAAAATCTATATGGATCTTCCTTTCCCTTTTGATTTTTTATCTCTTTAACTCTAATATTGTCTTATATTCTATGAGACCAAGTTATTTCATGCAGATGAGAGCATATGATCAAGTTGCTGGCTATGGCTATTAATGTGTTAGCCCAATGCTCAGGAGACCCAAGATTCAGAGGTAGATGAGCCCCTTGTGATATGTAATATTAAGGTAAAAAGAGGATTGGGACAGCCTGAAAAACACAACAATGCAAGGTCCCTCAGCACTGCCATGTTAACCCTGCACACTTCACAGATATGGTATAGTTTAAGAGTTTGTCTTCCCCTAAGCAATATTGTCTATTGAGACAAATCACATAACTGAAATGGAAGCAAATGTGGTCTCTGGGGAAATCTGTGAAAAGACTAAGAATAAGTCAAGTTAGCTTTGGAGTTCTTTCTATTATATATTTTATGCTGTTTGAGAATTTCATATATAAGGTATTCTGATAAAATTCAGGCCCCTATTTCCTCTCCCTCAGTGCTTCCCCTAATCTGACCCCTTCCCTTACCAACTCCATATACTTAGTTTATAAATCATGGATTCCATTTAGTGCTGTCTGTGTGTGCATTGATATAAGACAATTTTCTAGAACATAATTTCTCTTATACTACATCTCTGAAGGAAACTGACTCCCACTTAGATAGAGATGGTATTGCTTGAACCTCTACCTCATTCATGTTTGAATGCTCAGTTGCTTTATTTTGTGCAGGTCTTACATAGTAAGTCCCTACCACTGTGAGTTCATATTGGAGTGGCCCTGTCATGCCTAACAAATAGTTTTATTGCTCATTTCCACTACCTTGCAATATTTCCTTCCCCTCTTTCATGATGGTGCCTGAGCCTTGGTAAAGGAGTATAATATAGATGCCCATCTAATGCTGAGAAGTCCATAGTCACTTTATTCTTTATCTATTGACAATTCACTGGCTCTATAGTAATTGACATACACTGCAAAACAAAACACATATACACACACGCACGCACACACAACACCAAAAATTTCTCTGATGGAGGGAAAGACAGTAATATATAGTCATAAAAATATTAAATTAAAGAACAGTTTTATGCTAAATGTACATAGTTAAAAGCAGAATAATAGAGATAGAAGAGAGAATCTCAGAGCCAGAAGATACAATACAAGACATAGAAATAATAGTCAAGGAAAATACCAAAATCAAAGACTTCCTATCTCAAAATATTCAAGAAAATCCAGGACACAATGAAAAGACCCAACCTGAGAATAATAGGTATAGAAGAGAGTGAAAATTCTGAACTCAAAGGGCCAGCAAACATCTTCAACAAAATTATAGAAGAAAACTTTCTGAAACTAAAGAAAGAAATGCCCATAACCATACAAGAAGCCTACAGAACAACAAACAGATGGGACCAGAAAAGAAATTCCTCTGACCATATAATAATTAAAACACCAATTGCACAGAAAAAATACTTAATATTGACCACAATAAGGGAAAAATGTCAAGTAACATATAAAGGCAGACCTATCAGAATTACACAAGATTTCTCACCAGAGACTAAAATCCAGAAGTTCCTGGGCAAATGTCATACAGACATAAGAGATTAAACATGCCATCCCAGACTACTATACCCTGCAAAACCCACAATTACCATAGATGAAGAAACCAAAGTTTTCCAAGACAAAATAAAATTTAAACAATATCTTTCTACTAATCCAGCCCTACAGAGGATAATAGAAAGAAAAGTGCAATACAAGGAGGGAAACTACACCCCCCAAAAAGCAAAGAATAAATCTTTTCACAACAAATCCAGAAGAAGAGAAACACACAAATGTAATTCCAAGTCTAACAACAAAAATCACAGGAAGCAATGATCATTGGTCCCAAATATCTTTCAGCATCAATGGATTCAATTCCCCAACAAAAAGACATAGGCTAATAGACTGGATACATAAGCAGGATCCAGCATTTTGATGCATACAGGAAACACACTTCAGTGAAAAAGACAGACACTACCTCAGAGTAAAAGGTTAGAAAACAATTTTCCAAGTAAATGGCCCCAAGGCACAAGCTGGAATAGCCATTCTAATATCCAACAAAATAGACTTTCAACACAAAGTTTTCAAAAAAGATGGGAAAGGTCACTACACACTTATAAAAGGAAAAATCCACCAGAATGAACTCTCAATTCTGAATATCTTTGCCCCACATTCAAGGGTACCCACGTTTGTAAAGGAAAAGCTCCTAAAGCTCAAAACACACATTGAACCTCACCCAATAATAGTAGGAGATTTCAACCTACTATAGACAGATCATGGAAACAGAAACTAAACAGAGACACCCTGAAACTAAAAATTTATGAACCAAATGGATATAATATACATTTACAAAATTTTTCAACCTAAAACAAAAGAATATGCCTTCTTCTCATGATACTTTCTCTAAAAGTGAGCACATACTCAGACATAAAACAAAACTCAGCAGATATAAGAACATTGAATTAATCCCATGCATTCTATCAGACTACCACAGACTAAGACTGGTCTTCAATAACAACAAAAACAACAGAAAGCCCACATACACATGGAAACTAAACAACTATCTACTCAATGATAACTTGATCAGGGAAGAAATAATGAAAGAAATGAAAGACGTTTTAGAGTTTAATGAAAATGAAGCCACAACACACCCAAACTTATGAGACACAATGAAAGCAATGCTGAGAGGAATACTCATAGCTCTGCATGCCTCTGAGAAGAAACTAGAGGGAGCATACACTAGCAGGTTAACAGCTCCTCTGAGAGCTCTAGAACAAAAAGAAGCAAATATACGCAAGAGGAGTAGAAGGCACGCGTCACCACGCCCGGCATTAGTGAAGAATTCTATCAGACCTTCAAAGAAGAGCTAATACCAATACTCTTCAAACTATTCCACAAAACAGAAACAGAAGGAACACTGCCCAATTCTTTCTATGAAACCACAGTTACCTAAACCACAAAAAGACCCAACCAAAAAAGGGAACTACAGACCAATTTTCCTTATAAATATCGATGCAAAAATACTCTGTAAAATTCTCACAAACTGAATCCAAGAAAACATCAAAATGATCATCCACCATGATCAAGTAGGCTTAATCCTAGAGATGCAGGGATGGTTCAATATACAGAAATCAATCAGTGTAGTGCACTATATAAGCAAACTCAAAGAAAAAACATATGATTATCTCATTAGATGCAAAAATCCTTTGACAAAATACAATACCCATTCATGTTAAAAGTATTGGAGAGATCAGGAATTCAAAGTGCATACCTAAATATAGTAAAATCAATATACAGTATAACAATAGCCAACATCAAACTAAAAGCAATCCCTTTAAAATTAGGGACTAGACAATGCTGCATACCTATTCAGTATCATACTCGAAATTCTAGCCAGAGCAGTTAGACAACAAAAAGAGATCAAAAGGATATAAATTGGGAAGGAGGAAGTTAAGTTATCATTATTTGCAGATGATATGATAGTATATTTAAGTGACCCAAAAAATTCTACCAGCAACCAACTACATCTAATAAATAACTTTAGCAAAGTGGCTGGGTATAAAATTAATTCAAACAAATCAGTAACCTTCCTATACTCAAAGGATAAAAGGATGAGAAAGAAATTAAGGAAACAACACCCTTCACAATAGTCACAAACTATATAAAATAACTTGGTGTGACTTTAACCCAGCAAGTGAAAAATCTGTATGACAAGAACTTCACAGAAATCGAAGAAGACCTCAGAAGATTTAAAGATCTGCCATGCTCATGGATTCGCAGGATTAATACAGTAAAATGGCCTTCTGGCTGAATGTAATCTATGGATTCAATGCAATCCCATCAACATTCCAACTCAATTCCAACATTTCTTCATAGACTTAGAGAGAGCAATTCTCAAATTCATTTTGAATAATAAAACACTAAGGATAGCAATAACTATTCTCAACAATAAAAGCACTTCTGGGAGAATTACCATCCCTAACTTCAAGCCATACTATAAAGCAATAGTGATAAAAATTGCATGGTATTGATACAGAAACAGGCAAGTAGATCAATGGAATAGAATTTAAGACCCAGAAATTAAACCACACACCTATGGTCACTTGATCTTTGACAAAGAAGCTAAAACCATTCAGTGGAAAAAAGACAGCATTTTCAACAAATGGTGCTGGTTCAACTGGCCATCTGCATAAAGAAGAATGCAAATTGATCCATACCTATCTCTTTTCACAAAGCTCAAGTCCAAGTGAATCAATGACGTCAACATAAAACCAGATACACTGAATCTAATAGAAAAGGAAGTGGCGAAGAGCCTCGAACACATGGGTACAGGGGTAAACTTCCTGAGCAACCCCGATGTCTTATGCTCTAAATCAACAGTCAACAAATGGAATCTCATAAAATTGCAAAGCTTCTGTAAGGCAAAGGCCACTATCAATAGTACAAAATGGCAAAACCCAGATTGTGTAAAGATCTTTACCAACTCTACATCCAATAGAGGGCTAATATCCAATATAAAAAAAACAAAAAACAAACAAACAAAAAAACTCAAGAAGGCAGACTCCAGAGAACCAAATAGCCTTATTAAAAATTTGAGTACAAAGTAGAAACAATATCTGTACAAAATATTGTAATATTGTTTTGCAAATAATTAAAATAAAATTCTTTTTTAAACATATATTTTAAAAGAATAGTGAAGTACAAAGCTAAATAGGGAATTCTCTGTGACAGGATTTTCCCTATCCAATCACATTAAAATATTGGTGCAGCAGGGGGTCTGTGATTGGACAGGGAAAACAGAGGTGGTGCTAAGAGTTGCAGAGACAGAGTCTCGAGAGAAAGAAAGAGAAGCCAAGATGGATGCAGATGGACAGGAAGAAGAACCTGAACCAGTGTGGCTTTAAATAGCCACAGGTAGTTATGATATTATAAAGGATAGAATAATTGGAATAATTTGTCAAATCTAGGTGGGCAGCTTTTATCATTATCAAATTGGTTCTGAAATTATTGTATTAGAATCTTGTGAAGTGAGAATTTATTGACACATAAATATGACTTGTTAATTATAAGCTTCTAGAGTTTTGTTTCTTCTAGGTAAATGCATGTTGTGCTGGCTGACCAAGGGGCTGACAGTTGTTTGCATGGGGTTGATGTACCAGCAAAGGGAACTCAGGAACTCCAGCCCCACCAAAGAGTTTGCTGGCAGAGAGAATAGCCCGGCAGGATCATGCCAGTCTGAGAGTTGCAGTAGCACCAGAAAGCCTGCCGGTTATTTTTAATATTTTCCACTACAATTCTCAACCAAGGAATCTTAAACGACTGAGAAATATCCTTTGTCACCAGTGAAATGCAAATCAAAACACCCTAAGATTCTATCTCACACCAGTCAGAATGACTAAGATCAAAAACACAGGTGAGAGCAGATGCTGGTGAGGATGTGGAGAAAGAGCTACACTCCTCCGTTGTTGGTGGGATTGCAAGCTGGTACAACCACTCTGGATATCAGTTTGTCAGTTCCTCAGAAAATTGGACATAGTATTACCTGAGGACCCAGCCATACCACTCCTGGGCATATACCCAAATGATGCTCCAACATGTAACAAGGACACATGCTCTGTTATGTTCATATCAGCCCTATTTATAAGAGACCATATGGAAACAACCCAGATGTCCTTCAACAGAAGAATGGATACAGAAATGTGGTACATATACACAATGGAGTAGTACACAGTGATTAAAAAGAATGACTACATGAAATTTCCAAGCAAATGGGTAGAACTAGAAAATATCATCCTGAATGAAGTAACCCAGTCACAAAAGAACACACATGGTAGGTACTCACTAATAAGTAGATACTAACTCCAAAGTTCACAATGCCTATGATACAACCTACAGACCATATGGAGGGTAGAAGAAAGGAAGATCAGGGGTGTGAATGCTTCAGACTTGCACTTAGGGGGAACTGGAAAATTGTGGGAAATGGAAGGAGAAGGGGACAAGGGAAGGGGAAAGGAAGAGGAGAAAATAAGGATGGCAGTATCAGAATCTGGAGGAGACATGAGAGAAGTACAGAGGGTCAAGAAATCTAATAAAAATAGGTAGCAGGAGGAATGAGGAACTGGGTATAGCCACTAGAGGGTCCCAGACACCAGAGAAATATGAGGCTCCCAGAACCCAATGGGAATGACTTTATCCATAATGCACAAAGAAGGGAGAGATAGAACCTATGGAGACTACCTCCAGCAGATTGGCACAGTCTCTGGTCAAGCGATGGAGCCACCCACACATCTCAAAGTTTTCTTAACCCAGAAATGTTCCTGTCCAAATTGAGAACTAGAACAAAAAATGGAACAGAGACTGAAGGAAGGGCCAACCAGGGAATGGCCACACCTGGGAATATATCATGTTTGCAAGCACGAAACCCAACACTGTCACAGTGGTCAAGAGGGGCTTGTGGTCAAGAATCAAGTATGGCAGTTCCTGGGGAGGTCTGGCCAGCAACTGACCAATGCAGAGGAGGACACTTGGAGCCATCCATCAGGCTGAACTCAGGGAACCCAATGGGGAGCTGGCGAAAGGACTGGAGGAGCAGACGGAGATTGCAACACCATCAGAAGAACAACATAGTTTGGCCTGACCACCCAGTTCTCCTGGACACTATACTACCAACCAAGAGTATAGATAAAGGGATCTTTGGCTCCAGATACATATGTAGCAGAGGATGGCCTTGCCCAACAACAATGGGAGGGGAGGTTCTTGGTCCTGGGGAGGTTTGATGCCCCAGAGTAGGGGGATGCTGGAGCGGTGGGGCAGGAGATTGTGAGTGGGTGGAGATGCACTCTTATATAGACAAAAGGGACGGTCAAGGACAGATGTAGAATGTGGGTTGATGGAGGGGTAACCAGGAAGTGGGATATCATTTAAGATGTAAACAAATGGAATGATTAATAATAATAAAATAAAATATTAAAAATCAGTGGTTTGTTTTCTCAGTTGGTATTAGCAATTATGATTAGCATGAAAAAATGTATTTAAAATTAATGAGAATGTAAAACATTGTGCAATCAGTTCCATTTAGCCACTCTTTCTTTCACAATTGAGCATCTTTACATATTCTGTTACATTCCTGACTTAGAGGGTTTGGGGCAGACTTTCACCCATAGTCATGGGAAGTTTCTGCTATTTTCACAACAACATTTTCCTGCATTGTAATCCTTTTATATTCACCACGAGGCATATTTAAAGCTATGTTCGTTATGATATTCTGATCAAGAGTAGAAAGTTACAGTAATGAAGAGTTGCAAATTCAAGAACTCATTTTCTTAGCAAAACAAGACCCAAAGAATGGAAAATAAGGTGTATATTTGTCTCTGAGTGTATACAGTTGTCAAGAGCACTTTGGTTATCAGAAATACAGAGAAATAGATATATGTTACCCATTCATTAGAGTTTTGCCTTTAAGAAAATTGCAATGAGTTTAGGGATTCATATCCATAGTATTAGTTTTAAATAGGTAATAATAACCATTCATTTTGTGGAAATATTCCTTCACAAATTAGAATGAACTATTTATGTATTAAAAACCTTTTCTATGTAGAACATTAACTGCTATATTCCCCAATCTTTTATGTGTCAGAATATCATAATGAACATAGCTTTAAATATGCACAGTGGTGAATATAAAAGGATTGCAATTCGGGGAAATGCTATTGTGAAAAAATTACATTTATTGATTATGTATGCGGTGTTAATGCCTCTATGACATGAGCCAGCCCATTTGAAAAGCTGATTGATTACACTTACTTGGGACTGCCTAACATCAGACAGTCAATGTCCATGACCACCAGAGATGTTTTCTAGAAGTAATTGGCAGTAAGATTTGCAAAAGCAAATGGGCATAGCTTTATGTCTCAATGATATTTAGACACCTGCTGTTAAAGTCATTCTCAGCTTTGTAAAGTAAAATTGATAATTCCAGCATGTATAGGCACTGTGGTAGTAGAAATAGACCAGTTTGCTCCTGGTGTTGATGTATTAAATCTTAGGAGGCATTTAAACACAAAAATTACTTTGTGGATATTTTTTGTTATCTGTAGACATTTTTGTCCAGTCAATTGTTGATACTGAAGTTTACTCTTTAAAACTGATATGGATATTACAGGAGTCACCAGGATTTAACAGAAGAGTTCTGGTGGACCAGTGTAGTGCCTCATAGATGCAAGAACTGTATAAGTATGAAGACAGGGATTGATTAACACTGGGCCTTGTATTAAAGATTAGTTGGTTACTCATTCGTGCCATGAGAATTGCACCAACTCCTTGCTTGGATGCTGAACAAGAATCATGTTCTTTAGTAGCCTCTGAAATGCTACAATATCATTAATATCTGAGCCCATACAAAGAGGTTGGGAAATTAAACATGTTTGTGTTCCCATGTGAGTCTCTGAACTTCCAAAAGAAACACTAAGGTAATATGTGAAGAGACTATGGGAATTGCACCTGCACATATGAGGTGACTTCTAATTAATTATATTTCAGCTCAGACATTATATAAAGGAAGGAAATATGTCCATAGAACTTGACCTAAATGTGCAGAGTGTTAACATGAAATGTTGATTTTTTTTTTTCTAATACTAGAAGGTATTTCTCCCATCTTTTCTTGTAGTCATTTATGGATACAGGTATGTAAGCCACTTTTAGTCATTATATTAGCAGCAAGTGGTAATAAAATCCCACAATGCTTATACTAAAAGACACTAAGATTTTTAGCATTTTTGATAGTGGTCATTTCCTTTTCCTAATCCTAGCCTCCAGTTATCTCTGCATGTGCATAACTGGCAATAATGTAGATCTGTATTAAAAAATATATTATTTCAAAACTTAACCAATTGAAATGAAAGTAAACTACAATTAACTTGGAGGTTTCTAAAAGATTATAATCATTAAATATTCCCTCAATAAGAAAACAGATAAATACTAACTTTTTAATTATTTAACTTGTAATTAAAGACAAAGAGAATTCAAAGAGTAGGTGTTTAATCTGGGAGTTAAATAAAAAACAAATATGTTAGGAAAACTACAAAAGAAGTGCAAGGCAGCAATAATACACGTTTTACTCTGGATATGATGTAGAATTAAAAAACAGATTCTCCAAATACTAAAAGTATGTAAAAGTGATTAAAATAATGACATCTTTAATATCAAGATTATTTTAGTTTAGTAGTTTTATTTAAGTGGTTGAATCTTAATTACAACAGTCTCCTCTCATCTTTGGTCAATTCAGATATCATTTCAACAAAAAAATTTTTACCCAATATGTTCTTAAATTTACCCATAAAGTAAATTTAAAGACAATTTACTTCATCATATTGAGACAAAATATATAACATTGCAGGCTAAAAATAACAATCATATTAATAGAAAGCATATATTATTGAGAATATACATATATAACACACATTTTGTATATATTTAAACATGTTAAATCAGAAGGTGATCAAGGTGGAGAAAAGAGGTCTTTTAGAGAGAGGAGAGGAGAAACAGGAGAATACCTATGTCATGAAATACTAAGATATAGTAAACTTCTTCACATTCATTATTTACTCAGTGCTTACTGATACTACTGTATCAGTAAAGAGTGAATATACATTTAATTGCCCTTTTTCTTACATCTTTGTTAAATGGAGAATTGCTTCTTGAAAAAGATGTAACAACAAATGTTTATATGCATATGTGTATACATGTCTATAAAACTATTTGTATATATATGTATATGTATATATATGTGTATATATATGTATATATATATATATATATATATATATATATATATATATATAATCACAAGCAATCACAAGCAACCAAATCTCATTTTCAATTAAATACTTTTCATAAGTATACAGACACATCTTCTTTCTGGAATATACATAATAAGCATTTATTTGGAAAGTTTGTGTCTCTTGTGTATGTTTATTGTGTATGTTTATGATGAGATAGACATGGAAAGACATAAATGTGAGGGGGATGAGTTGAGCCCAAGGACCCCAATGGAGGAGTCAGAGAAAGGATTGAAGGGGTTAAAGGGATTTGCAGCCCAATAAGAACAACAATATCATCAACCACACACCCCAGAGCTCCCAGGGACTAAACCACTAATAAAAGAGTACACATGGAGGGACCAATGGCTCCAGTCACATATGTAGCAGAAAATGACCTTGTCTGTCATCAATGGGAGGAGAGGCCCTTGGTCCTTTTAAGGCTCAATGCCTCAGTAAGGGGAAAAGCCAGGGTGGTGAGGTAGGAGTGAGTGGGTGGGCATCCTAATAAAAAGCAGGGGGAGGGGGAGTGTCTAGGGGGTTTGTGGAGAGGAAACCAGGAAAGAGGATAACATTTGAAATGTAAATAAATGAAATATCCACTTATAAAAAAAGAAAACTGAACTCTGAAATAAAACATTCACACCTAGAGAAGATATGTAGACATTCTTGGATCTACATAAAGCAATCTTATCAGTAAAATTCTGTATCTGAAAATGCCATGTGAAATCCCATTCAGTCTCTGATTGTGTGAATCTAGGTGAGAGCATAACACAGAAGGAATATTCTCAGTACCAGCTGCCAGTCTAGTTGAGAAGCCATATGTCTACAGGCTGAGGCAGCATGCCCCATCTCAACAGCACCATCTTCAGGCCTTCAGTGCTGACTCTGACTGGGATTCCTGGCTTGGAGTCTGTGCAGTTCTGGATTGGGATTCCTTTCTGTATCATGTACATCATTGCACTTTTGGGGAATTCTCTACTCCTATTTGTCATCAAAGTTGAGCGAAGCCTCCATGAGCCCATGTACCTCTTCCTAGCAATGCTTGGAGCAACAGACATTGCTCTCAGTACTTGCATCTTACCGAAAATGTTAGGAATATTCTGGTTTCACCTTCCAACCATATACTTTGATGTCTGTCTCTTACAGATGTGGCTGATTCACACATTCCAATGTATTGAATCAGGCATCTTGTTTGCCATGGCAATGGACCGTTATGTGGCAATATGTGATCCTCTAAGACATGCATCCATCTTTACCCAGAGACTCCTCACTCAAATAGGAGTAGGAGTCACACTCAGAGCAGCCCTGTTTGTAGCTCCATGTCTCATTCTTATCAAATGCAGGTTGAAATTCTACTGGACCACTGTTGTTTCCCATTCATACTGTGAACACATGGCCATTGTGAAGCTGGCAGCAGAAGATGTTCATGTCAACAAGATCTATGGTCTGTTTGTGGCCTTCAGTATACTTGGACTAGACATAATTTTCATCACACTCTCCTACATTAGAATATTTATAACTGTCTTCAAGCTCCCTCAAAAGGAAGCAAGACTCAAAGCCTTTAATACATGTGTTGCCCATATTTGTGTCTTCTTGGAGTTTTACCTTCTGGCCTTCTTCTCCTTCTTTACACATAGGTTTGGCTACCATGTTCCATCTTACATTCACATTCTCCTGTCCAACCTTTACCTACTTGTCCCACCTTTGCTCAATCCTATTGTTTATGGTGTGAAGACCAAACAGATTCGAGATCAAGTGTCCAAAATTTTGTATTGTAATTATTCTTAATGATGTTTCATTTATTAATTTTGTTTCAAATTGCAAATCTCACTCAACACTCTTATTTTGCTTACATTCTCTCTCTGTCTCTCTCTGTCTCTCTCTCTCTCTCTGTGTGTGTGTGTGTGTGTGTGTGTGTGTGTTTAAAGAGAGGGAGAGAAAAGGAGAAAGAATGAGGAGAAAGAGAAAAAGAGATAGAAAGAAGGTGAAAGAGAAGGAGAAGGAGGAGGAGAAGAAGGAGAAAGAAAGAGAAAGTGGAAGAGGAAGAAGAGGAAGACAAAGAGAAAGAAAGAAAAAGAGTGTTTACTGGTGCATGTGAAAGCCAGATACATTCCATTTTGTTATGTTGGCTTTTGTTGTCTTTGTTTTGTGTTGTTGTTGTTGTTCTTGTTTGTGGGTGGCCTCTTTTGACATGGTTTTCACACTTTTATTGTTCTGGCATGGACATCTTCTTTTACCTTTCCAAACAATGAGATAAAACATTTGCCATCACACTCAGCTTTTTACATAGATTCCAAGGGATTGAATTCAAGTTTGAACAGCAAGAGCTTAACCAACTGAGCTGTCTTGACAACCCAAACCTTTGCTCCTGATGAATGTTTAATCTAGTTCTCTTTGAAGAGGTACTAAGTCTTAGTTTTAATTTCTTCTCACACATGATAACATTTTCAGCTTCTTAATTAGTTCTTTACCTGCTATAGATGAAATTAAAACAATTCTAAACAGATTTAGTCTTAATTTACTATAAAAGACAGTTATATTTCTGTATAAATTAAAGTTTTATTAATGAACACTTTTCAAAAAGTAACGCTACATACTAAACATCTGAAATCCTATTTACAAGTATAAAGTGGCATTGGTACCACTATGTGTGAACTTCATCTGAATGTACTTATGTTATAAGTAAAGGCAGTCATTTGTTTTATAATTTGTAATCACATTCAGCATCACTATAGAGATGATTAAATATAACTCACTATTTGTATCCTTGTGAATTGAGAACTAATTTGACAATGAAAATTTAAGTGTGTGTTAATATTTAATTGTTGTTTCTTCTATTCAAGATCATATGTGGTGATCTTAAGACAAATTTTTATAACAAATTATTAATAGAAAATTAAATATTAAATTGGTAGTTTACAGATAAAATAAGAGATCCTCAAAGTCAGATATGTTTTATGTTCATGTTTATGATTTCTTCATTGTCTTACATTTTTATAGATCTAATATCTGGAACAATTACCACACTTGCATCAATGAGTAGAACGTTTGTGTGTTTGCTACATGATTTTTTTTTCTTAGAGTGAGATTTGCTGTAAATATCTATGATAGAATAATGGATATTGGATACACTCAAAATACCTGGCTTAATAGTAAAAGACATGAGGACATGAGTAAACAGATCAAAGATGATGATCTAATTAAACAGCCAATGATGTATTTATAAAAAGATAAAAGGGGGTATATGTTCTATGGAGGTGTGCTGAGGTATGGTGGAAGGGGGTGCCTCAGCAGGCCCATGCCAAGCTATCTCTTCCCCCTGAGGGACCAGTCACCTGACAATTTAGTATAGAATAGAGTTTTTTCATTGCATGGGGAGGGGAGTCAAGATGGCAGTAGTGGCAGAGAAAGGCACACACACACACACAGAGAGAGAGAGAGAGAGAGAGAGAGAGAGAGAGAGAGACAGACAGACAGACAGACAGACAGACAGACAGACACAGACACAGACACAGACACACAGACACACAGACACACAGACACACAGACACACAGACACACAGACACACAGACACACAGACACACAGACACACAGACACACAGACACACAGACACACAGACACACAGACACACAGAGACAGAGACAGAGAGAGAGAGAGGAGATAAGAACTAGAGGGAGTAGAGGCTGGCCATGAGCCCATAGAGAGAGGGGAGAAGGGAATGGGGCAAGATTGGGGGACAGGAAGCAGAGGAGAGAGCAAGAGTAGGCAAGCAGTCCCTTTTACTGAGTTAGGCATACCTGGCTATTGCCAGGTAACTGTGGGGTGGAGTTTACCTGTCTGTAGCAAGGTAATTGTGGGGTGGATCTTAGACAGAATGCTAACAGCCAACTAGTAGCAAGTTCAGACACATGGGTTATTTAATACGTGAATTAGAGAAGCCCTCATTCTGTGCTTCCTTGCTATAATATGTTTATGTTATGTATTTGATATTCCTTTGCAACGCTTATGTTCAAAGTAATTGATACAAATATCTGATTCCAGATACCTCCATACAAAATGTACACTTTTCATGTTATAAAAGATAATGAGTTTGGAACTATTTTTTAAATTTATTTCATTTTAATTTTTATAAATTTATTTATTTTATGTATGTGAGTGTTTTGCATGCATGCATGTTTGTGCACCTTACTAGTATCTGGTGCCACATAGAGATCAGTTTAAGACAGTTTTAAGCCACCATTAAGTGCTAGAACTTGAAACTGGGTCCTCTTCAGCCCTGAGAACTATTGTTCTTACATGCAATCATGATACTCTGACTTCCCCAATTTATTTTTTGTTTCAGAATTACTGTGAAACTGTCTTTAAATCCAATAAAAATCTAGTGGTCTCAATAAAAAGCTGTTCTCAATTTGGGCATCATCTGAAAGTGTTGTTCTTTTAAGGAAGTGTTTTCAGATGATTATTTTCCACTCACTGTCACATGGTGTGTCCTCTGCCAGAAATTCCTGACCCTTGTGTGATATCGGTGAAATGTTCTTGTTCTTTAAGACTAGATGTTTAGTTTCTTTAAATTATCTTTTTAAAAATTACTTTATTTGTATGCATGTTTAGTGTGTACATTCATGTCTGTGTACCACATACATGTCTGGTGCCCACAGAAACCAGAAGCAGGAGCAGAGTCCTTGGAACTAGAATTACAGACTATTGATAACTACAATACCTGTGCTGGGATATGAACACAAGTCCTCTGTGAGAGCAAAGAGATAGTATCTCCGGTTACCTATATTTTTATTTATGTTGTGATTTCTCCTAAGCCGTATCTTTTTGAGCTCTATTTTTTTCTTCAAGATCTGTTGTCTTCCATAGTGGAGTCAAGCTATATTATATCAAGATTATGTGCAATTTTGTAATCTGAAGAAATCCAATTACATAAAGTATTATAATTTAGTGCCACCCACTTTTTCTCTCATAAGTGTTACAATAAATAATGTTTTGGATTAACTTTCTCATGCTTGTTTTAGTTGTTCTCTACTTAGCCATCACTGAGAAAAGAAATTTAAGTATGACATCTTTGGAGTCATACATAGATAAAATCTACCTGTACTGCTGATAAAATGGCTATTTAAGAAAATAAAATTCTTTGCATATCCACTTGACATTTGTAAAATGAGTAAAGGAAATCAGGTAGCAATACATTACTGTCTCAGGCTCTTAGTTCCTGAGGAAATCTAGGATAAAAGTCTAACTGACCTATTATCATATCAAAGGAGATGCTAGTTTCTCCCAGCATCTGCCAGCATTGCAAGTACCTATCAAAGCATCTTGGCTCTTCTCAGCACTTCTCTTCCCAGTGTGCTACTATAAACTTCACCAGCTCCTGAGCTTCATGCTCTTCCCCAACTGCTCTTCCCTATATAATCCAGCCATTCCAAATTGGACCTAGCCTTCAGAATAGAAGTCAAGACATCAAATAGGACAACCTGCAGCTGAGGATTAACATCCAGGAAGATATCAATGAATACTCAAGGTTTTGAGAATTAATTAACATCTAAAAAAATAAACCCAGATATGCTGTATGTATGATGAGCATTACAGTGTGTATGAATCGCTATGGAATTGTGGACTCCCAAGTTTACCATCCTTTCTGACCAGTGATTCCTTTACAGCTTTGCAAATAAGATGCCACATCCTCCTCTATTATGTAGTCAACATTATGGTGAAGAAGAAACCTGAACTCTGAATCCTCTACTCAAAGTCCACTTAAGGGATCTTGAATATATTAAATAGGCTACTTTCAATTTTAGATGTAAGGCCTTCATATTACATATGCTTAAACTATTTTATGGCCTCCTCCTTCAGCAAATAGGCCTGTGAAGTCAGATGTAGCTCATCAGGGCATTTCCACTGATTTAGGATCTGTGAAAATATAATGAAAAGCCATCATGAATTGACTTTACATACATTGGAAGTTGATACAAGAATTTGGTTCATAATATATCACTGTATCTGGATTACAACACTTAGGATGAAGTTTTCTAGTTCCATACATTTGCCTGCAAATTTCATGATGTCCTTGTTTTAATAGATGAGTAATATTCCACTCTATAAATATATTACAAATTCATTCTTAATGCAGTTCTCTCAGAAGACCTGAGGTAGCCAGGGTCATAGATCTCCCAGGAGATCTGCTGGAACCCAGAGACACAGGAGGCAAGCTCTAGACAGAGACACTCCTAGACAAAATGCTAACCCCCAGGGCAGCTAACCCTAGAGATAACCAGATGGCAAGAGGCAGGTGCAAGATCATAAATAACAGTAGTAGTCAATATATTTTGGCACCATCAGAACCCAGCTCTCCCACCACAACAAGCCCTGGATACCCCAACATACCTGAAAAGCATGATACTGTACTAAAATTTCATCTCATGAAGATAATAGAGACCTTTAGGGATGACATAAATGTTGGTATCAGGACCTCTGAAACCTGTGACATCACATAGGTGGGACCTGCACATCTGTTGCCAAGGCAACAACCACCATATTCCCAGAATCCACTTAAGCTCACCTCCCATCTTTACCTGTTATTATGTCATCATCCATATATAAAGAAAGCACCCCTGGTTTTTCTCTCTCCCTCTCTCCCTCTCTCCCTCTCTCCCTCTCTCCCTCTCTCCCTCTCTCCCTCTCTCCCTCTCTCCCTCTCTCCCTCTCTCCCTCTCTCCCTCTCTCCCTCTCTCCCTCTCTCCTCTCTCCTGTCTCTCCTCTCTCTATCTTCTCCTCTTCTCTTTCTGCTGCCACCTTGCCCCCCTCAATAAACCCCATGTGGAACTGTTTGGCCTGGTGTAGTCCTTCTGAAACTGTTATGATCAAGATCATAATAATAAATAACTCCCTTAAAGAAATACAGAAAAATACAGTCAAACAAGTAGAAGCCCTTAAAGAAAAAACAAATAAATCACTCCAAGAAATATAGGAAAACATAAACAGGTGGAGGAATTGAAAAAAGCAGTCCAAGATCTAAAAATAGAAATAGAAACAGTAAAGAAATCACAACTAGAGGATTGTGATTTAGAAATGAAAAACCTAGAAAAGAGGTCATGGGCTACATATGTGAACATGACCATCAGAATACAAGAGATAGAAGACTCTCAGGCATAAAATATACCATAGAGGATTTTTTTTGACATAGTGGTCAAACAAATTGTAAAGAATAAAAAGCTACTAACCCAAAACATCCAAGAAATCCAGGAGACACCTAACAATAATAAGTTTAGAACATAGCAAAGATTTCCAGCTCAAAGGTCCAGAAAACATTTTCAACAAAATCATAGAAGAAAACTTTCCCAACCTAAAGAGATGGCCATTCAAGTACAAGAAGCCTACAGAACACAAAATACAAAGGACAAGAAAAGAAAATCTTCCTGTCCCATGATAATCAAGCACTAAATACACAGAACAAAGAAAGAATATTATGTTATAAGGGGAAAAGGCCAAGAAACATATAAAGGCAGTCCTTCTCAACAGAGACTCTAAATATCCTGGACAGAGGTCATACAGATTCTAAGAGAATATAAATAAATGCCAGGCCAGGCTAGTATATCCAGCAAAATTCTCATTCATTATAGATGGGAAAAAACAACATATTCCATGACAAAACCAAATTTAATTAATATATAATTACTAATCCAGTCCTACAGAGGATCCTAGAAGGAAAACTCTACACAAGGAGAGTATCTACACCAAATTAAAAACAAGAAATTAATCATCTCACAACAAACCCAAAAGGAGAGGATCATATACACATAATGGCACCTTCAACAACAAATGTAACAGGAAATAACAAAATCATCTGTCTTTAATATCTCTCATCAATGAACTCAATTCCCCAATAAAAAGACAAAATGTAGCTCACTAGATACACAAGCAGGATTCAACGTTCTGCTGCATACAAGAAATAGCTGTATTGTAAGTTTAAAAAGAAAGAATACCAAACACTGAAGAAAAAAAGACTGGTGACCATTTCTTGGTGAGCCTCCCAGCTATTAGAGCTTCCTCTGTTGAGAATTCTTTGATTAGAACTGTACCTCATTTTTAATAGGGTTATGTGGTTTGATGGTGTTTAATTTCTTGATTCTTTATGTATTTTGAATATTTGGCTTCTGTCAGATGTAGGGTTTGTGAAGACCTTAAACAATGCTGTAGACTGCAGTTTGTCCTATTGATGGTATCCTATGCTTTACAGAAGCTTTTCAGTTTCATATGGTCCAATTTATTAATTGTTTATCTTAGTGCCTGAGCAACAGGTGTTATGTTCAGGAAGTTGTCTCCAGTGCCAATGAATTCAAGACAATTTCCCACTTTCTGTTCTATCCAATTTAATGTACTGTTTTTATGTTGAGATCTTGATCACTTGGACTTGAGTTTTTAACAGAGTGATAGACAAAAATTATCCTGAGTAAGGTAACCCAAACCCAGGAAACATAATATGTACTCACTTATAAGGGATATTAGCCATAAAGTACAGGACAGCCATGCTGATAGACACAGAGCCAAAGAAGCTAAGTAACATGGAGTGTCCAAGAAAGAATGTTTAAATTTCAGTGAGAAGGGGAAATTAAATAGATATCAGTGGTGGATGGAATGAGGAACAGTGCTGGAGAGGGCATGGGGAGAGAACAGGAGGGTTAATGTCTTAGAAGGATGGGGAGAGAAAAAGAACTAGGGGAGAAAACTGAAATTGATGGGGTAAGGGCATCTCTGGAATGATCTAGAAATGTAGCACAATGGAAACTCCCAGGGTTCTATGAGGATGACACTAACTAAGACTACTAAGAGTAGGGGATATAGAATATGAATGACCACCTCCTGTAACCAGGCAAGACTTCCAATCCAGCCAAATAACCTTCAACCCATAATTTGTCCTGCATCCAAGTTGTGCAATGATAAAGAGAGAGCAGAAATTGAGGCAATAACCAGCCATGAGTGGTCGAATACATGCCACGAAAGAGAACGAAGCCCTGACACTATTAGCTATATTCTACTATACTTGTAGAGAGAATCATACTGTAACTCACCTGAGAGGCTTTGCTCTGCAGCAAATAGAAAAGGATAAAGAGATGCACAGCCAAAAATAAGGTGGACTTCTAGTAAAAGGGATAATGGAGGTGATTGAAGGAGCCAGAAGTCAAGGACATCACAAAAACAAACAAACAAACAAACAAAAAACAAAACAAGCAAAAAACCACCTATGGAATTAACTATTCTGGGCCCACAGAGGCTCACAGAGACTGAACCACCAACCAGTGAGCATTCATAGGATGGATCTAGGCATCCTACACATATATAACAATTGTACAGCTTAGTCTTCATGTGGGTCATCTAACATCAGGAGCAAAGGCTGTCTCTGACTCTGTTGCCTGCCTTTGGATGCCTTTTCTCTAATTGGGCTGCCTTTGTGTAGCCTCAGCAGGAGATCAGCCTAGTCCTACTGCAACTCCTTATACCCCAAAAGATTGGTAACCATGGGAGGCCTCCTCTTCTCTGAAGAGAAAAGAAAGAGGGTATGGGAGATAGGAGGGACTTGGAGGAGAGAAGGGAGCTGAAGCTTTAGTATGGATGTAATATAAGTAAATAAAATAACAGAAAATTAAAATGAAAAAAAAATGAGAGAGAATAGTTTTTGTTTGTTTGTTTGTTTTGGTAATGTTTCTTGTCACATAGATGGACACCCACCTAAGAGTAATGGTGAGAATTAAAGATGATGATTCATTTATTTATTTATTTATTTATTTATTTATTTATTTATTCATTTATACTCTAGATTTTATTACTCTTCAGTTCCACCCTCTAACTGTTCTACATCTCATACCACCTCCTCACCACCATCTCTACTAGGAGATCCTCACCCCCACCCCACCAGACCTCTAAACTCCCTGGGGCCTCCAGTCTATTGAGGATTAGTTGTATCTTCTCTGATTGAACCTGGACCCAGCAGTTCTCTGCTTTATATGCATTGGGGGCCTCATATCAGCTGTTGTATGCTTCCTGGTTGGTGGTCCAGTGTCTGAGAGATATGGGGGTCCAGGTTAATTGAGACTGCTGCTTCTCCTACAGGATCGCCCTTCTCCTCAGCTTCTTTTAGCCTTCCATAATTCAACAACAGGGGTCAGCTATTTCTGTCCATTGGGTGGGTGCAAATATCTGCATCTGACTCTTCCAGCTGCTTTGGGTCTCCTGGAGTGCGGTTATGCTAGGTCCCTTTTTGTGAGTGCTTCACAGCCTCAGAAATAGTGCCAGGCCTTGGGACCTCCCCTTGAGCTGGATCCCACTTTGAGCCTGTCTCTGGACCTTCTTTTCCTCTCCATTTCCATCCCTGCAGTTCTTTCAGACAGGAAAAATTATGGGTCAGAGTTTTGACTGTGGGATGGCAACCCCCTTCCTCACTTGATGTTCTGTCTTTCTGCCCACTTCTATAGGTTCCCTCTCCCTACTGTCATGCATTTCATCTAAGGTCCCTCCCTTTGAGTCCTGAGAGTCTCTCACCTCCCAGGTCTCTGGTGCATTCTGGAGGGTCCCCCAACCTCCTACCTCCTGAGGTTACCTGTTTCCATTCTTTCTGTTGTCTCTCAGGGCTTCACCCTTTTCCCATCACCCAATACCAGATCATGTTCCCCTCTTCCCTCTGCTCCCCTGTCCACTTTACCTCCTAGGTCTCTACTTTTCTCCCACTTTGTGATTGCTTTCTTCTCCCTCCCAAGTGGAACCTATGCATCCTCACTTGGGTCCTTCAGCTTGACCTTTTTGAATTCTGTGGACTGTATCTTAGGTATTCTGTACCTTTTCTTTTCTTTTCTTTTCTTTTCTTTTCTTTTCTTTTCTTTTCTTTTCTTTTCTTTTCTTTCCTTTCCTTTCCTTTCCTTTCTTTTCTTTTTTCTTTTTCTTTCTCCTCTTTTCTTTTCTTTTCTTTTTCCTTTTTCTTTTTCTTTCTCTTTCTCTTTCTCTTTCCTTTCCTTTCCTTTCCTTTCCTTTCCTTTCCTTTCCTTTCCTTTCCTTTCCTTTCCTTTCCTTTCTTTCTTTTTTCTTTTTTTGGCTAATATCCACTTATTAGTGAGCACATAGCATGCATGTCCTTTCTTTTTGGGTCTGAGTTACCTCCCTCAAGATATTTTCTAGTTTCATCCATTTGCCTGCAAAATTTAGGATGTCCTCGTTTTTAATAGCTGAGCAGTATTCCAATGTGTAAATGAACCACATTTTCTGCACCCATTCTTTTGTTGTGGAACATCTGTGTTGTTTCCAGCTTCTGACTATCACAAACAAGGCCTCTAAGAACAAAATGGAACATGTGGCCCTATGACTTGGTAGGGCATCTTTTGGGTATATTCTCAAGAGTGATATTGCTGGGTTTTCAGGTAGATCTATTTTTAATTTTCTGAGGAACCTCCAGATTAACTTCCTGAGTGGTTGTACCAGTTTTCAATCCCACAAGCAATGGAGGAGTTCTCCTCTTTTTCCACATCCTCCCCAACATGTGTTGTCACCTGAGGTTTTGATCTTAGCCATTCCAATTGTTATAATGTGGAATCTCAGGATCTTTTTGATTTGCATTCCTCTGATCACTAAGGACTTTGTACATTTCTTTAGGTGCTTCTCAGCCACTCCAGATTCCTCAGTTGTGAATTCTCGGTTTAGTTCTTTTGTTTTGTTTTGGTTTTGGTTTTGGTTTGTCAAAAACAATTTTATTAGATATTTTCTTCATTTACATTTCAAATGCTATCCCAAAAGGCCCCTATACCTTCTCCCCACCATCATTGGGAGGATAGGCCGTTGGTCTTGCAAAATTTATATGTCTCAGTTTAGTTCTATTCCCCACTTTTTGATTGAGTTGTTCTGTTCTTTTGGTGGTTAGCTTCTTGAGTTCTTTATATATTTTGGGTAATAGCCCTCTATCAAATGTGGAGTTAGTGAAGATTTTTTTCCCAATCTTTAAGTTGCTGATTTGTCTTACTATGTCCTTTGCCTTACAGTAGCTTTCCAGTTTCATGAGGTCACATTTACCAATGTTTGATCTTAGATCCTGAGACATTGGAGTTCTGTTTAGGAAATTTCCCTGGTGACAATGAGTTCAAGGCTCCTTTCCACTTTCTCTTGAATAAAAGAATTAGATTCAGTGTATCTGGGTTTATGCTGAGGTCCTTGATCCACTTGGATTTCAGCTTTGTACAAGGTGACAAATCTATTTTCATTTTTATTTCTCTCTTTTTTAATTTATTAGATATTTTCTTTATTTACATTTCAAATGCTATCCCAAAAGTTCCCTATACCCTCCCCCCCGCCCTGCTTCTCTACCCACCCACTCCTGCTTCTTGACCCTGGCGTTCCCCTGTACTGGGACATATAAAGTTTGCAAGACCTAGTGGCCTCTCTTCCCAATGATGGCGGACTAGGCCATCTTCTGCTACATATGCAGCTAGAAACACGAGCTCCACATACAGACAGCAAGTTAGATCAGCACCATTTATTGGAAATAAATGCTTTCTTTTTTCCATTGTATATTTTAGGCTTCTTTGTCAAAGATAAAGTTTTCATAAGCACATGTTTTTTTTCTGGGTCTTCAATTGTGTTTCATTCATCAACATGTCTGTCTCTGTGCCAATACCATGCAATTTTTTATCACTATTGCTTTTTAGTAAAGCTTGATGTCAGGGATAGTGATTCCCCCAGTCATTATTAAAAATTGTTTTCATTACTCTGGGTTTTTTTGCCTTTCCAGACGATTTTGAGAATTGCTCTTTCCATGTCTTTGAAGAATTGTGTTGGGATTTGAATGGGGATTGCATTGAATCTGTAGAATTCTTTTGGTAGGATGGCCATTTTTACCTTATTAATTTTGCCAATCCATGAGCATGGGAGATCTCTCCATTTTCTGAGGTCTTCTTTGATTTCTTTATTGAGAGATTTGAAGTTATTGTCATAAAGGTTTTTGACTTGTTTAGTTAGAGTTATGTTAATATATTTTATATTATTTATGGCTATTATGAAGGGATTTGTTTCCCTAATTACTTTCTCAGTCTGTTTATCATTTGTGTAAAGGAAAGCTACTGATCTATTTGAGTTAATTTTGTATCTGGCCACTTTGCTGAAGTTGTTTAACAGCTAGAGAAGTTCTCTGGTAGAATTTTTGGTGTATCCTATCTATACTATCATATCGTCTGCAAATAGTGATATCTTTATTTCTTCTTTGCCAATTTATATTCCCTTGATCTCTTTTTGTTGTATTATTGTTCTAGTTAGCACTTCTAGTGTTATATTGAATAGATATGAGAAGAGTGAGCATCCTTGTCTTGTTCCTGATTTTAGTGGGATTGCTTCAAGTATGTCTCCATTTAATTTGATATTTGCTGTTGGTTTGCAGTAAATGGATTACTTTTTTAAAGTTGAAAAAAATTATGGCAAAAAGTTGAATGGGTATGGAATAATGGTGGCATATCTAACTGGAGAGGATGGAGTAGTTAAATAAATATGAATAAATACAGTGGATCAGACTCTCAAAAGTTAACGAAACATTTTTTAAAATAAAAATAATAACACTTTCAAAGATAGTTTGTATCTTTAAGAAATACAATGGTTTATCAAAATGGAGGCAAGCCTATCTTCAACTTCTATGATGGCATTCATTCCTTAATTTTAAAGCTGTTTCCCCTTTAAAACTACAGTGGTCTCACTTCAAACAAATATCTCAATCTAAAAATATCAATTGTTTGTTTTCTAAGTTGGTATCAGTAATTATAATTAGCAAGAAAAGTGTATTTTAAATTAATGAGAATGCAAAGCACTATAGATTCTTTCCCATTTGGCCACTCTTTTCTGCAACAATTGAACACCTTTACATATTCTGTTAATTTCTTGTCTTAGAGGGTTTAGTGCATTCTTTCATCCATAGTCATGTGAAAGCTTTGAAAATTTGCATTAGCAAAGAGTTGCAAACTCAGGAAGTTCGTTGTTATTTTATAAGAAAAGAAGAACCAAGAATTGATAATAAGGTATATATTTGTTTCTGAAAGTATAGAGTTGACAATATTCCATTGATTATCAGAAATGAAGAAAAAAATAAATGTTAACTACCTGTTCATTAAGGATTTGTCTTTTAAAAGATTGTGATGGGTGTAGAGATTCATCTTCATACTTTATTAATTTTATATAGGTGATTTGTGACATTTGTGAAAATTTTTCCTTCAGAAATTAGAATGAACTATCAAAATATAGGAATATTAAAGCCCATTTATAATGTAAAACAATGCATGCTATACTTCCCAGTCTTTTATGCCTCAGAATGTTATAACTAACATAGTTTTAAATGTGCATGTTGATGAAAATATAGGAATTGCAATTCATGCAAATGCTAATGTAAAAATGACACTTATTGATTATTTGTGCACAGAAAATGCCTCTATGACATGAGCCAGCACATATGGAAATGATCATTGAGTAGAAGTACTTGGGGTTGACTAACATTTGTCAAAGCCCATAATCTCCAGAGATGTTTTCTAGAAGTGGTTAGCAATAAGTTTTGGAAAAGGAAACGGGTTTAACTATGTTTTAGTTAAATTTGGACAGCTGTTGTTAAAGTCATTCTCAGCTTTGAAAACCTAAATTGAGATTTCCTGAGTGTATCAGCACTGTGATATTACAATTGAACCTGACTACCCCTGGTATCCGTGTATTAAATAGTAAGAGTCTGTTAAATCACAAAAAGTACTTCTTGTTTTGTTTTGTGTTTTGTTTTTTGTTTTTAAGTGTCATCTGTAGAACTTCTTTTGTCCACTCATTTGTTGAAACTGAAGGTTATTCTTTAAAATTGATATGGACATTACAGGAATCACCAGGATTAAGAGAGGAGTTCCTGTAAACCAGTGTAACACTTCATATGTTCTTAACCTGTATAAGTATGAAGACAGAGAATGATTAACATTGGGCTTTGTAGAGATTACTTGGTCACTCATTCATCCCATGAGAATTATATGATACTCTTTGCTTAGATGGTGAACATTAATCTTTAGTTGCCTCTGAAAAGCTACAATGTTATTAATATGTGAACTCACACAAAGAGGTTGGACAATCAAAAATGTTTGTGTTCCCATGTGGGTCTCTGAACTTCAAAAAGAAACACTAAGGTAATATGTGAAGAGACTATGGGAATTGAACTTGCACATAGGAGGTGACTTCTAATTATATTTCAGCTCAGACTAGACATTATGTAAAGGAAGAAAAGATTCCCATAGCTTTTGACATAGATGTGCAGATAGTTAACAGGAAATGCTGATTTTCCTCAGTCTAGAAGGTATTTCTCCTATCTTTTCTTGTAGTCATTTATGGATACAGGTATGTAAGTCACTTTTGGTCATTATAGTACTAGGAAGTGGTAATAAAAAAAAAAACCCACAATACTTATACTAAAAGACACTAAGATTTTTAGCATTTTTTATATTGGGTGTTTCCTTTTCCTAATCCTAGCCTCCAGTTATCTCTGCGCGTGCACAACTGGCAATAATGTAGATCCTTATAGAAAATATATTATTTAAAAACTTAACCAACTGAAAGGAAAGTAAACTACTATTAACTTAGAGGTTTCTAAAAGATTGTAATCATTATTTAATGATTACTCACTCAATGAGAAAACAGAGAAATGCTAACTTCTTAATTTAACTTCAATTAAAAACTAGGACAACTCGTAGAGATGTTTGACCGGGGATTTAGATAAGACACAAAATTTTCCTTCTGATTGAAAACTAGATGAAGTCATAGAGAAGATATTTGATCTGGAACTTAAATAAAAGCAAATATTTTAGTTAAAATGCAAAAGGAATGTGCAAAAGTAGGAATACATGTTTTATTTTCAATATGGTATAGAATTAAAAGAATTAATTCTCCATACCTTAAAATTTTGTAAGCTTGATAGAAGTAATGACACCTGTAATATGAATATTTCCTTTATATATAATTTGTTTGTTTTGAGACTGAATTTTAATTATATCTCTCTCTTCTCTTTACTCTGTTCAGATATTATTTCAACCAAAAAGATATTACCCTACCTGGTTTTTCAAGTTGATCTAGGTTAGAATTTGAAGGCAATTTCCATCATTGTATTGAAAAGTATATTAATTTTCAGGTTGAAAATAACAATAACATTAATAGGAAACCTATGAAAAACAATATTTTAATCACATAAGTGTAGCTTATTCAGAACACACTCACACAAACATATGTACACACACTACTGGAAGAGTGAATGCACATTATGTTGCCTATTTTCTGACATCTTTTTTTAAATATATAAATGTTTCCTGACAAGGACTTGACAAAGAAGGTATATAAATATATATATATATATATATATATATATATATATATATATATATATATATAATATTTACACACACACATAAACTATCATAGAAAAACAAATTATATTTTCAACTGAATATTTCTCATAAGTATACAGAAATTTGTCTTCTTTATAGAATATATGTCATAAGGTTGTATTTGTGTGTCTGTTGTGTATATAGTATTGTGTATGTTTGTGATGATATAGACATGCAAAGAGAAGAAAAATGAGGGAGATGGGTTGAAAACTGAACTCTGAAATAAAACATTCACACCTAGAGAAGATATGTAGACATTCTTAGATCTACATAAAACAGTCTTGTCAGTAAAATTTTGTTTCTGAAAAATGCCATGTGAAATCCCATTCAGTCTCTGATTGTGTGAATCTAGGTGAGAGCATAACACAGAAGGAATATTCTCAGTACCAGCTGCCAGTCTAGTTGAGAAGCCATATGTCTACAGGCTGAGGCAGCATGCCCCATCTCAACAGCACCATCTTCAGGCCTTCAGTGCTGACTCTGACTGGGATTCCTGGCTTGGAGTCTGTGCAGTTCTGGATTGGGATTCCTTTCTGTATCATGTACATCATTGCACTTTTGGGGAATTCTCTACTCCTATTTGTCATCAAAGTTGAGCGAAGCCTCCATGAGCCCATGTACCTCTTCCTAGCAATGCTTGGAGCAACAGATATTTCTCTTAGCACGTCCATCTTACCAAAAATGTTAGGTATATTCTGGTTTCACCTTCCAACCATATACTTTGATGCCTGCCTCTTACAGATGTGGCTGATTCACACCTTCCAGGGTATTGAATCAGGCATCTTATTTGCTATGGCAATGGACCGTTATGTGGCAATCTGTAATCCTCTAAGACATGCATCCATCTTCACCCAGCGACTCCTCACTCAAATAGGAGTAGGAGTCACACTCAGAGCAGCCCTGTTTGTAGCTCCATGTCTCTTTCTCATCAAATGCAGGTTGAAATTCTACTGGACCACTGTTGTTTCCCATTCATACTGTGAGCACATGGCCATTGTGAAGCTGGCAGCAGAAGATGTTCATGTCAACAAGATCTATGGTCTGTTTGTGGCCTTCAGTATACTTGGACTAGACATAATTTTCATCACACTCTCTTACATTAGAATATTTATAACTGTCTTCAAGCTCCCTCAAAAGGAAGCAAGACTCAAAGCTTTTAACACATGTGTTGCCCATATTTGTGTCTTCTTGGAGTTTTACCTTCTGGCCTTCTTCTCCTTCTTTACACATAGGTTTGGCTACCATGTTCCATCTTACATTCACATTCTCCTGTCCAACCTTTACCTACTTGTCCCACCTTTGCTCAATCCTATTGTTTATGGTGTGAAGACCAAACAGATTCGAGATCAAGTGTCCAAAATTTTGTATTGTAATTAGTCTTATTGATGTTTCATTTATTTACTTTTGTTTCAAATAGCAAATCTCACTCAACACTTTGCTTCCGCTCTCTCTCTCTCTCTCTCTCTCTCTCTCTCTCTCTCTCTCTGTGTGTGTGTGTGTGTGTGTGTGTGTGTGTGTGTGTGTGTGTGTGTGTGTGCGCAAGCACAAAAACATGTAAAAAAAAAAAAAAAAACAGAGGTCAATATATTGTCCACCTCGTTACCTTGGTTGTTGTTTTATATTTTTCTTGTTTGAGAATGGCTTTTTATGGCCTGGAATTCACAATTAGATTGCTCTGGCAGGGAAGTATTTGTTTGCCTTTCTAGTCCTTGAACTAATGTATGTGCCATCACAGTCAGCTTTTTACATGTGTTCTATTAATTGAATTTATGTTTGAGCAGCAAGCATTTAAATAACAGAGCTATCTTGACAACCTGTGTTCCTAATTAGAGTTTAATTTATTTCTCCATGAGCAGGTACTAAATTTTCATTTAAATTTTTTCTTAAAGTGTGGTAAAACTTTGAGCAAATCTTAAATAATTCAATCTATATCTGTTATAGATGTAATTGAAACAAGTCTAATCATGTTTAATCTTAATTTGCCATAAAAGACAGTTATATTTCCATACAAATTAAACTTTTAAAAATGAACACTTTTCAAAAAAGTAACTGCATATTAAACATTTTATGTTCTATTAAAAAATATCAAATGGTATTGATACCACTATGAATGTACTTCATTTTAATGTACTTCATTTTAATGTACTTGTTATCACTTGTTTTCAATTTTTTAATCACACTCAGGATCACTATCAGAATAATGAAATGCAGCTCACTCATTGTATCTTGTGAAATGAGTGTAAAGGGAGGTATTGATACTAAGGTCTAGTTCCCTAATTGGTTCTTAGATTTGTCAATCAAGAAAGCTGGGAGCCAATTGCTGGGCAGAAGGTACAAGTTGGACTTCTGGGTCCAAAGGGGAACAGGAGACACAGGGAAAGAGAGAGAGGCTTTATTTGCCATGATTTGGATCTAGTAGGAAGCAGCAGTCATGTAAGGTCGAAGGCAGCTAGGGACTGTAGCCTCCTCTACAGGTGGGGGCCAAGGAGGTTGGTGAGGGCTAGCTGGTACAAGCCACTAACTTTAGGGCACGAGGAGAAAAAGAGATAATAATTGAAGAGGACATGACTTTCCAGGCAAGAGACTCTGTGCTCAGCAATTGTGCCTAGCCATCAAGTTCTAAAATAATAAAGCACTCTGTGTGTCCTTTATCTGCAGATTCTAGGGAGTGGGCTTGGGGGGGGGGGCAGATGATTCTCAGAAAGGCTGGTAAAGAGAGAGGCCAGGTTGTGGCTTGAGGCAGCCAAGGTGAGATCAAAAGTGGTTAGGAAAGAGAAGCCATGCCAGTTTTGGTGGCTGAGTAGAAAAAAAGGGAGCCAGGAGTGATCTAGTAGCACAGCAACTCCAGGGCACAGGCGGTAGGATGTTTTTACACCCAACTAAAGAATATTTATTTGACAATCATTTTTGAATATATACATTTATACTTAATTGTACATTCCTCTTTTTAAGATCATATATGATGTAGCTTATGACCAATCTTTCTTATGAACTTTGATGCAAAAATCCTCAATAAAATTCTTGCCAACTGAAACCAAGAACACATCAAAACAATCATTCACCACAATCAACTAGGATTCATCTCAGGGATGCAGGGATGGTTCAATATTAGAAATCCATCAACATAATTCACTACATAAGGAAAATAAAAGAAAAAAAGCACACATAACCATTTCATTAGATGCTGAAAAACATTTGACAAAATTCAGCATCCCTTCATGTTAAAAGACTTGGAAAGATCAGAAATTCAAGGCCCATATGTAAACATAGTAAAAGCAATATACAGCAAACCAGTAACCAACATCAAATTAAATAGAGAGAAACTTGAAGCAATCCCCTAAAATCAGGGACTAGACAAGGCTGCCCCCAATCTCTCCCTATCTATTCAACATAGTACTTGAAGTTGTAGCTAGAGCAATGAGACAACAAAGGAGTTCAAAGGGATAGAAATTGGAAAAGAAGTCAAACTATCACTATTTGAAAATGATATGATCGTATACTTAAGTGACCTCATGATTCCACCAGAGAACTCTTAAAGCCAATAAACAACTTCAGCAAAGTGACTTGGCACAAAATCAATGCAAATTAATCAGTAGCCTGTCTATACTCAAAGGATAAAAGGGATGAGATAGAAAGTACTGAAACAACACCCTTCATGACAATCACAAATAATATAAAATACCTTAGTGTGACTCTAACCAAGCAACTGAATGATCTGTATAGCAAGAACTTCAAGTCTCTGAAGAAAGAAATCAAAGAAGATCTCAAAAGATGGAAAGATGTCCCAGCTCATGGATTGTCAGGAATAATCAAGTAAAAATGACCATTTTGCAGAATGTAATCTACAGATTCAATGCAATCCACATCCAAATTCCAACTCAATTCTTCATAGACATAGAAAGAGCAATTTGCAAATTCATGTGTAATAACAAAAAACACAGGATAGCAAAAAATATTTTCAACAATAAAAGAACTTCTGGTGGAATCACCATCCCTGACCTCAAGCTGTATTACAGAGCAATAGTGATAAAAACTGCACGGTATTGGTACAGTGACAGTGTTTTCAGATGCTTATATTCTACTCAGTCTCATATGGTGTGTCCTCTGCCAGGAATTCCTTACCCTGTTGTGATACTGGTGAAGTGATCTTATTCTCTAAAACTAGTTGTTTAGTTTCTTTATTTTTCTTTTTGTAGTTTGTATTTTGTACTTTTTACTGTGTGTGTGTGTGTGCCTGTGTGTCTGTGTGCCTGTGTGCCTGTGTGCCTGTGTGCCTGTGTGTTTTGACACATGCATACCGGGTGACCACAGAGGTCAGAGCCTCTGGAACTTGAATTGCAGACAGTTGATAGCCACAATACCTGTGCTGTGACTGGAGCACAAAGCCTCTATAAGAGCAGCCAGTACACTTAACCACTAAGTCATATCTCTGGCTACTTATATTATTATTTTTTGTGGTCATTTCTCCCAAGATGTTTCCCTTGGCCTATATTTTGTTCTTCAACATTAATTGTTTTTGGTACTGTAGTCAAACCTATATCAGTATGTATGTGCAGTTTTGTAATTTGAATAAGTATTCAATTGCATAAAATATTGTAACTTAGTGTCACACACTTTTTCTCATAAAACTACCACCTAATAAGTAATGTCTTGAATGACTTCTCTCATGTTTGCTTCAGTGTTCTTACTTAGTAATCACTGAAATAAGAAATTTAAAAGATAAAAATGACTTATTTTTTGGGTGGGTGCATATATAAAATTTACCTGTGCTGCTCATGAATGAATATTTAAGAAAATAGAACTATTTGCATATCCACTTGACTGTTGAAAACAAAAAATCAAAAACAAAAACAAACAAAAAGCAAATAATGGGAATCAGGCAGGCATTCATCCCTGTATCTCAAGCTATTAGATTCTGGGGAAATCAAGACAAAAGCTAACTGAGGGATCTCTTAACAAAGTGGATGCTGGCTGCTAGGTTCTCCCAGCATCTCCCAGCATTGCAGGTACCTGTTACAGCATCCTAGCTCTTCTCAGCATTTCTCATCCCAGCACCTTACCTTAAACATGTGTAGCTCCTGCATTTCATTCTCTTCCCCCATGCTCTTCCCTATATAATCCAGCCATTCTAACCATGGGCTCTTTTTTCTCTACTCTTTTATCTTCTTTTACCTCCCTCCTTTTGCTCTTTCTCTTGTCCTTCCCTCTTCTTCCTCTCCCTTTACTTACATCCTGGCATACTCTGCTGGATATATTCAGTCTGTACTTTCCAGATGCCACTGGCTATTCAGTTCTTCATATCTACAATCAAAATATTCTCTTCAACCATACCTAAGAATGGTCATGCCCTCATTTTCATTCAACAGCTATATAGAAATAATGCTTTTAATTAGGAAATGAAATTTCATTAAATTTTATACTACCCTTGAAGGTTTCTAATGAATAATAAATCTGATGAAAATACAAACTGATATTTGGAATACCTGGACTTCCCCTTGAGGACAGAACTCACAGACATCAAATAGGAAAAAAACCTGTACCTGAAAAATTAGCATCTAAGAAGATATCAATGAATGCTCTAGGTTTTGATAATGATTTAACCTCTAGGAAAATAAATCCAGACATGATGTATTTGTGGTGGGCATTACTGTGTGTATGAATCGCTATGGAATTGTGGACTCCCAAGCTTACCATCCTTTCTGACCAGGGATTCTATTACAGGTTCACAAATAAGATGTACTATCCTCCTCTGCCATGTAGTCAACGTCACTGTGACGAAGAAACCTGAATTCTGAATCCTCTGCTCAAAGTCCACTTCAGTGACCTTGAATGTATTATATAGACTACTTTCAATTTTAGATGTAAGGCATTCATATTATGCACATTTTAATGTCTATATTCTTCTTCTCTAATTAGGAACTGTTTTTATGGTGGGGTAAGATCTGCTTAATCTGTATAATTCTATTCCTCACTGTCCCATCCATGAGCCTTTGATGACTTACACTGTAAACACTATACAGCACAAGATTTTAAATAACTCCACTGCCTCCAACTGATACAGATTTTCAAGTTGTGTCACAGGGCTTGTAGACTGCCCTAAAAACTGTTCTTCACTTGAGTTCTGAGCATACTCTCAAGAACTATACATTGGCTAATTGGCTATATTTATTCCCTAGAGCAGTTCTTCTTAAGGTTCTCTACTTGTTAACCATTTTCTTTCACATACTTTTAGACTACCTTCACATAGGTATATATTGTAAGCTTATTAATTAAAATTAATGTACTAAATCTTAAAGAAATTTATTTGAACAAAACTTTCTGGATTCCCATAAATTTACTAGTTGCTAAGGAGCAAGATAAAATTACTTATTTAAGAAGGATGTGATTGTTTATATTGGCATAAAATATTAAAACTTCTTTGAATTTCTGCTATTGCAAGATATTGAGTATCATTGTTAGCATTCTGTCTGAGGTCCACCCCACAGTAACCTGGAAACAGCCAAGTAGGCCTGACCCAGTATAAAAGGGGCTGTTTGCCCCCTCCTCCCTCTCTTGCTCTTCTCTCTTTTTCTATTGTTCTCTTGACTTCTTGCTCCCACTTTGTCCCCTCACTCCTTCCCCATTCCCTTCCCCCCTCCACGTGCTCATGCTCTCTCTCTCTCTCTCTCTCTCTCTCTCTCTCTCTCTCTCTCTCTCTCTCTCTCTCTCCCTCTACTACCCTCTTGACTACCCTCTCAATAAATAAACTCTATTCTATATTATGCTGTCATGTGGCCCATGCCCTGGTATGGGTCTGCTGGGACATCCCCTTCCCCCATACCTGACCACACCCCCATAGAACATATTCCTTCTCCCCTCATCTCTTCATAAACACATCATATGATACCAGGGCTCGGATTTAGAAACAATGCAGGTTTTCATCCCACCCCAGCTATCTCTAGCCCAGATATCTCTAGTCCCCATCCCCCACTGGTCAGAGTAACAGCCAACTGCATTGTCCCAGGGAAGAGTTCTTGAGCTTGGAGCTCCCCCTGTGCTGCCCTGACCCTCATTCTAGGGCTCTTTCCCTTGGGCTAGACTTTCCCCTCTCCTTATTTTTTTTTTTTGATTTTTAATATTTTTATTACATATTTTCCTCAATTACATTTCCAATGCTATCCCAAAAGTCCCCCATAGCGCCCCCCACTTCCCTACCCACCCATTCCCATTCTTTTGGCCCTGGCATTCCCCTATATTGGGGCATATAAAGTTTGCAAGTCCAATGGGCCTCTCTTTCCAGTGATGGCCGACTAGGCCATCTTTCGATACATATGCAGCTAGAGACAAGAGCTCCGGGGTTTTGGTTAGTACATCATGTTGTTCCAACAATAGGGTTGCAGATCCCTTTAGCTCCTTGGGTACTTTCTCTAGCTTCTCCATTGGGATCCCTGTGATACATCCAATAGCTGACTGTGAACATCCACTCCTGTGTTTGCTAGGCCCCGGCATCGTCTCACAAGAGACAGCTATATTTGGGTCCTTTCAGCAAAATCTTGCTAGTGTATGCAATGGTGTCAGCGTTTAGAAGCTGATTATGGGATGGATCCCTGGATACGGCAGTCTCTAAATGGTCCATCCTTTCATCACAGCTACGAACTTTGTCTCTGTAACTCCTTCCCTGGGTGTTTTGTTCCCAATTCTAAGAAGGTGCACAGTGTCCGCACTTTGGTCTTCATTCTTCTTGAGTTTCATGCGTTTATCAAATTGTATCTTATATCTTGGGTATCCTAAGTTTTGGGCTAATATCCACTTATCAGTGAATACATATTGTGTGAGTTCTTTTGTGATTGTGTTACTTCACTCAAGATGATGCCCTCCAGGTCCATCCATTTGGCTAGGAATTTCATAAATTCATTCTTTTTAATAGCTGAGTAGTACTCCATTGTGTAAATGTACCATAATTTCTGTATCCATTCCTCTGTTGAAGGACATCTGGGTTCTTTCCAGCTTCTTCCCCTCTCCTTTTGAGACAGTTTCTTTCTCCTGACTGAGAAGCTTATATCAGTGTATAGATGTGTAAAATTCTGAAAGCAATGATAAATTAAACACAATATCATCTCTAAAGATGAAAAAATATTTTAACATAACTCAAACTTTTTCATGACAAAATTCCTGTTGAAACTATGAGTTGAAGGATCTTATGTTAGCATAGGAAAAGATATGTATAGTCAAAGTTGCAAATATTATGCTTAATGGGAAAAACAAAAACTATAATTATTTCCTCTAAAATTATAACTGGAGGAAAGGTGTTTATTTTCTCTGCTTGAGTTCTTATCCAGAGCAATAAAAACAAGAATATATATATATACACACACACACACACACATATATATATATATATATATATATATATATATACATATATATACACATATATATACATATATATACACATATATATGCATATGAATCCAAAAGTAAAACAAAATATTTAGTGTCTATTTTATAAGATAAATTTCTGTATTTTAATTGAATTTCCTTTACCAAGCTGCTCATCGTTTTTTATTAATAAATAAAATTCAACTTAAAAATATGACTGTGCCTTCATTTGTACCTCTTTTTAAAACCAGTTATCATAATTTATGCACAAGGCATGTCTTTCTTTTGCTAGCTCATTATATTGATAGCTACATATTGCCTCAATAGCACTAGTTCTTTGTACAGTATAGTATACATTAATGAAATTAATATTTTAGCTATGTTCCTTTCTGATTGATATTCTTCATATAGATATGTATCTTTGGCCTATGTTAATTTCGACATCTCAGAAGCATGGTTCTGAACATTCATCTAAGGCCAGCATTCTATTTTAGCTCAATTCATACCAACTGTGATTCTCTGTTTCCTCTTCCCACATTTTGGTGTTACAATTTTCCATGTAACCTCATTTTTTTTGATAAATGAAAAAAATGTTAATTTTTATTTTGTGTAGTTTTTTTTATATTTTCATAACGTTACAGATGATATTTAACAAATTTTAATACATTGCAATGAAAACTGCCATTGTTACATTTATTTTACTCTGAAATATCATCCTGAATATACATACATTTATCTATATTTATAGACGTAGTGAATTAAACAAGAAGATGATAACAATGGAAAATGATACCCAGGCATAGTATCAGACACCTTGGGTCCAAAAACTTTGGAGGTAGAGCAAATGGATTTCTCCAAGTTGAAGGACATTCATGTCTACATAGCAAGACCCTGTCTCAAAAAGAAACCAGAACTATGAAATTTGGAGATACCCAATGAAATATTAAATAATTTTATCAGCAGTTTTAATAAAATTAAATATTGAAGATAAATACAGAAGTATGATATATGTATAATTTAATATATTCTATTAATTAGTACATTGAGGGAAAAGTGGCAAATAGGGCTATTACACTACTACATTAAAACAGCATTCCTCCAACAAAAATTTTATCAATTTGTTTTAGTACTCAAATTTTTTGTTCTTGAGAAAAAAGAAGACTTACCACGAATCTGTTTGGTCTTAGCATCATACACCAAGGGATTGACAGTGGGGGACACTAACAGGTAAAGGATTGCAAAGATTATGTGGATATTTGCAGGCACATTCTTGCCAAAACGATGAGTTAGGAAACTGAACAATGCAGGTGTATAGAAGGCAAGAATGGTGCACACATGGGCAACACAGGTGTCCAAGGCTTTAGAGCGGGCATTCTGAGAAGAGAGCCGAAATACTGCCTGGAGAATTTTTATGTAGGATGTGACTATGAGTCCAAGGTCAAATATTGTCACTGAAAGGGCCACCAAGATTCCATATATTCTGTTCTCCTGAGTGTTACCACTAGCCATCTTCACCACAGCCATGTGCTCACAGTACGCATGATGGATGACATATTTGGTGTAGTACAACAGCCTTTTAATGAGAAGCGGACATGGCATAATCATAAGTATAGCTCGGCTTAGGCCAACTAGACCTATTTTAATCACCATGGGCGTGGTCAGGATTGATGTATAGTACAGTGGGATGCAAATGGCCACAAAGCGATCAAATGCCATGGCTACTAGGATGGCTGACTCCATGATGCACAGTGTATGTATAAAAAACATTTGTGTTAGACAGGCATCAAAGTTGATCCAATGTTCATCAAACCAGAAGATGCCAAGCATCTTCAGAGTTGTAGAACAGGTAAGACACATGTCATTCATTGCCAGCATGCAAAGGAAGAAATACATAAGCTGGTAGAGACTTGGCTCCAGCTTGACAGTAGTAAGGATTATGCTGTTCCCCAGCAGGGTCAGTGCAAAGAGAAGACAGACAGGGATGCCAATCCAGCAGTGAAAGTTTTCCAACCCAGGAATACCAACCAGGAAGAAAGATACAATATGATGTGTAGCATTGCCTGCCATATTAAAACTAGGGATGTAAAAACAAACAAACAAAAAAACCACAAAAAACAAAAAAACCTCGAGATGTTGCAAGTGCAAGTTTAATAATATGGTAACCAGAAAAATGCCCATCAAGCAGAAAATATGAGTGCTAAGTTAATTTTAATTGTTTTTCTTGGGTAATGTAGAGTCACTTTACATAACGCACCTTGAAGACTAGACTGCTCTCAAAAACTTTGTAAATCCTCAGGAATTTTTTTTTAACCTTTAGTAGCATGGAAACTACATTTGGAGGCACAGGATCTGCATTTGCAGAGGAAGATGTTACATTTACTCAGATTTTTTCCTGATATTATCATGTAATTAAATCTTATTACAGGTATTCCATTTGCTATTACACGGGCAGTTAATAGACTAGTCATAAGCGTAAGCATAGAATGCAAACACACCAACAATCAGCAGATATTTCATGACATCACTTATATGAGGACACTTTTATCCTGAGGAAACCTAGCTCAATTGTTCAAACGCAAAAACATATAATAAGAATAAAGAAAATTCAATTACAGAAGTAGGTGCTTCATAATCCACCAAAAGTAAATTTAGATGTATTTTAGGTTGTCAAAAGTGACCACTATGAAGATTTAAAGATACTCTTTATTTCATTTTCCACTTCAGATCTGGATGATGATTCATTATGTGAATAGAATGAATATTCCAACAGCAGAGGAGGTTCATTTTATGCTGAGAAAAGGAAGAAAAAAGAAACAGAAATATATTAAACTGGTTATTGCAACGTTATTTTCCTTAGAAGATGAAGACAAGAAGAGAGATCATTCATTAGTTGGCATTAGGTCACAACAGTCTGACATTTTTGGAATGACTAATGCTGATCACAAGACTCTCATCTGAAAATTTTGATTGTTATTTGCTACTTTGTTCTTTTTGAAAAGCATTTACTGTAAATAATTTATTCCGTGTAGTGTGCACACATGTGCCATGGCACACATGTGGAAGACTGGTTTCAGAAGTCTTTCCTCTCTATGTGTTCCCTGGGATTGATGTAGTTCATTTGGTTTAAGAGTAGGCACCTTTCCCCCCTGAGCCTTCTAACTAGTACATATTTCTTGAAGGTCTCATATCTACATAGTTTTGCATTCATTTTGATGACATGGAAGTTTATCATAAGAGATACCCTGGTGATTGTCAATCTAGGATTGGAGCACAGGAAATTCTTGATTTCAAATAGTAACCTGATAAAAAATTTTTCCCTAACAGTATTAACTCCATAGGGCGATCTCCTGATGGACAAGCTACTATAAAAATATAATTAAGAAACAATTATTTCTTTTTGTGCAGTGAGTTGGTCTCAAATTATTGTTTATAAGCATATTAGTTAGCCAAAATAAATTAATCAATCTCCTTTCTAGGCACAGGCCCTTCCTCCAGCTCTGGGATTTAACTTTCATAGTGTCAGTGGGGATCAAAGACCCAGCAATTCAGTGTTATTTTCTGCAATAATACTAACTGTTTAAGGCTCTTTTTCTGATTATATCCTGACGTTTCTAGCATAGTTGTCTGTCACTCTTGAATTCTAGTTTCCGCCTACCAGTCAAACTGTGAAATATTAATTAGAAGACTTCATAACACTTTTTTTTCACATATTCTCAAAGGGAAGTATTCATGTCTGTATATCCAAATAATAGTTTTATGAGGAAAAATATAACATGGTATCTGCATTCTGTACTTAATAATTTGCTTCTCAGGACCAATGTAAATTATTATCTGAGGTATTTTGGGGAGTAATTGAAAAATTATCAGGGACATATCAAACACATCAAAAACTCATCATAATAGGAAAACAGTTTTTAAAACTATCACACATCAGGTAAAGCTTATAGCAACACATAAAGAAGTAAATGCAAATATATAAGTCACACCACAATAGGATTACTCTATTTTCACTAACCAGTTTCTAATTTGTAAGCCTGAATATGATATAGTCCTCTGGGAGAATTGTTAAGCCATGGTCAACTTGGCTAATTGCCTCTGGAAGAATCAAACAATCATGAGGCTAATGGTAGTAGACAGAACATGATAAGCAAATACACGATGCTTCGTGATGCTGAGAAGAAAATTAGCTTACCTAGAAATTTAGCCATACAAAGTAGTGAGGAAACTTTGCTAAAATATGAATAAGTATCTTTGGCAAATACATGTTGTTACAATAAAAAATTATTATCTTTCTGATAATATTACCTGCATGAAGACAATATGTGCAATATATTTAAAAATAAAAGGGATTCCCACTAGGATAAGTGTCTTTACAAACATAGATATGATCTGCTTTGACCAACATTCTCCTCCTCAGGAATTATCTCTGTCACCCAAGCTTCCTTCAAATGAAATCTGGACATTTCCTCTGGGAGGGTCATTCAAATCAGCGGCAGTAGCAACAGACAGGGTGTTGCATGGACTGCCCTCACCTCTAAATTTTTGCTCACACAGTTACTCAACTATTTCCCATTTTCTACAATCTTGGTTTTACTGAAAATAAATTTTTCTTACAATACATTGTGGTGAGTTTTCGTTACCTTACTCTTCCCACTAACACACTCATCCAAATCCATACTCTCTCTCTCTCTCTCTGTTACTGGAACACAAACACATGAACTACTTTCACACCAAGTTCCCAGCACCCACAATTTGCAGTTACTCAGTCACTGAATCAAATTCCTTCTGTAGAACTTTTTCTTAAGAGTCAATTGAAAGACAAAAGCATATTTTTAATCTAATATTATATATACATATATATGCATATATATTATCTCAGTGTATTGTAACATGCATAACCCTTACTGATTTCCATAAATCTCATATTCCTAACTGTACATCATATTTTCTTCCATGGCAGAACAAGCTACTCAGAAAGTTATCTCTGGGTTTACTTGACACCAGCTCCTCCTCAGCAGCTACTAACACTATTTCTCTTAGAATTCATTTGTTTTTTTAATCATTTTATTCATTTACATTTCAACTGATATCCCCTTCTTAGTTATCCCTCCCCAAACCTTCCATCCCATCCCCTCTCCCCTCTTTCTTCTGCCTCTATGAGAGTGATCCTCCACTCCCTCCCCCACTCCCACCTTACTCCTACACTGGGGAATCAAGCCTCCACAGGATCAAGGGCCTCTCTCTCACTGATGCCAGATAAGGCCATCCTTTGCTACATATGTATCTAGAACCATGAATCCCTCCAACTCTTTGCTTGGCTCTTACATTTTGATTTCTGTCTGCTTTCAGTCTCAATCTTCAGATTTATACACCAAAAGGATTTACAGAAATTGAACAAAGTCAAAATAAAATCTCAAGGAAAATCTCTGTATCTTATCTACTCTGATAATAATATCATGGACGTTTTACCTTGCATTTAAAGTTCATGCTTCTCTATAAACGACCCATTCATTCACAGTTATTGTTTAAACACCATTCACTTCAAATGTCTTCTTGGAATATGTGCTTTCCAAATCATTTCTATCACAAAGTAATGAATTGATAAAGTCTTATTACAAATTAACCAAGTCCTTTTGTCCTTCTGTTACCGATATCATATTAAATAATACTCCTCTGCCAAGCCAAACTGTTAAGCTCTGTATGTGAGCCCTTTAGTGAGTGTGGTTCTTTCCTTTCTATTCCACTTGTCTCTATCTTGAAGACTGCTTTAATTTCTATGATGCAGAGGATATTTAGAAAGAACTGATTCATAATACAGTGCAGACTCTGAGTCAGATTGATCGCTATGGTTGCTTTCTAATATAGTTGTACACCTCCCAGGAGACACCTTGGATTTAGAGAGCTGTTGATCCTTAGAGACAAAAGATTAAAGAAAGCAGAATGGACAGGAGAAAACACAGGACAGCACAATGCCCCTCTGCACCACCATGTTAACTCTGTGAATTCCACAAAGCTCGTAGGTTACTAATGAATATCAGTCCCCAAAACTGGATTTATATTTTTGGACCACTTCTCCCAGACAGAGAGGTTTGATTCTTCTTGGGTTTTGGCTGCTTCGTTCACTTCTATACATTCAAGGTCTGGGGAGATGCTCAATACCTAAGAGCAATGGCTGAAATCAGACCTGGGTTCAGTTCTCAGCACCCACATGGAGACTCACAGCCATCTGTAACTCCAGTTACAGCGATATGACACTCTTTCAAGCTTCTTTAGGCCTCTGGCATGCATGCAGCATGCCTATATGCCTGCAGGTAAAACCATCGTACACAGAATAAAAACATGTTTTTATTAAAAGTAGATACATTTAAAATATGCTATATGAAGATACAAATGTCATTTTAAGTTAGTAAACCATAATCTGGTATTTTTACCCTTTTTTCATGTATTTTTCTTGTAACTCATTGATTTTTGTTCCCTATGTTATACTATTGAGATAGGATTTTTTAAGGAGGATATGGGTAGGGAGGAACATACATAAATTCTACTCACTATAATACATATGTGATCACACCTTGTCCATTGTAAATTAGAAAAGGTCACTGACTCATTCAACTTTATATCTCTAATACTAGTACAGAAAGTATTATTTTGGAAAAAGTAAAAAATAAACTTCTATTCACTGTTTACTTTCATTCTTATACTACCCGTGAGCAACTAATGAAGGGCAGAGATGATAAGACTGACTAAAATGGAAAAGAAAGCCCTTGAGGTGAGAAGGTATGCACATGAAGTAGAGGAACAAAGACAGCAGTTTTAGTTTAGAATGTAGAAGACAGTTATTATCCTAGTTGTCACATGATCTCAGAAGTGTTGTGTGTGCAGTAAATGTGGCTATCTGTGTTGGCCTCTCTGTTGTTGGTCTCTTCAGCTGCTCATTCTCTGACATGGCCTACGAGCAAAGAACTGGAGACCTAGGACAGAGCCCAACACAGGTAGAGGTAATGATTTTAGGCATAGTTATGTGAAATTTGTAGTCCTTCCCCCACCCCGCCCAGGCTCTGATGGGAAGTGTGTTTATGTCCTTTTCCTTTAGAGATCATGGTTTTAAGAGGTTGTTCAGTCAATGAAGCTCTAAGATGTTAATCAAACAATAGTCCGAATAAGTCTATAATAAGACTCAATAATCACTTTACATAGCAGATATCATTTCAGTCTTTAAACTTAAACCCACAAAACTCAAATTTTAGTTTATTTCCTGACACTTCATGCATTCACTTTTACTTAATATAATCTGAGGCATGGAAGTGCTCAAAAAGCTGAGAGCTCCTACTGCTATTTCAGAAGACTGGCATTTGATTCCCAGCATCTACATAGAGAGTCTCACAACCATCTACAACTCCAAAACTAGGAGAGCCAATACCCTCTTCTGACCGCTAGAGGTACCTGCATACATATGGCATGCATTCACATACACAGGAATAAAAGTCAATTTTTATTAAATATGATCTTATTTCTAAAACTCTTAAAAATGGAAATTAAAAGTTCAGTATATGAATATTTATTTCATTCTATAATCTTCATAATACCATGCTAATTGTTTTTATGCATTATAGGTTTTTCTTTTTATTTAATCATTTATTTATGTATTTTCTTTTTTAATTAATTAATTAATCATTTACACTTTCTATTTTATTCCCCCATCTACACTCTAATTATTCTACATATTATAGTTTTATTAGGGAAAATGGACATGTTTTTAAGACACTGTACCCTTATTTACCTTTCTTCAATCCTATAAATTATGAATTTTTCCTTAATTTTTCCTTTTATGAATATTTTATGGTTGGATACAATATGTCCCACACAGGTTTTGTGTTTGAGAGGTTAGTCAGAGGCTGGTACTGTTCTGAGTGTCTGTAGAACTGGAGTCTTGCTGGTTGATGTGCATCTCCAGACTTTGAGATTTGTATTCTCCTCATATTTTCAGATTTAGCTCTCTTCTTCTTTTATTTTTCTATTATTTTTCAGGGATATTTACAATTACATTTATGGGGTGTGTGTGTGTGTGTGTGTGTGTGTGTGTGTGTGTGCGTGTGTGTGTGTGTGTAAGCATGTAATTACCTAAGGGAACTGAAATCATTACTTCAAGATTTGCTTTCATCGATGACTACCAAATGTAATAAATTAGAATGTACCAACATATTACAAGAACAGAGCATGGGTCTGACCTAGGCTCTCTGTCCATATATTGATCTTCCAGTAGGACTACTACTAACAGCAGGAGCAGAAACCTTCTCTAACTCTGTTATGTGCCTTTGAGACCCTTTCCTCCTACTGTGCTGCCTCAATAAGAGAGGATGTGTCTAGTCTTACTACAAGTTGATATGCCAAGGAAGGCCTACCTTTTTCTGAAGAGAAAGGGAAGAGAAATACATGAGGTTAAGGAAAGGTGGGGAGAAAGACTGGGAGAAGTAGAGGGAGAGAAAATGTGGTTGAGATGTAAGGATAATTAAGTAATTAATTAAAGTTTTAAAAAGGAAAAAAAAGATAGCAGAGAACAACATTTTACATTTAAAAACTTCAGGGACAAGACAAGGCTGCTCACTTTCCCTATATCTATTCAATATAGTACTCAAAGTTCTAGTCAGAGCAATAAAACAACAAAAGGAGATCAGGGAGATATGAATTGGCAAAGAAGTCCTGGGATCACTATTTGCAGATGATATGATAGTATATATAAGGGACCCCAAAATTCTATCAGAGAACTTCTACAGCTGATCAACAACTTCAGCAAAGTATATGGACATAAAATTAGCTCAAACAAATCATTAGCCTTCCTTTATACAAATGATAAACAGGCTAAGAAAGAAAATAGGGAAACAAATCCCTTCATAATAGCCACAAATAATATTACATACCTTGGGATAACTCTAACCAAACAAGTGAAAAACCTGTGTGACAAATCTCTGAAGATAGAAATCGGATAAGACCTCAGAAAATTGAGAAATTTCCCATGCTTATGAATTGTCAGAATTAACATAATAAAAAGGTCATCCTACCAAAAGAAATCTACAGATTCAATGCAATCCCCATCAAATTCTCAACACAATTCTTCAAAGACATGGAAAGAACCATTCTCAATTTCATATGGAAAACAAAAACAAATAAACAGAATAGCAAAAACAATACTTAACAATAAAAGAACTAGGGGAATCATCCTCTCTGACTTCAAGCTATACTTCAAAACAATAGTATTAGAAACTGCAAGGTTTTGGTACAGAGACAGAAGGGTTGATCAATGGAATAGAATTGAAGATAAAGAAATGAAATCACACACCTATGGACACTTGATCTGTGACAAAGAAGCAAAAATTATACAGTGAAAAAGAAAGCAACTTCAATAAATTGTGTTGGTCTATGCCACCGACAGGCCTCTGTTGGTCCCTCAATCCACAGGAGAATCAGGATCCCAGTACAGGTGTTCAGGGAGTCTGAGAAAAGAGACAAACAGAGGCAAACGCAAGGGAGTGTTGATCTGAATGTAATTTCTCAAAATGAGCATCAGACCTATGTATTACAGAAGAAAACAAAGAATTTAGGTGACACATCAGCCAAGGTACATTGAAGTTATCTGACACAAAACAGAGAAATGCATTCAAAAGACTGGTAGAAACCAGGCACTGTTTACAATTGAGATAAGATCATCCCTATGTAGAGTCAGCTATTAGTGGGGGCCAGGCGAGGATTTCACACCCTAGTCACAATTTATGCTATTCCTATGAACCTTGTGAAATCTTGCACCTGGGGGTTCTGTTCTAAGCAACCTTTTCATGAATAATGCATTACTGTAGTTCTTCCTTAAACCACAACCTTCCTTCTTCCTAGGCCATGGTAAATTCTTGCATATGGGAGTAACTTGGCTGCTCTTTTAAGAGTCTGTAGGGAATCTCTATTTGTCAGAAGAACTCACCAAATTTCTTCTAATATAAAATGTAATCTGTCATACCTGGCTGTAATGAAGATTCTAAGTATACTTTGCTAAGCTTGCCCTCAGATTTTTGCTCCTATCCAGTAAAATACAGCAAGAAAGCATGCAAAACCCTCCACATTATTGCAGGGACAAATTTTGAACATTTGTGCTATGGAAATGCCAAGGATCCAGGAGGCTGTTTCTGGAAGGGTTTGTTTTTTGTTTTTGTTTTTCTTTTTCTTTTTTTGCCTCCAGACTGCATCAAAGCTTTTGGGCCTGCCATGCAGTCTTCACTGAAGTGGGTGTGGCAGGGCTACCTTGCTGTCTGTATGGAGAAAAATGAAAATAGATCCATATTTGTCAACTTGCACAAAGCTCAATTCGAAGTGGATCAAAGACCTCAACATAAATCCAGATAGACTGAATATAATAGAAGATAAAGTGGGAAAGAACCTCAAACTCATAGGCACAGGAGTGGGGTAGGCTTTTCTAAACAGAACTCCAATAGCTCAGGCTCTAAGATTAAGAATTGATAAAGGAAGAACAATATGAGATAACCAGCACCCCCCAGAGGAGTGTCTCTAGCTGCATTGTAGCAGAGACTGGCCTAGTCAGCCATCAATAGGAGGAGAGGCCCTTAGTCTTGCAAAGATTCTATAACCCAGTATAGGGGAATGTCAGGGCCAGGAAGTAGGAGTGGGTGGGTTGACAAACCCATGGAGGGGAGAGGGTATAGGGGATTTTCAAAGAGGAAACTAGGAAAGGAGATAGCATTTGAAATGTAAATGAAGAAAACATCTAAAAATAACTATAATATCAAACATGTTGATAAATAGAACCTCATGAAAATAAATAGCATCTGTAAGGCAAAGGACATAGTCAATAGGAAAAATTGGCAACCTACAGATTGGGAAAAAAATCATCACTAACCCCCATCCAAATAGAGAGCTAATATCCAAAATATATAAAGAGCTCAAGAACTCAAAAAGCTAACCTCAAAAAAATAAAAATAAAAAATAAAAAAATGGGTTAAAGAACTAAACAGAATTCACAACAGAGGAATCTTGAATGGCTGAGAAGCACTTAAAGAAATGCTCAAAGTCCTTAGTGAAGGGAATGCAAATCCAAACAACCCTGAGATTCCACCTTACAACAATCAGAATGGCTAAGATCAAAAACTCAGGTGACAGCACATGTTGGTGAGGATATGGAGAAGGAGGAACACTCCTCCATTGATGGTGGGATTGCAAACTGGTACACCCAATCTGGAAATTCATCTGGAGGTTCCTCAGAAAATTCAAAATAGATCTACCTGAAGACCCAAATTATATCACTCCTGAGCATATATCCAAAAGATGCCCACAAGGACACTCTGTCTGTAGCAGCCTTGTTTGTGATAGCCTGAAGATGTAAACAACCCAGGTGTCCCACAACAGAAGAATGGAGACAGAAAATGTGGTTCATTTCCACAATGGAATACTACAAAGCTACTAAAAATGAGGACACCCTGAGTTTTGCAGGCAAATGGATGGAACTAGAAAATACCATCCTGAGTGATGTAACAGACCCAAAAAAAATGCATAGTATGTATTCACTAATAAGATGATATTAGCTTTAAAAAAAAAGTAAGAAAAGAAAAAGTACAGAATACTCAGGACACAATCCACAAACAGTCAAAGGGCCCAAGTGAGGATACTTTAATCACATTTGAGAAGGAGGAGAAAGCAGAGTGAAGAGAAAGGGAGGGAAATTGGTGGGAGAGAAGAGGGGGAGGTGAAGGGGAAAGGAGAACATGATTAGTTATGGGATTGGATGGGGAACAGGAGTGAAGCCCTAAGGGCCAGCAGAATTAATGGAAATATCCAACCTCAGTAGGTAGGAGGTGGGATGATCCTCTAGAATGTACCAGAGGCCTGGGAGGTGAGAGACTCACAGGACTCAAATGGAGGGACCTTAGATGAAATGCCCTACAGTGGGCAGAGGGAACTTGTAGAGTCCACCTCCAGTAAAAAAGATAAGGCATTATTAGGTAGAGCAATGGGATTGCTATCCCACAGTCAGTAACTCTTAGACTCTGAGCCACCAACCAGGCAGCATACACTGGCTGGTCTGATGCCCCAACACATGTACAGAAAGGACTGCTTTGTCTGGTCTCAGTGGGCACAACACTTTTATGTGGTGCACATGCATGCATGCAGGCAGGCAGGCAAGCATTCATACACATCAAATAAAAATACATAAAAAAATTTAAATATCTTCATGAAATCAACTTGATTTTAAAGATGTATCATATTATAAAGTGAATCATTACATTTTGATCTTTATATCTCTTGCTTTATTTTATAATAACAGTAGGCAATATAAACGAATTGCAGGATGGGATAGAAAACAAGACCAAAATAAGAATAAATAGGTTAAACAGACACAATCAAACCAAAATCAAGGTGCAAACAAAAGTTTGTGTTTTTTTCTGGGTAACGTCAGGTGCTTAAAATTTGAAGATGCTAATTTTAAATCATTAAAATAGATATATAAAATGTGGCCTCTTGACAACTATAGATACAAAAATGAATATACAAAATGAGTAATTCTTTTTTCAAGTACTAATTTATTTCACAATCATTTTACATACAGTAACTTTAAGTCCTCATTAACAAGCACAGTTCAATTGCAACAATTTCGATTTAATAGCTAGGAAAATGTATATGAAAACACAGTATCTATTTTTTATTCATATCTATCATATTATGAATTTTGATTCATAGGACTTGAGTTTTAACTTATCTTTCTGTCTGGTTGTTTGCTTGCTTGTAAGCCTCTTTTTGCTAGTGTAAACACATGACCTATGAAATTCCAATTAACAGTGAAATTATTATCCAACTCTATGCATGACCACAGACTAAACAACTTCAAAATGTTTACAAAAATTAATGGCTCTGAATAATAGGGAGAAGTCTAGATGAATATTTAAAGGTCTATGTCATCTGTTTCCTGCTAACAAACCTTGTAAAAAATTACATTGTGTTAATAGTTACTTAAAATTATTATTAGGACATATTTAATTCAATGGATAATATTAGTTTCACATGCTCATATGACAATTAGAAATTGTCAAAATTCACTCTCAACATTCTTTAAAATTGCACTTACTAGGCCAGCAAGTTAGCTTACTGGTAATAGCATCTCTTTACATGTACCACAGCCTGGGCTTGGTCTAAAGCATCACAAAAAGAAAAGAAAGAAAACAAATGTTAACCAACAAAAATTCAAGGTTGCCCTTATTCCATGAGTATTGATTAATGTCCACTCTTAACTACAGTAATGCTCATTTCTAGATAATGATTCACTAACTTTCAGCACATTTATACACATAATAATTATAAAATGATTCATCAAGAGGCAAAGGAATGTCAGGTAACTTGGTTCATAGATAAATCACTTGGAATAAAGCTTGAAGATGGAAGTGGGGAAGAATATTTGGCATTGATTACCAATACACTGCTCTGCAACATATCCATAACTGAAGAAAATTTATAAAGTATATGCAGAGACAGGCTTTCCAAACACAGACAAACATGGACAGAGCATGTTCCTCCAGCAACTTCCTGTGATGCTTTGTTGACTTGTTACTGCTTTTGTTGACATCTCTATATGCAATGTTGCTGGAACAACAATTTTCCATGATTCACATTGCAAGTGCTGATGCCTGTCTTGACTTGATGACATGCCTACATTGTAATAGAACTGATTTTTGGAAAACAAAGCAAATGGAGGATTCCTGTGCGGATCTGTTTGGTCTTCACACTGTAGATGATTGGGTTAAGTACTGGTGGAACCAACAAGTAGATATGAGCCATTAAGATGTGAATGAGGGGAGAGGAATGTTTGGCAAAACGATGGACAATAGACAATCCTATCATGGGCACATATAGAATTAGCACAGCACAAATATGGGATGCACATGTGTTGAGTGCCTTAAGCCTACCCTCACGGGATGCAATTTTTAACACTGAGTGAAGGATTAAAACATAAGATACAAAAATGCCCAGGAAGTCCATTCCCCACAACAAAGAAATGAGTACTAGTCCATATATGACATTGAATCTGATGTCAGCACAAGCCAGGCGAATCATGTCCTGGTGCAAACAATAGGAATGAGAAAGGACATGAGAACCACAGAAGGGAAAGAAGGCTAGACGGGCTATAAGTGGAATCATCAAAATAGAACTTCTGAGCAGAGCAGCAGTTCCAATCTTGGCAATAAGTTTCGGCGTGAGAATGGTAGCATATCGCAGGGGGTGGCAGATAGCCACATAACGGTCAAGGGCCATGGCCAAGAGCACAGATGATTCAGTGAAGGAAAAAGTATGAATCAGAAACATTTGGACTACGCAGATATTAAACTGGATTTCTCGGGAAATAGACCACAACACCCTGAAAAGTGACATCATGGTGGGCAGGGACATGGCCATGTCAGTGAGTGAAAGCATAGCCAGGAAGTAATACATGGGCTCGTGGAGTCTGGGGTCTGTCCTCACAATGTGCAGGATCATACAGTTGCCTGTTATTCCAACAAGGTAAAGGAAGCAAAATGGAATGGAAATCCAGTGATGAAATTCCTCATAGCCAGGGATGCCTGTGAGGTAGAATGTAGAGGACACAATGGTGCTGGAGTTTGAGGTTGCCATTGGGCTTACTGATAGAGCTCAATCCAATCCCAAGGTTATTCTCTAATGTGGGAGGCATTGACAAGGTCAGGATCTGTGTCATGGGGTGGAGGGAGAGGACAGCAAATGATAAGGGCAGCAATAATTTTTAAAAGCCTTTAGTGCTTACATAGATTCACTCCTTAATCCTTTCTTCATCTGTACTGCATCATCTCCATTTCATTGTTCGTTAACATCAAAGCACAATATCTACTTTACTGCCATCAAAACATTGCAGTCAGCTTCCCAAATGCAAGCCCATTAAAGCCCTCTCTGATCTTAAGGGTGAAAAAAGAGATCTTAAGTGAATTGGGAACCTGAAAGGGCAGCAGCAGAATACAACACTATGACAGCAAATGCTGAGATTAATTGTGAAAGAATGTGAATCAGCTTGGAAAAATTGAACGGAGGAAAAGAGATTGAGCAGGAAAATAAATGACAGAAAGGTTTAATGACACATAAGTTTGAAGATCCCTTGATGAAATTCATTACTTTGCATAGTAACCCAAAACACACATACACACACACCATATCAAGATGTAAATCACCTTTTAATCTTTTGATCTATCACCAAGCTCCTCTAGTACTATGGACTACATGATGTGCTTTGTATTCAATCTAGTATCAATTCTGAAATGAAAAACTTCTCCAAGTAGGTTGTAAATGAAACCCCAGGAACATTTGCAAGCTATGAGACTGAATCCATTTTAGCAATCTTATATTCCAATTTTATACATTTGCTAGAGCCTGCTACTTCTTTCATCTTACAATCCTTCATAGTGCTTGATTTATTTTGATAGTCCAATTTCTATTGATCCTGACTAGGTAACTCACCTACATGGGCATGGCATCATTTTCAGCATTTTCCTAAGAAAAAAAGGAAGATGAGGAGGAGTGGGAAGAGGAGGAGGAAGAGTGGGAGGAGACTATTATTGCTTTTTAAATTTTAAAGTCTAGGGAAACTGCAAAGTGGGTTTGAGACATGAGATGTAAAACATTTAAATGTTACTCTCATTTGGGTTAGAGTGGGAGTTTTAAAGTTGCCTGCTGAAATTACATCTGAAATAATCCTTCACCTCAGTGTAGACAAGGATATGGACAGATGCTACCCGAAGAGAAAGTCTGGGGCATCTTAAGTAGGCCTGCTTTTCTGAATTTTTTTCCTATTTCAAGTTGGATGGTACAAGAATGGATACTAGAGAGACAGACAGACAGACACACACACACACAAACACACACACACACACATACACACACAAACACAGAGAGAGAGAGTGGGGGGAGAGAGATTGATTTAAGTATTTGTTGTCTTTTGTCTGAAAAAAAAAAAAAACTAATGTGATGCAACCTGAAATGAGATATGGGTAATATTAAAAACATGAGAAAATAGTGAAACAAACAGATAGATAGGAAGAGGGAGAGAGACAGAGACAGAGACATACAGAGACAGAGACACACAGAGAGAGGGAAACAGAGACAGACAGAGACAGAGAGTCAGAGAGAGTGAGACAGAGAAAATCACTAAAAAAATATCTAATATTTCCTCTTGGCCCTCTTGTCTTCATTTTTTTTGCTGCCTTCCCTCTCCTCCCTTTTGCTTCTCAGCATCCTTCCTGTGTTTTCTTATATCCTCCCATTTATCTTTCTCCCAATCTCACATACTTTGTAGAAAAGTTGTTCCCTCTATAAAGGATGAATCTAACTCTGAAAGAAAGCAGGATGAATTAATAAGGCTCCCTGTAGTCGTCCTTGGAGAGTAATTGCATACATGCAGGAGAGAGGATGTAACCCTGTCAGTGCCAACATTTCAATTTCGGGTTCTTTTCTGTTCTACTATCATGGCAGGATAATGAATTCTCTAGAGATTTTTTAAATATGTGTTGTCTCTGTGTCTGGAAAAGCTGATATGATGCAACCTGTAATGAGATATGGGTTTACACTGAGAACATGAGAACAGTGAAAAGTTTCAGACGTGGTCAAGATTGTGGAAAAACACAGAGTCTATATTTGAGAGCTATAGGTACCTAAATTCAGTTCTATGTGCTAACAGGTATAATATGATTCAGATATTTGGAATGCCTTCTTCAAAAACATTTAGCAATAAAGCCAATTTCATGGCTGAAATCTGATTTTCCAAAATGGAACTCTTCTTAATATTCTACTTATTTCTAACCAAGAAAATAGATCTAGTCTATTTTATCTAACTTTACATAATACATTCACTCAATGAATAATTCATTCATGAATATATCATGAAAAAAGAAATAAGTTATTTATCCTATCTCTGCCAAATTATCTGGTAATCTTAGCCCATAAGTTCAGCTTTGAATATCTCATTATTTAAGAGAATATAGTGGTATCTACATACAGTGATACAGTAGGATAGTAACAAGAACACACCCAATAAAGGGTATACACATGTGAACAGTATGATTGATTGAGTTCTGAAATTCATCACTGTATAGCTGACCATAATATTATATGTTGATCTCTAGAGTCAATGATAGAAAACAGAGAGCGCACAGAAGAACATATATTGAAACACTTAATGTCCTGAGCCTCCATCCACTTCATACTTTGGCTCACGATGTCTTCTTTTCCCTCCAAAATGGTAATTGGTCACTTTCTCTGCATGAAGTCTTTCTGACCTCTTATCTAGTCTTGCTGTTGCTACGCATCAGGACAATCAATAGCAAGCAAGTTTACATCTAGAAATAGATAGATGGATGGATAGATACATATATATATATATATATATATATATATATATATATATATATATATATTCTGTAAACAGGCAAATATATGTGGGCATATATATACATATGTGTGCATATATATATATATGCACATTTGTATATGTACAAATATACATGTGTATAAAAATATGCATGTGTATGTGTGCATGTGTGCATGTGTGTGTGTGTGTGTGTGTATACACACACACAGGCACATAGACACAAACAACTTTCTGTGAACCCTGATTCAAATTTTTTATATCAGACAAATGTGGGCATGACCTGATACTTGTACTTTCTATTCTCTACTTCATTAAAAAAAAACATTATGCACTGTTTCTTTACCTACTGTTAATCTGGAGTTTGGTTACTCCTTTTAATCTAATTTCTTAAGATACATTGATATGTTGATTCTTTAATAGAATATTGTTTATTTTTATGTGATCATTGACTTTATAATCTTCTCTCTTGGCCTCTTAAAATTGTATGTGATATAGCTCCAAAAGTAAGTATTGTTATGCTGTTTATCCATTATCATTTAAATATATAGATATAGATGGATATATGTAAAGATGTAGTTACAGATACAGATATAGATCTAGAGATCTAGAGATCTAGAGATCTAGGGATCTAGAGATATAGAGGTATAGAGGTATAGAGATATAGAGTTATAGAGGTATAGAGGTATAGAGATATAGAAATATAGAGATAGATATAGAGATATAGAGGTATAGAGATATAGAGATGATATAGAGATATAGAGATATAGAGATGATATAGAGATATAGAGATGATATAGAGATATAGAGAGATAGAGAGATAGAGAGATAGATGAAAGAGAGAGAGAGATGAGATATAGAGATATAGAGATGATATAGAGATATAGAGATATAGATATATAGAGAGACAGAGAGATAGAGAGATAGAGAGATAGAGAGATAGAGAGATAGAGAGATATAGTGTTATAGAGATATAGAGATATAGAGATTATATAGATATAGAGATATAGAGATATAGATATATAGATATATAGAAATATAGATAGATGATATATAGATTATAGATATATAGATTATAGATATATAGATATATAGATATATAGATATATAGATGATATACAGATATATAGATATATAGATGATATATAGTTTATAGATATATAGATATATAGATATATAGATGATATATAGATATATGGATATATAGATATATAGATATATAGATATATAGATATATAGATATATAGATATATAGATATATAGATATATAGATGATATATAGATGATTAGATATATAGATGATTAGATATATAGATGATTAGATATATAGATGATTAGATATATAGATGATTAGATATATAGATGATTAGATATATAGATGATTAGATATATAGATGATTAGATATATAGATGATTAGATATATAGATATATAGATATATAGATATATAGATATATAGATATATAGATATATAGATATATAGATATATAGATATATAGATATATAGATATATAGATATATAGATATATAGATATATAGATATATAGATATATAGATATATAGATATATAGATATATAGATATATAGATATATAGATATATAGATATATAGATATATAGATATATAGATATATAGATATATAGATATATAGATATATAGATATATAGATATATAGATATATAGATATATAGATATATAGATATATAGATATATAGATATATAGATATATAGATATATAGATATATAGATATATAGATATATAGATATATAGATATATAGATATATAGATATATAGATATATAGATATATAGATATATAGATATATAGATATATAGATATATAGATATATAGATATATAGATATATAGATATATAGATATATAGATATATAGATATATAGATATATAGATATATAGATATATAGATATATAGATATATAGATATATAGATATATAGATATATAGATATATAGATATATAGATATATAGATATATAGATATATAGATATATAGATATATAGATATATAGATATATAGATATATAGATATATAGATATATCTTCCTTGTCCGTGGGGTTGCATCTCTGTATAGTTCTCAGGGTGTTATATTCTTTGCTCTTAATTAAGGGTTTTATGGAATTATGGTCAGCCAAGCTGTTTGACATAATTTAATATTTTTTAAAATCTTCTATGACTTATTTTGAATCTACCACATGATCCATCCTGCAGAAATTTCTTCATACTGTTAAGAAGAATGTATGTTTTAGATTTCCTGGATGTAGTCTTTCAGATGTTTATCAGGAACCGCTGGTCCAGAGTAAAGTGTTAACTCCATTTTGCTGTTAAGTGTTTGACTGACTGTCATCAATCCAATATAATATCATTATATTGAAAGGGAGGTGTTGATGTCTTCTATTAACTATATGTTGTATTTTGTCAGTTGCTTTAGGTTCTCTTAATGTATGTGTATATATATGTATACACACACACATATATGTATATACATATATGTATATATACACATATATATTTACTATGATATTGAGTAATATACATTTACATTTTTCCTGCTGTATTAATCTCTATATCATTATATAGTGAAACTTTTTGTCTCTTTTTTACTGCTTTTTATTTATACATTATTTTCTCTTATAAATGTATTTCTGCTTTTGCTATATTCCATTTTCTAGGAATATCTTATTTCATCCTAGTCACATTCAGTACATAAATCTCCTTAGGAAAAATTTTTTTCATAATCAATATGCGGTTTTCTTCTTTTAAATCTATTTCATTTCTGTATCTTTTAACTAGGTATTTTAATTCATGCGTATTTACTATGGTTATTGGTGCATGAGTCCCTAGGCCCAGCATCAACAAGAGTGGGGGTTTTTCAAGGACTAGGGATATCTGGTAGACAAATAAGAAAACATCAATTGAAGAAACTGACAGGGTTGTTCATTTCTGTGAGAGCTTTCTGAACTCAGGAGTGAGAATGCTCATATGGACTTGACTCAGCCCCAGTCTTTTGTTGAAATAATACAGGGAAGTTGGGTTACAAAGCTTATGGGGGGGGTAGGTAAATGTTTCTCTATTTTCCTTTGCCAATATTTTCTTGTGATTCAGAGTAGCACAGATGTAGAACAGAAAATGAAAACTATAAAATCTCAAACATAAAATTCTTGTAGCAAACACAATGTTTTTATATCTCCCGACCACCAGTCTCTGGTAAAGTCAGTAGCAACAGTATTTTGGTTACAAAGTCAGAATCTTTCAGACATTTGTGAGTACAGTTTCATAAAAGAGTAAACATGAGGTCATATTGATGACCCTGTGTCCCAAGCTATTGTTCTCGCTGGCAAGAACACACTCGGAAGACTGGATTCTTCTGCAGCAAAAGCTTTATTGCTTCTTCAGGAAGGAAGACCCCGAACCCGGAAAATGGTGCTGCTTATATAGCCCTCAGCGTGGTGTGTCAGCACCTGATTTGTTGCTCGCCCATCACCTCATTACTACACCCCGAGATAGGCAGTGACTTGGCATGAATTCACTCTCGCATGTGCACACAAGTCCTGTTTATTAGTTAGGCACAGCGGAAGCCAGCGCCATCTGGTAATGGAGATTGCTCACGGTTCTCCACATCTCCCCCTTTTTGTTTTATTAAAATGAGGCTGGACTAGGTCTGTGTAATTATGTCCATCGGCTGTGGCTCCTGTCTTAGGTCGTTCCTCTAATGTCACAACCTTTCCCGTCATAGGGTAACCCTATCGCCACAAGGCCCCGTGTCTTAGGTTGATCTGTGCATGAGGAAAGTTGCCTGTTCCTGGATACCACAGTGCTATGTGACAGTAACTACTAAATGACCTAGGGTGAACTCTATCAAAGAGGCCAGCCAAAAAATGAAGAACTCAAATGCCGACTAATCCTTGAGCATAGATAGCCAGATTTTGGGTGAGGCCCCTTGTTCAATGGCCGCAAGTGCTTGAGCAATGACGACCTTGTCACATGTTTGTTGGGCTCTGAGTTTGCAAACCAACCAGAGCATGAACACCAGTCCACAGCAGATGGCAGTACCAAATAAACCTACCCCCACCCATTCTTTAAAATAAGAAAATGCAGATGAAATCCAGGAGGAGAGGCCCTCTGTTAATGACAGGTCCACTCGCGTTGAGTTGATCCTTAAAACTGCCGCCCTCAGGGCCTCAAGAATCTCATTGAACCCCTCAGACCAATTTCCTGCAAGATACAAGGAGAGCTGTCTAGACAGATTAGCCCCAAGAGTAAAATTTTCATATTGGACACTGGTAATACTCAGAGCGCCCAATTTTCTTTCACAACCCAACTGGGCCAACTGGTATAGGACGCCTATAAGTTCCTCAACCAGGTCAAGGTGCTGATTCAAAATCATCAGCCCTCCCTTCAACTGGGCACTAGCAGAAATTTGGACATTGATGGCATCAGTCAGATCGACTGAAAGCTGATTTAATTTTGTGACTGTTTGGACTATACTAGCCATAGCGTACCCTGCAGCTGTAGCAGCAGCTGCACTGGCTGAAATTGCTATGATCACGGCAGCAGTAATACCAAAATCTTTTTTGTTGTTGTTGTTGAAACAGGGATAAGGTGGAGGGTGTTTCCACCGGAACAGGGATCCAACGTGGGATCCAGGCCACCATGGCGTGGGTGTCCTTTGTTACATCCCAACCTTGAGAAATCCAACAAGACTTATTTACACAGCTTTCAAATGAATCATTAGACAAAATAAACAAAAAGGGAGCATAGGCACATACTGGAGTCGATATATAGCTGGTTGAATTAATCTGTGTCTTATTTAAACCAGAGATTTTTTTCAGTATGAATTATATATATTTTTTGTTGGTCTATATGCCCCAATCAGGATATAATTGGAGAGACCAGTGTAAATGGCCTTTCCTACAGCACCTCCTTTTAAGAAAACAAGGGGATTAAGATCTGTATGGCTTCCATTAATCCCACAAAGTAGCCATTTGCAGTAAGGGCTCATTCTGCGGTCCTGCAAGAAGAGGCCCGTTCTCATTACAAACTCTTCTTTAGGCCCAAACAACATATTGGGGGAGAAGGTAAAATATTTGTGCTCATCAATCCATCTAGCTACAGACGACTGGCAATCTGACCATGGTGGCAACTCCCCTACATCCTCTCCACCACAATGAGGAGCATCCTGGGTTGACGAGGACTCTCTGTCTCATTCCAATTAGGAGACGGAAATGTATCCTTTAGCCAGAGTGTCGATTGCCAGCAAAACCATGTAACATGAATACTATCATTACTTCCTTTTCCTCGGGTTTGGGTGAGATTTACAGTCCCACTATCCAAAAATGATCCTAACATATGGATACTGAGCTGAATACAGTCCCCCTTTTGCGATAATTGAAAACATAAGGAACCCTGTTCTTGGAGGGAGCGATTTTCTCCTAACGGGACCAGTAAAGGGTCAAATGGCAAATATGGTAAGTCCAGTTTTTTATTAGTAGTAAAGAATTTTGGAAAAACTATAGCATCATAGCGAACTGGCATTGGTTTAGGGAAAGCCGAGAGAATGGCCCATCTCTGTTCACCCATCATACTAGGAACCTGAGACAATTTCAGCATTGTCAGAATCAGGAGCAGTCCTCGGGAGGTCAGCATCTTCCACACCATCCTTAACCACATCCACACCATCTTGCGGGTGAGACGTTCCAGCAGCCAAATTGGGTTGTCTTCACTGTGTGGAAAAACACAGACAGCTCCCCTGGATATATATCAAAAATATTTACACACACACATAAACTATCATAGGAAAACAAATTATATTTTCAACTGAATATTTCTCATAAGTATACAGAAATTTGTCTTCTTTATAGAATATATGTCATAAGGTTGTATTTGTGTGTCTGTTGTGTATATAGTATTGTGTATGTTTGTGATGAGATAGACATGCAAAGAGAAGAAAAATGAGGGAGATGGGTTGAAAACTGAACTCTGAAATAAAGCATTCACATCTAGAGAAGATATGTAGACATTCTTAGATCTGCATAAAACAGTCTTGTCAGTAAAATTTTGTTTCTGAAAAATGCCATGTGAAATCCCATTCAGTCTCTGATTGTGTGAATCTAGGTGAGAGCATAACACAGAAGGAATATTCTCAGTACCAGCTGCCAGTCTAGTTGAGAAGCCATATGTCTACAGGCTGAAGCAGCATGCCCCATCTCAACAGCACCATCTTCAGGCCTTCAGTGCTGACTCTGACTGGGATTCCTGGCTTGGAGTCTGTGCAGTTCTGGATTGGGATTCCTTTTTGTATCATGTACAACATCGCACTTTTGGGGAATTCTCTACTCCTAGTTGTCATCAAAATTGAGCGAAGCCTCCATGAGCCCATGTACCTCTTCCTAGCAATGCTTGGAACAACAGACATTTCTCTTAGCACTTCCATCTTACCAAAAATGCTAGGTTTATTCTGGTTTAACCTTCCAACCATATGCCTGCCTCTTACAGTTGTGGCTGATTCACACCTTCCAGGGTATTAAATCAGGCATCTTGTTTGCCATGGCAATGGACCATTATGTGGCAATCTGTGATCCTCTAAGACATGCATCCATTTTTACCCAGCAACTCCTCACTCAAAAAGGAGTAGGAGTCACACTCAGAGCAGCCCTGTTTGTAGTTCCATGTCTCTTTCTCATCAATTGCAGGTTGAAATTCTACTGGACCACTGTTGTTTTTCATTCATATTGTGAGCACATGGCCATTGTGAAGCTGGCAGCAGAAGATATTCATGTCAACAAGATCTATGGTCTGTTTGTGGCCTTCAGTATACTTGGAATAGACATAATTTTTATCACACTCTCCTACGTTAGAATATTTATAACTGTCTTCAAGCTCCCTCAAAAGGAAGCAAGACTCAAAGCTTTTAACACATGTTTTGCCCATATTTGTGTCTTCATGGAGTTTTACCTTCTGGCCTTCTTCTCCTTTTTTACACATAGGTTTGGCTACCATGTTCCATCTTACATTCACATTCTCTTGTCCAACCTTTACCTACTTGTCCCACCTTTGCTCAATCCTATTGTTTATGGTGTGAAGACCAAACAGATTCGAGATCAAGTGTCCAAAATTTTGTATTGTAATTAGTCTTATTGATGTTTCATTTATTTACTTTTGTTGCAAATAGCAAATCTCACTCAAAACTTTGCTTCCGCTCTCTCTCTCCCTCCCTCTCTCTCTCTCTCTCTCTCTCTCTCTCTCTCTCTCTCTCTCTCTCTCTGTGTGTGTGTGTGTGTGCAAAAACATGTAAAAAAAAAAAAAACAGAGTTCAAAATACTGTCCACCTTGTTACCTTGGTTGTTGTTGCTGTTTTATGTTTTTTCTTGTTTGAGACTGGCTTTTTTATGGCCTGGAATTCACAATTAGATTGCTCTGGCAGGGAAGTCTTCATTTGCCTTTCTAGTCCTTGAACTAATGTCTGTGCCATCATAGTCAGCTTTTTACATTTGTTCTATTTATTGAATTTATGTTTGAGCAGCAAGCATTTAAATAACGGAGGTAACTTGAAAACCTGTGTTCCTAATAAGTGTTTAATTTATTTCTCCATGATCAGGTACTAAATTTTCATTTAAATTTTTTCTTACAGTGTGGTAAAACTTTGACTACATCTTAGCTAGTTTAATCTATTTCTGTTATAGATGTAATTGAAACAAGTCTAATCATGATTAATCTTAATTTACCATAAAAGATCGTTATATTTGCATACAAATTAAACTTTTAAAAATGAACACTTTTCAAAAAGTAACTGCATATTAATCATTTTATGTTCTATTAAAAATATAAAATGGTATTGAAACCACTATGAATGTACTTCATTTTAATGTAGTTGTTATCACTTGTTTTCAATACTTTTATTAGGTATTTTCCTCATTTACATTTCCAATGCTATCCCATAAGTCCCTCATACCCTCCCCCCTACTCCCCTTCCCACCAACTCCCACTTTTTGACCCTGGCATTCCCCTGTACTGGGGTATATAAAGTTTGCAAGTCCAATGGACCTCTCTTTCCATTGATGGCCGACTAGGCCATCTTTTGATACATATGAAGCTAGAGCCAAGAGCTCCAGGGTACTGGTTAGTTCATAATGTTGTTCCACCTATAGGGTTGCAGATCCCTTCAGCTCCTTGGGTACTTTCTCTACCTCCTCCATTGGGGGCCCTTTGATCCATCCAATAGCTGACTGTGAGCATCAACTTCAGTGTTTCCTACGCCCCGGCATAGTCTCACAAGGGACAGCTATATCTGGGTCCTTTCAGCAAAATCTTGTTAGTGTATGCAATGGTGTCAGCATTTGGAAGCTGATTATGGAATGGATCCCCGGATATGGCAGTCTCTAAATGATGCATCCTTTTGTCACAGCTCCAAACTTTGTCTCTGTAACTCCTTCCATGGGTGTTTTGTTCCCAATTCTAAGAAGGGGCATAGTGTCCACACTTTGATCTTCGTTCATCTTAAGTTTCATGCGTTTAGCAAATTGTATCTTATATCTTGGGTATCCTAAGTTTCTGGGCTAATATCCACTTATCAGTGAGTACATATTGTGTGGGTTCCTTTGTGATTGGGTTACCTCACTCAGGATGATGCCCTCCAGGTCCATCCATTTGCTTGTTTTCAATTTTTTAATCACACTCAGCATCACTATTAGAATAGTGAAATGCAGCCTGTTCGTTGTATCTTGTGAAATGAATGTAAAGGGAGGTATTGATACTAAGGTCTAGTTCCTTAATTGATTCTTAGATTTGTCAATCAAGAAAGCTGGGAGCCAATTGCTGGGCAGAAGTTACAAGTTGGACTTCTGGGTCCAAAGGGGAACAGGAGACACAGGGAAAGAGAGAGGGACTTTATCTGCAAGGATTTGGATCTAGTAAAGCAGCAGTCATGTAAAGTCGAAGGCAGCTAGGGACTTTAGCCTCCTCTACAGGTGGGGACCAAGAAGGTTAGTGAGGGCTAGCTGGTACAAGCCACTAAGTTCAGGGCAAGAGAAGAAACAGAGATAATAATTGAAGAGGACATGACTTTCCAGGCAAGAGACTCTGTGCTCAGCAATTGTGCCTAGCCATCAAGTTCTAAAATAATAAAGCTCTCTGTGTGTCCTTTATCTGCATATTCTAGGGAGGAGGTTGGGGGGTGGATGGGGGCAGATGACTCTCAGAAAGGCTGGTAAAGAGAGAGGTCAGGTTGTGGCTGGAGGCAGCCAAGCTGGGAGCCAAGCTGGATCAAAAGTGGTTAGGAAAGAGAAGCCAAGTCAGTTTTGGTGGCTGAGTAGAACAAAAGGGAGCCAGGAGTGAGCTGGCAGCACAGCAACTACAGGGCACAGGAGGTAGCATGTTTTTATAACCAACAAAAGAATATTAATTTGACAATAATTTTTGAATATATACATTTGTACTTAATTGTACTCTCCTCTTTTCAAGATCATATATGATGTATCTTATGACCATCTTTCTTATGAACATTGAAGCAAAAATCCTCAATAAAATTCTTGCCAACTGAAACCAAGAACACATCAAAACAATCATTCACCACAATCAACTAGGATTCATCTCGGGGATGCAGGGATGGTTCAATATTAGAAATCCATCAACATAATTCACTACATAAAGAAACTAAAAGAAAAAAACACATAACCATTTCATTAGATGCTGAAAAAGCATTTGACAAAATTCAGGATCACTTCATGTTAAAAAACTTGGAAGGATCAGAAATTCATGGCCCATACATAAACATACTAAAAGCAATATACAGCAAACCAGTAACCAACATCAAATTAAATAGAGAGAATCTTGAAGCAATCCCCTAAAATCAGGGACTAGACAATGCTGCCCCCAATCTCTCCCTATCTATTCAACATAGTACTTGAAGTTGTACCTAGAGTAATGAGAAAACAAAAGGAGGTCAAAGGGATAGAAATTGGAAAAGAAGTTAAACTATCACTATTTGAAAATGATATGATCGTATACTTAAGTGACCCCATGATTCCACCAGAGAACTCTTAAAGCCAATAAACAACTTCAGCAAAGTGACTTGGTATAAAATTAATCAGTAGCCTTTCTATACTCAAAGGATAAAAGGGATGAGAAAGAAATTACTGAAACAACACCCTTCATGACAATCACAAATAATATACAAGACCTTAGTGTGACTCTAACCAAGCAACTGAATGATCTTTATAGCAAGAACTTCCAAGTCTCTGAAGAAAGAAATCAAAGAAGATCTCAAACGATGGAAAGATGTCCCATGCTCATGGATTGGCAGGATTAATCCATTAAAAATGGCCATCTTGCGGAATGTGATCTACAGATTCAATGAAATCCCCATCAAAATTCCAACTTAATTCTTCATAGACTTAGAAAGAGCAATTTGCAAATTCATTCATAATAACAAAAGCCACAGGATAGCAAAAACTATTTTCAACAATTAAAAAAAACTTCTGAGGGAATCATTATTCCTGACCTCAAGCTGTATTACAGAGCAATAGTGATAAAAACTGCACTGTATTGGTACAGTGACAGTGTTTTCAGATGCTTATATTCTACTCAGTCTCACATGGTGTGTCCTCTGCCAGGAATTCCTTACCTTGGTGTGATACTGGTGAACTGATCTTATTCTCTAAAACTAGTTGTTTAGTTACTTTATTTTTCTTTTTGTACTTTGTACTTTGTACATTGTGTGTGTGTGTGTGTGTGTGTGTGTGTGTGTGTGTGTGTGTGTGTGTGTGTGTGCCTGTGTGCCTGTGTGTTTTGACACATGCATACCGGGTGACCACAGAGGTCAGAGCCTCTGGAACCAGAATTGCAGACAGTTGATAGCCACAGTACCTCTGTTGTGACTGGAGCACAAAGCCTCTATAAGAGCAGCCAGTACTCTTAAACACTAAGTCATATCTCTGGCTACCCATATTTTTATTTTTGTGGTCATTTCTCCCAAGATGTTTTCTTTTGGGCTATATTTTGTTCTTCAACATTCATTGTTTTTGGCTATTGTAGTCAAACTGTTATATCAGTATGTACGTGCAGTTTTGTAATTTGAATAAATATTCAATTATATAAAATATTGTAACTTAGTGTCACACACTTTTTCTCATAAAACTATCACCTAATAAGTAATGTCTTCAATGACCTCTCTCATGTTTGCTTCAGTGTTCTTACTTAGTAATCACTGAAATAAGAAATTTAAAAGATAAAAATGACTTTTTTGGGGGGTTGCATATATAAAATTTACCTGTGCTGCTCATGAATGAATATTTAAGAAAATAGAATTATTTGCATATCGACTTGACTGTTGAAAACAAACAAACAAAAAACAAGAAATGGGAATCAGGCAGGCATTCATCCTTGTATCTCAAGCTGTTAGACCCTGAGGAAATCAAAACAAAAGCTAACTGAGGGATCTATTAACATATCAAAGTGGATGCTGGCTGCTAGGTTCTCCCAGCATCTCCCAGCATTGCAGGTACCTTTTACAGCATCCTAGCTCTTCTCAGCATTTCTCATCCCAGCACTTTACCTTAAACTTCTGTAGCTCCAGCATTTCATTCTCTTCCTCCATGCTCTTCCCTATATAATCCAGCCATTCTTACCATGGGCTCTTTTTTCTCTACTCTTTTATCTTCTTTTACCTCTTTCCTTCTGCTCTTTCTCTTGTCCTTCCCTCTTCTTCCTGTCCCTTTACTTACATCCTGGCATACTCTGCTGGCCATATTCAATCTGTACTTTCCAGATGCCTGTGGGTATTCAGTTCTTCATATCTACAATCAAAATACTCTCTTCAACCATACCTAGGAATGGTCATGCCCTCATTTTCATTCAACAGCTATATAGAAATAATGCTTTTAATTAGGAAATAAAATTTCATTAAATTTTATACTACCCTTGAAGGTTTCTAATGAATAATAAATCTGATGAAAATACAAACTGATATTTGGAATGCCTGGACTTCCCCTTGAGGACAGAAGTCACAGACATCAAATAGGAAAAAACTTGTAGCTGAAAAATTAGCATCTAAGAAGATATCAGTGAATGCTCTAGGTTTTGATAATGATTTAACCTCTAGGAAAATAAATTCAGATATGATGCATTTGTGGTGGGCATTACTGTGTGTATGAATCTATGGAATTGTGGACTCCCAAGTTTACCATCTTTTCTGACCAGGGATTCTATTACAGGTTCACAAATAAGATGTCCTATCCTCCTCTGCCATGTAGTCAACGTCACTGTGACGAAGAAACCTGAATTCTGAATCCTCTGCTCAAAGTCCACTTCAGTGACCTTGAATGTACTTTATAGACTACTTTCAATTTTAGATGTAAGGTATTCATATTATGCACATTTTAATGTCTATATTCTTCTTCTCTAATTAGGAACTGTTTTTATGGTGGGGTAAGATCTGCTTAATCTGTATAATTCCGGTCCTCACTGTCCCATCCCTGAGCCTTTGATGATTTACACTGTAAACACTATACAGCACAAGATTTTAAATAACTCTACTGCCTCCAACTGATACAGATTTTCAAGTTGTGTCACAGGGCTTGTAGACTGCCCTAAAAACTGTTCTTCACTTGAGTTCTGAGCATACTCTCAAGAACTATACTTTGGCTAATTGGCTATATTTATTCCCTAGAGCAGTTCTTCTTAAGGTTCTCTACTTGTTAACCATTTTCTTTCACGTACTTTTAGACTACCATCACATAGGTATATATTGTAAGCTTATTAATTAAAATTAATGTAATAAGTCTTAAAGAAATTTATTTGAACACAACTTTCTGGGTTCCCATAAATTTACTAGTTGCTAAAGAGTAAGATAAAATTACTTATTTAAGAAAGATGTGATTGTTTATATTGGCATAAAATATTAAAACTTCTTTGAACATCTGCTATTGCAAGATATTGAGTATCATTGTTAGCATTCTGTCTGAGGTCCACCCCACAGTAACCTGGAAACAGCCAAGTAGGCCTGACCCAGTATAAAAGGGGCTGTTTGCCCCCTCCTCCCTCTCTTGCTCTTCTCTCTTTTTCTATTGTTCTCTTGACTTCTTGCTCCCACTTTGTCCCCTCACTCCTTCCCCATTCCCTTCCCCCCTCCACGTCCTCATGGTCTCTCTCTCTCTCTCTCTCTCTCTCTCTCTCTCTCTCTCTCTCTCTCTCTCTCTCTCTCTCCCTCTACTACCCTCTTGACTCCCCTACCAATAAATAAACTCTATTCTATATTATACTGTCATGTGTCCAATCCCTTCGGGTAAGGGATGCCCTGGTATGGGTCTGCTGGGACATCCCCTTCTCTCTCTCTCTCTCTCTCTCTCTCTCTCTCTCTCTCTCTCTCTCTCTCTCTCTCTCTCTCTCTCTCCCTCTACTACCCTCTTGACTCCCCTACCAATAAATAAACTCTATTCTATATTATACTGTCATGTGTCCAATCCCTTCGGGTAAGGGATGCCCTGGTATGGGTCTGCTGGGACATCCCCTTCCCCTATACCTGACCACACCCCCATAGAACATATTCCTTCTCCCCTCATCTTTTCATAAACACATCATATGATAGCAGACTCAGATTTAGAAACAATGCAGGTTTTCATCCCACCTTAGCTATCTCTAACCCAGGTATCTCTAGTCCCCATTCCCCACTGGTCAGAGTAACAGCCAACTGCATTGTCCCAGGGAAGAGTTCTTGAGCTTGGAGCTCCCTCTGTGCTGCAACAACCCTCATTTTAGGGCTCTTTCCCTTGGGTGAGACTTTCCCCTCTCCATTTGAGACAATTTCTTTCTCCTGGCTGAGAAGCTTATATCAGAGTATACATGTGTAAAATTCTGAAAGCAATGATAAATTAAGCATAATTTCATCTCTAAAGATGAAAAAATATTTTAACATAACTCAAACTTTTTCGTGACAAAATTCCTGTTGAAACTATGAGTTGAAGGATCTTATATTAACATAAGAAAAGATATGTATAGTCAATGTTGCAAATATTATGCTTAATGGGAAAAACAAAAACTAAAATTATTTCCTCTAAAATTATAACTGTAGAAAAGATGTTTATTTTCTCTTCTTGAGTTCTTATCCAGAGCAATAAAACCAAGAATATATATATACATATGCATATATATATACATATTCAAATACATATATACACATATACATATATATATGCATATGAATTCAAAAGTAAAACAAAATATTTAGTGTCTATTTTATAAGATAATTTTCTGTATTTTAATTGAATTTCTTTCACAAAGGTGCTCATCATTTTTTTATTAATAAATAAAATTCAACTTAAAAATATGTCTGTGCCTTCATTTGTACCTCTTTTTAAAACCAGCTATCACAATTTATGCATAAGGCATGTCTTTCTTTTGCTAGCTCATCATATTGATAGCTACATATTGCCTCAATAGCACTAGTTCTTTCGACAGTGTAGTACACATTAAAGAAATCAATATTTTAGCTATGTTCCTTTCTGATTGACATTCTTTATATAGATATGTATCTTTGGCCTATGTTAATTTCCACATCTCAGAAGCATTGTTCTGAATATTTGTCTAAGGCCAGCATTCTGTTTTAGCTCAATTCATACCAACTGCAATTCTATGTTTCCTCTTCCCATATTTTGGAGTTGCAATTTTCCATGTAACCTCATTTTTTTGATAAATGAAAAAAATATTAATTTTTATTTTGTGTGGGTTTTCTTTTACATTTTCATAACATTACAGATGACATTTGACAAATTTTAATACACTGCAATCAAAATTTCCATTGCTACATTTTTTTACTCTGAAATATCATCGTGAATATATATACATTTATCTATATTTATAGACGTAGTGAAATAAACAAGAAGATGATAACAATGGATGAATATACCCAGGCATAGTATCACACACCTTGGGTCCAAGCACTTTGGAGGCAGAGGCAAATGGATTTCTCCAAGTTGAAGGACATTCAACATAGCAAGGACATTCTACATAGCAAGACCCTGTCTCAAAAAGAAACCAGACTATGAAATTTGAAGATACCCAATGAAATATTAAATAATTTTATCAGCAGTTTTAATAAAATTAAATATTGAAGATAGATACAGAAGGATGATATATGTGTAATAAATATCTTCTATTAATTAGCACATTGAGGGAAAAGTGGCAAATAAGGCTATTACACTACTACATTAAAACAGCATTCCTCCAACAAAAATTGTATTGAAATATTTTAGTATTCAAAATTTTTGTTTTTGAGAAAAAAGAAGACTCACCACTCGTTCACGAATCTGTTTGGTCTTAGCACCATACACCAAGGGATTGACAGTGGGGGACACTAACAGGTAGAGGATTGCAAAGATTATGTGGATACTTGCAGGCACATTCTTGCCAAAACGATGAGTTAGGAAACTGAACAATGCAGGTGTATAGAAGGCAAGAATGGTGCACACATGGGCAACACAGGTGCCCAAGGCTTTAGAGCGGGCATTCTGGGAAGAGAGCCGAAATACTGCCTGGAGAATTTTTATGTAGGATGTGACTATGAGCCCAAGGTCAAATATTGTCACTGAAAGGGCCACCAAGATTCCATATATTCTGTTCACCTGAGTGTTACCAGTAGCCATCTTCACCACAGCCATGTGCTCACAGTACGCATGATGGATGACATATTTGGTGTAGTACAACAGCCTTTTAATGAGAAGCGGACATGGCATAATCATAAGTATAGCTCGGCTTAGGCCAACTAGACCTATTTTAATCACCATAGGTGTTGTCAGGATTGATGTATAGTGCAGTGGGATGCAAATGGCCACAAAGCGATCAAATGCCATGGCTACTAGGATGGCTGACTCCATGATGCACAGTGTATGTATAAAAAACATTTGTGTTAGACAGGCATCAAAGTTGATCCAATGTTCATCAAACCAGAAGATGCCAAGCATCTTCACAGCTGTAGAACAGGTAAGACACATGTCATTCATTGCCAGCAGGCAAAGGAAGAAATACATAGGCTGGTGGAGACTTGGCTCCAGCTTGACAGTAGTAAGGATTATGCTGTTCCCCAGCAGGGTCAGTGCAAAGAGAAGACAGACAGGGATGCCAATCCAGCAGTGAAAGTTTTCCAACCCAGGAATACCAACCAGGAAGAAAGATGCAATATGATGTGTAGCATTGCCTGCCATATTAAAACTAGGTCGAGGCCAGCCTGGTCTACAGAGTGAGTTCCAGGACAGCCAAGGCTACACAGAGAGACCCTGCCTCGAAAAACCGAAAAAAAAAAAAAAAAAAAAAAAAAAGAAAAACTAGGGATGTAAACAAACAAACAAACGAACAAAACCCAAAACGCAAAAAACAAAAAACAAAAAACCTAGAGATGTTGCGAGTGCAAGTTTAATAATATGGTAACCAGAAAAATGCCCATCAGGCAGAAAATATGAGTGCTAAGTTAATTTTAATTGTTTTTCTTTGGTAATGTAGAGTCACTTTATATAATGCACCTTGAATACTAGACGGCTCTCAAAACCTTTGTAAATCCTCAGGAAATTTTTTTTTAACCTTTAGTAGCATGGAAACTACATTTGGAGGCACAGGATCTGCATTTGCAAAAAAAGATGTTACATTTACTCAGATTTTTTCCTGATATTATCATGTAATTAAATCTTATTACAGGTATTTCATTTGCTATTACACAGGCAGTTAATAGACTAGTCATAAGTGTAAGCATAGAATGCAAACACACCAGCAATCAGCAGATATTTCATGACATCACTTATCGGAGGACACTTTTATCCTGAGGAAACCTAGCTCAATTGTTGAAAAGCAAAAACATATAATAAGAATAAAAAAATTCAATTATAGAAGTAGGTGCTTTACAATCCACCAAAGGTAAATTTAGATGTATTTTAGGTTGTCAAAAGTGACCACTATGAAGATTTAAAGATCCTCTTTATTTCATTTTCTGCTTCAGATCTGGATGATGCTTCATTATATGAATAGAATGAATATTCCATCAGCAGAGGAGGCTCATTTTATGCTGAGAAAGGGAAGAAGAAAGAAACAGAAACAAATTAGATTGGTTATTGCAACATTATTTTCCTTAGAAGATGAAGACAAGAAGAGAGATCACTCATTAGTTGGCATTAGGTCACACCAGTCTGACATTTTTGGAATGACTAATGCTGATCACAAGACTCTCATCTGAAAATTTTGATTGTTATTTGCTACTTTGTTCTTTTTGAAAAGCATTTATTGTAAGTAATTTATTCCATGTAGTGTGCACACATGTGCCATGGCACACATGTGGAAGACTGGTTTCAGAAGTCATTCCTCTCCATGTGTTCCCTGGGATTGATGTAGTTCATTTGGTTTAAGAGTAGGCACCTTTCCCCTCTGAGCCTTCTAACTAGTACATATTTCTTGAAGGTCTCATATCTACATAGTTTTGCATTCATTTTGATGACATGGAAGTTTATCATAAGAGATACCCTGGTGATTGTCAATCTAGGATTGGAGAACAGGAAATTCTTGATTTCAAATAGTAACCTGATAAAAATTTTTCCCTAACACTATTAACTCCATAGGGCGATCTCCTGATGGACAAGCTACTATAAAAATATAAAATTAAGAAACAACTTTTTCTTTTTGTGCAGTGAGTTGGTCTCAAATTATTGTTTATAAGCATATTAGTTAGCCAAAATAAATTAATCAATCTCCTTTCTAGGCACAGGCCCTTCCTCCAGCTCTGGGATTTAACTTTCATAGTGTCAGTGGGGATCAAAGACCCAGCAATTCAGTGTTATTTTCTGCAATAATACTAACGGTTTAAGGCTCTTTTCCTGATTATATCCTGACGTTTCTAGCATAGTTGTCTGTCACTCTTGAATTCTAGTTTCCGCCTACCAGTCAAACTGTGAAATATTAATTAGAAGTCTTCATAACACTTTTTTTTCACATATTCTCAAAGGGAAGTATTCATGTCTGTATATCCAAATAACAGTTTTATGAGGAAAAATATAACATGGTATCTGCATTCTGTACTTAATAATTTGCTTCTCAGGACCAATGTAAATTATTATCTGAGGTATTTTGGGGAGTAATTGAAAAATTATCAGGGACATATCAAACACATCAAAAACTCATCATAATAGGAAAACAGTTTTTGAAACTATCACACATCAGGTAAAGCTTATAGCAACACATAAAGAAGTAAATGCAAATATATAAGTCACACCACAATAGGATTACTCTATTTTCACTAACCAGTTTCTAATTTGTAAGCCTGAATATGATATAGTCCTCTGGGAGAATTGTTAAGCCATGGTCAACTTGGCTAATTGCCTCTGGAAGAATCAAACAATCATGAGGCTAATGGTAGTAGACAGAACATGATAAGCAAATACACGATGCTTCGTGATGCTGAGAAGAAAATTAGCTTACCTAGAAATTTAGCCATACAAAGTAGTGAGGAAACTTTGCTAAAATATGAATAAGTATCTTTGGCAAATACATGTTGTTACAATAAAAAATTATTATCTTTCTGATAATATTACCTGCATGAAGACAATATGTGCAATACATTTAAAAATAAAAGGGATTCCCACTAGGATAAGTGTCTTTACAAACTTAGATATGATCTGCTTTGACCAACATTCTCCTCCTCAGGAATTATCTCTGTCACCCAAGCTTCCTTCAAATGAAATCTGGACATTTCCTCTGGGAGGGTCATTCAAATCAGCGGCAGCAGCAACAGACAGGGTGTTGCATGGACTGCCCTCACCTCTAAATTTTTGCTCACACAGTTACTCAACTATTTCCCATTTTCTACAATCTTGGTTTTACTGAAAATAAATTTTTCTTACAATACATTGTGGTTAGTTTTCGTTACCTTACTCTTCCCACTAACACACTCATCCAAATCCATACTCTCTCTCTCTCTCTGTTACTGGAACACAAACACATGAACTACTTTCACACCAAGTTCCCAGCACCCACAATTTGCAGTTACTCAGTCACTGAATCAAATTCCTTCTGTAGAACTTTTTCTTAAGAGTCAATTGAAAGACAAAAGCATATTTTTAATCTAATATTATATATACATATATATGCATATATATTATCTCAGTGTATTGTAACATGCATAACCCTTACTGATTTCCATAAATCTCATATTCCTAACTGTACATCATATTTTCTTCCATGGCAGAACAAGCTACTCAGAAAGTTATCTCTGGGTTTACTTGACACCAGCTCCTCCTCAGCAGCTACTAACACTATTTCTCTTAGAATTCATTTGTTTTTTTAATCATTTTATTCATTTACATTTCAACTGATATCCTCTTCTTAGTTATCCCTCCCCAAACCTTCCATCCCATCCCCTCTCCCTTCTGCCTCTATGAGGGTGATCCTCCACCCACTCCCCCACTCCCACCTTACACCTACACTGGGGCATCAAGCCTCCACAGGATCAAGGGCCTCTCTCTCACTGATGCCAGATAAGACCATCCTCTGCTACATATGTATCTAGAACCATGAATCCCTCCAACTCTTTGGTTGGCTCTTACCTTTTGATTTCTGTCTGCTTTCAGTCTCAATCTTCAGATTTATACCCGAAAGGATTTACAGAAATTGAACAAAGTCAAAATAAAGTCTCAAGAAAAATCTCTGCATCTTATATACTCTGATAATAATTTCATGGATATTTTACCTACATTTAAATTTTCTGCTTTTCTATAAACAACCCATTCATTCACAGTTATTGTTTAAACACCATTCACTTCAAATGTCTTCTTGGAATATGTTCTTCCAAATCATTTCTATCACAAAGTAATGAACTGATATAGTGTTATGACAAATTAACCAAGTTCTTTTGTCCTTCTGTTACCAATATCATATTAAATAATACTCCTCTGCCAAGCCAAATTATTAAGCTCTGTATGTGAGCCCTTTAGTGAGTGTGGTTCTTTCCTTTCTATTCCACTTGTCTTTATCTTGAAGACTGCTTTAATTTCTATGATGCAGAAGATATTTAGAAAGAACTGATTCATAATACAGTGCAGACTTTGAGTCAGATAGCTCGCTATGGTTGCTTTCTAATATAGTTGTACACCTCCCAGGAGACACCTTGGATTTGGAGAGCTGTTGATCCTTAGAGACAAAAGATCAAAGAAAGCAGAATGGACAGGAGAAAACACAGGACATAACAATGCCCCTCTGCACCACCATATTATCTCTGTGAATTCCACAAAGCTCATAGGTTATTAATGAATATCAGTCCCAAAACTGGACTTATATTTTTGAGCCACTTCTCACAGACAGAGAGGTTTGATTCTTCTTGGGTTTTGGCTGCTTCGTTCACTTCTATACATTCAAGGTCTGGGGAGATGCTCAATACCTAAGAGCAATGGCTGAAATCAGACCTGGGTTCAGTTCTCAGCACCCACATGGAGACTCACAGCCATCTGTAACTCCAGTTACAGCGATATAACACTCTTTCAGGCTTCTTTAGGCCTCTGGCATGCATGCAGCATGCCAATATGCCTGCAGGTAAAACCATTGTACACAGAATAAAAACATGATTTTATTAAAAGTAGATACATTTAAAATATGCAATATGAACATACAAATGTCATTTTAAGTTAGTAAACCATAATCTGGTATTTACACCCTTTTTTCATGTATTTTTCTTGTAACTCACTGATTTTTGTTCCCTATGTTATACTATTGAGATAGGATTTTTTAAGAAGGATATGGGTAGGGAGGAAAATAAATAAAGTCTACTCATTATAATTCCTATGTGATCATACCTTGGCCATTGTAAATTAGAAAGGGTCACTGACTCATTCAACTTTATATCTCTAATACTGGTACAGAAACTATTATTTTGGAAAAAGTAAATAATAAAATTATATTCACTGTTTACTTTCATTCTTATGCTACCCGTGAGCAACTAATGAAGAGCAGAGAAGATAAGACTGACTTAAATGGCAAAGAAATCCCTTGAGGAGAGAAGGTATGCACATGAAGTAGAGGAACAAAGACAGCAGTTTTAGCTTAGAATGAAGAAGACAGTTATTATCCTAGGTTGTCACATGATCTCAGAAGTTTTGTGTGTGCAGTAAGTGTGGCTATATGTGTTGGCCTCTCTGTTGTTGGTCTCTTCAGCTGCTCATTCTCTGACATGGCCTACGAGCAAAGAACTGGAGACCTAGGACAGAGCCCAACAGAGGTAGAGGTAATGATTTTAGGCATAGTTATGTGAAATTTGTAGTCCTTCCCCCACCCCACCCAGGCTCTGATGGGAAGTGTGTTTATGTCCTTTTCCTTTAGAGATCATGGATTTAAGAGGTTGTTCAGTCAATGAAGCTCTAAGATGTTAATCAAACAATAGTCTGAATAAGTCTATAATAAGACTCAATAATCACTTTACCTAGCAGATATCATTTCAGTCTTTAAATTTAAACCCACAAAACTAAAATTTTAGTTTATTTCCTGTCACTTCATGCATTCACTTTTACTAAATATAATCTGAGGCATGGAATTGCTCAAAAAGCTGAGAGCACTTACTGTTATTTCAGAAGACTGGCAATTGATTCCCAGCATCTACATAGACAGTCTCACAACAATCTACAACTCCAGAACTAGGAGAGCCAACACCCTCTTCTGACCAGTACAGGTACCTGCATACATATGGCATGCATTCACATACGTAGGAATAAAAGTCAATTTTTATTAAATATGATCTTATTTCTAAAACTCTTAAAAATGGAAATTAAAAGTTCAGTATATGAGTATTTATTTCATTCTATAATCTTCATAATACCATGCTAATTGTTTTTATGCATTATAGGTTTTTTCTTTTTTACTTAATCATTTATTTATGTATTTTTGTTTTTAATTAATTAATTAATATTTTATACTTTATATTTTATTCCCCCATCTACCGTCCAATTTTTCCACTTATTATAGTTTTATTAGGAAAAATTAACATGTTTTTAAGACAATGTACCCCTATTTACCTTTCTTCAATCCTATAAATTATGAGTTTTTGCTTAATTTTTCCTTTTATGAGTATATTATGGTTTGGATACAATATGTCCCCCTCAGGCTATGTGTTTGAGAAGTTAGTCAGAGGCTGTCACTGTTCTGAGTGTCTGTAGAACTGGAGTCTTGCTGGTTGATGTGCATCTCCAGACTTTGAGGTTTGTATTCTCATCATTTTTTCAGATTTAGCTCTCTGCTTCTTTTATTTTTCTCTTATTTTTTAGGGGACTTTTACTCTTACATTTATGTTGTGTGTGTGTGTGTGTGTGTGTGTGTGTGTGTGTGTGTGTGTAAGCATGTAAGTACCTAAGGGAACTGAAATCATTACTTAATGATTTGCTTTCGTGGATGACTACCAAATGTAATAAATTAGAATATACCAACATATTTATTACAAGAGCAGAGCATGGGTCTGACCTAGGCTCTCTGTCCATATATTGATCTTCCAGTAGGACTACTAACAGCAGGAGCAGGAACCTTCTCTAAATCTGTTATGTGCCTTTGAGACCCTTTCCTCCTACTGTGCTGCCTCAATAAGAGAGGATGTTTCTAGTCTTACTGCAAGTTGATATGCCAAGGAAGGCCTACCCTTTTCTGAAGAGATAGGGAAGAGAAATACATGAGGTTAAGGGAAGGTGTGTGTGGGGGGGGAAAGACTGGGAGAAGTAGAGGGAGAGAAAATGTGGTTCAGATGTAAGTTTTAAAAAGGAAAAAAAGATAGCCGAGAACAACATTTTACATTTAAAAACTTCAGGGACAAGACAAGGCTGCTCACTTTCCCTATATCTATTCAATATAATACTCAAAGTTCTAGTCAGAGCAATAAATCACCAAATGGAGATCAGGGAGATATGAATTGGCAAAGAAGTCCTGGGATCACTATTTGCAGATGATATGATAGTATATATAAGGGACCCCGAAATTCTATCAGAGAACTTCTACAGCTGATCAACAACTTCAATAAAGTATATGGATATTAAATTAGCTCAAACAAATCATTAGCCTTCCTTTATACAAATGATAAACAGGCTAAGAAAGAAAATAGGGAAACAAATCCCTTCACAATATCCACAAATAATATTAAATACCTTGGGGTAACTCTAACCAAAAAAGTGAAAAAGCTGTGTGACAAATCTCTGAAGAAGGAAATTGGATAAGACCTCGGAAAATTGAGAGATTTCCCATGCTCATTGATTGTCAGAATTAACATAATAAAAATGGTCATCCTACCAAAAGAAACCTACAGATTCAATGCAATCCCCATCAAATTCCCAAAACAATTCTTCAAAGACATGGGAAGAACCATTCTCAATTTCATATGGAAAAATAAACAAACAAAAAAAAAACAGAATAGCAAAAACAATACTTAACAATAAAAGAACTGAGGGAATCATCATCTCTGACTTCAAGCTATACTTCAAAGCAATAGTAATAAAACTGCAAGGTATTGGTACAGAGACAGACAGGTTGATCAAATGATAGAATTGAAGATAAAAAAATGAAACCACACACCTATGGACACATGATTTGTGACAAAGAAGCATAAATTATACAGTGGAAAAAAAAAGCAACTTCAATAAATTGTGTTGGTCTATGCCACGGACTGGCCTCAGTTGGTCCCTAAATCCTCGGGAGAATCAGGATCCCAGTACAGGTGGTCAGGGAGTCTGAGAAAGTGACAGAGGCAAGCACAAGGGAATGTTGATCTGAATGTAATTTCTCAAAATGAACATCAGACTTATGGATTACAGAAGAAAACAGAAGTTAGATGACACATCAGCCATGGTACATTGAAGTTATCTGACACAAAACAGAGAAATGCATAAAAAAGACTGTAGGAACCAGGCACTGTTTACAATTGAGATAAGATCATCCCTATCTAGAGTCAGCTATTAATGGGGGCCAGGTGGGGATTTCACACCCTAGACACAATTTATGCTATTCCACTGAGCCTTGTGAAATCTTGTACGTGGGGGTTCTGCTCTAGCCAACCTTTTCATGAATAATGCATTACTGTAGTTCTTCCTTAAACCACAACCTTCCTTCTTCCTAGGCCATGGTAAATTTTTGCATTTGGAAGTAACTTGGCTGCTCTTTTAAGAGTCTGTAGGGAATCTACATTTGTCAGAAGAACTCACTAACTTTCTTCTAATATATAATGTAATCTGTCATACGTGGCTGTAATGAAGATTCTAAGTATACTTTGCTAAGCTTGCCCTCAGATTTTTAGCTCCTATCCAGTAAAATAATGCAAGAAAGCATGCAAAACCCTCCACACTATTGTAGGGACAAATTTGGAGCATTTGTGCTATGGAAATGCCAAGGATTCATGAAGCTAAGTTTCTGGAAGGGTTTGGTATTTTGTTTGTTTGTTTGGTTGGTTGGTTGGTTGGTTGGTTGGTTTTTTACCTCCAGACTGCGTCAAAGCTTTTGGGCCTTCCATGCAGTCTTCTCTGAAGTGGGTGTGGCAGGGCTACCTTGCTGTCTGTATGGAGAAAAATGAAAATAGATCCATATTTGTCAACTTGCACAAAGCTCAAGTCCAAGTGGATCAAAGACCTCAACATAAAACCAGATATACAGAATATAATAGAAGAGACAGTGGGAAAGAACCTCAAACTCATGGGCATAGGAGTGGGGTAGGATTTTCTAAACAGAACTCCAATAGCTCAGGCTCTAAGATTAAGAATTGATAAAGGAAGAACAACAATATGAGCTAACCAGCACCCCCAGAGCTTGTGTCTCTAGCTGCATTGTATCAGAGACTGGCTTAGTCAGCCATCAATAAGAGGAGAGGCCCTTGGTCTTGAAAAGATTCTATGACCCAATATAGGGGAATGCCAGGGCCAGGAAGTAGGAGTGGGTGGGTTGGGAAACATGGGGAGGGGAGAGGGTATAGGGGATTTTCAAAGAGGAAACTAGGAAAGGGGATAGCATTTGAAATGTAAATGAAGAAAACATCTAAAAAAAACTATAATATCAAATAAGTTGATGAGTAGAACCTCATGAAAATAAATAGCATTTGTAAGGCAAAGGACTTAGTCAATAGGACAAAATGGCAACCTACAAAATATCACTTTTTGCAGATGATATGATAGTATATATAAGTGACCCTAAAAATTCCACCAGAGAACTCCTAAACCTGATAAACAGCTTCGGTGAAGGAGCTGGATATAAAATTAACTCAAACAAGTCAATGGCATTTCTCTACACAAAGAATAAACAGGCTGAGAAAGAAATTAAGGAAACAAAACCCTTCTCAATAGTCACAAATACTATAAAATATCTTGCCGTGACTCTAACTAAGGAAGTGAAAGATCTGTATAATAAAAACTTCAAGTCTCTGAAGAAAGTAATTATAGAAAGAAGATCTCATAAGATGGAAAGATCTCCCATGCTCATGGATTGGCAAGATCAACATTGTAAAAATGGCTATCTTGCCAAAAGCAATCTACAGATTCAATGCAATCCCCATCAAAATTCCAACTCAATTCTTCAACGAATTAGAAAGTGCAATCTGCAAATTCATCTGTAATAACAAAATACCTAGGATAGCAAAAACTCTTCTCAAGGATAAAAGAACCTCTGGTGGAATCACCATGCTTGACCTAAAGCTTTACTACAGAGCAATTGTGATAAAAACTGCATGGTATTGGTATAGTGACAGACAAGTAGACCAATGGAATAGAATTGAAGACCCAGAAATGAAGCCACACACCTATGGTCACTTGATCTTCGAAAAGGGATCTAAAACCATCCAGTGGAAGAAAGACAGCATTTTCAACAAATGGTGCTGGCACAACTGGTTGTTATCAAGTAGAAGAATGCGAATTGATCCATTCCTATCTCCTTGTACTAAGTTCAAATCTAAGTGGATCAAGGAACTTCACATAAAATCAGAGACACTGAAACTTATAGAGGATAAAGTGGGGAAAAGCCTTGAAGATATGGGCACAGGGGAAAAATTCCTGAATAGAACAGCAATGGCTTGTGCTGTATGATCCAGAATTGACAAATGGGACCTCATGAAACTGCAAAGCTTCTGCAAGGCAAAAAAAAAAAAAAAAAAAAAACAAATAAGGGCTCCCAATCGAGAAGCTAGAGAAAGTACCCAAGGAGCTAAAGGGATCTGCAACCCTATAGTTGGAACAACATTATGAACTATCCAGTACCCGGGAGCTCTTGTCTCTAGCTGCATATGTATCGAAAGATGGCCTAGTCGGCCATCACTGGAAAGAGAGGCCCATTGGACTTGCAAACTTTATATGCCCCAATATAGGGGAATGCCAGGGCCAAAAGAATGGGAATGGGTGGGTAGGGAAGTGGGGGGCGCTATGGGGGACTTTTGGGATAGCATTGGAAATGTAATTGAGGAAAATATGTAATAAAAATATTAAAAATTAAAAAATAATGGGGCTCAGAACTGAACAAACAATTCTCACCTGAGGAATACCTAATGGCAGAGAAGCACCAGAAAAAATGTTCAACATCCTTAATCATCAGGAAAATGCAAATCAAAACAACCCTGAGATTCCACCTCACACCAGTCAGAATGGCTAAGATCAAAAATTCAGGTGACAGCAGATGCTGGCGAGGATGTGGAGAAAGAGGAACACTCCTCCATTGTTGGTGGGATTGCAAGCTTGTAAAACCACTCTGGAAATCAGTCTGGCAGTTCCTCAGAGAATTGGACATAGTACTACTGGAGAATCCAGCAATACCTCTCCTGGGCATATATCCAGAAGATGTCCCAACCGGTAAGAAGGACACATGCTCCACTATGTTCATAGCAGCCTTATTTATAATAGCAGAAGCTGGAAAGGACCCAGATGCCACTCAACAGAGGAATGGATACAGAAATTATGGTACATTTACACAATGGAGTACTACTCAGCTATTAAAAAGAATGAAATTATGAAATTCCTAGCCAAATGGATGGATCTGGAGGGCATCATCTTGAGTGAGGTAACACAATCACAAAGGAACTCACACAATATGTATTCACTGATAAGTGGATATTAGCCCAAAACTTAGAATACCCAACATATAAGATACAATTTGCTAAACGCATGAAACTCAAGAAGAATGAAGACCATAGTGTGGACATAGTGCCTCTTCTTAGAAGTGGGAACAAAAAACCCATGGAAGGAGTTACAGAGTCAAAGTTTAGAGCTGTGATGAAAGGATGGACCATCTAGAGACTGCCATATCCAGGGATCCATCCCATAATCAGCTTCCAAATGCTGACACCATTGTATACACTAGCAAGATTTTGCTGAAAGGATCCAGATATAGAGCTCTCTCTTGTGAAACTATGCCAGGGCCAAACAAACCCAGAAGTGGATGTTCACTGTCAGCTATTGGATGTATCACAGGGTCCCAATGGAGTAGCTAGAGGAGCTAAAGGGATCTGCAACCCTATAGTTGGAACAACATGATGAACTAACCAGTACCCCGGAGCTCTTGTCTCCTAGTCGGCCATCACTGGAAAGAGAGGCCCATTGGACTTGCAAACTTTATATGCCCCAATACAGGGGAATGCCAGGGACAAAAGAATGGGAATGGGTGGGTAGGGAAGTTGGGGGGGGGGGAACTTCTGGGATAGCATTGGAAATATAATTGAGGAAAATATGTAATAAAAAAAAGAAAAAAAAAAGAAAAGTATTCCAATAATAAAAAAGTAGATAAAATTTTCAAAAACCTTGATATATACTACTTAAAACACAAGATGACAATGTAGATATGAAACCAAATATGCTGTTAATGGTATCATACCAGTTTGAGGTAAGAATTGTCAATAAATTAATAATTTAAATGTTAAAAAAATGAACTAAACAGAATTCACAACAGAGGAATCTTGAATGGTTGAGAAGCACTTAAAGAAATGTTCAAAATCCTTAGTGATGAAGGAAATGCAAATCAAAACAACCCTGAGATTCCACCTTACAACAATCAGAATGGCTAAGATCAAAAACTCAGGTGACAGCACATGTTGGTGAGGATATGGAGAAAGAGGAACACTCCTCCATTGATGGTGGGATTGCAAACTGGTACAACCAATCCGGAAATCCGTCTGGAGGTTCCTCAGAAAATTCGAAATAGATCTACCTGACGACCCAATTATATCACTCCTGAGCATATATCCAAAAGATGCCCACAAGGACACGTGTTCCACTCTGTCCATAGCAGCCTTGTTTGTGATAGCCTGAAGATGCAAACAACCCAGGTGTTCCACAACAGAAGAATGTAGACAGAAAATGTGGTTCATTTCCACAATGGAATACTACTCAGCCAGTAAAAATGAGGACACTCTGAGTTTTGCAGGCAAATGGATGGAACTAGAAAATACCATCCTGAGTAAGGTAACAGATCCAAAAAGACATGCATAGTATGTATTCACTAATAAGTTGATATTAGCTTTAAAAAAAAAAAGTACAGAATACTCAGGACACAATCCACAGACAGTCAAGGGGGCCCAAGAGAGGATACTTTAATCCCATTTGAGAAGGAGGAGAAAGCTGAGGGGAGAGAAAGGGAGGGAACTTGGTGGGAGAGAATAGGGGGAGGTGAAGGGGAAAGGAGAACATGATCAGTTATGGGATTGGAGGGGGAACAGGAGTGAAGCCTTAAGGGCCAGCAGAATAAATGGAAATATACAACCTTGTAGGTATGTGGTGGGAGGATCCTGTAGAATGTACCAGAGGCCTGGGAGGTGAGAGACTCACAGGACTCAAATGGAGGGACCTTAGATGAAATGCCCTACAGTGGGCAGAGGGAACTTGTAGAGTCCACCTCCAGTAAAAAAGATAAGGCATTATTAGGTAGAGCAATGGGATTGCCATCCCACAGTCAGTAACTCTTAGACTCTGAACCACCAACCAGGCAGCATACACTGGCTGGTCCGAAGCCCCAACACATGGACAGAAAGGACTGCCTTGTCTGGTCTCAGTGAAAGAAGATGCACCTATCCCTGGAGAGACTTGGGGCCACAAGGATGGGGAGGGTGACTGGTGGGGTAAGGGGGTGTGTGGGGTGTGGGGACATCCTCTTGAAGACAGGGAGAAGGATGGGCTGGGGAATTATTGGAGGGCAGAACAGGAGGGGCATAGCGACTAGACTATGAGAAAAAATTAATACTACTACTACTAATAATAATGATAAAACAAAGTAAAGCTAAAAAAACTTTTTATCAAACACCTACAGAGTTTCATGTTATAAAATGTTTTGTGGGACCCATAGCCGGAAGTAAGCACTTACTCAGTGCTTGCTATCATTGTAAGTGACAATTATACACATCAGCTCTTAGTCTTTAAAGTATCCATATTTTTAATAAATCTGATAGTGCTAAATACAGATATGGATCTCTACCACAAGAATTAATTAACAAATTTATTAGATTATTTTCTTAAGTTTGGTGAATACTTAACAATACTTTTAAAGCACAGAGTGGTAATTTTGTATCTACAAATTTATTTTTCTCACATGTCTTTCAACTACATTGTCATGTATGTACCTCACATAGTAATTAAAGTAATTTGTATTCTACACAAATCTTTTGATGACTACTGTAGTGTTGACTCAAAGCCATTGACCTGGGAATGGTTGAAATACACAAGAGGTGTGGCTTTGGAACACCAAGTCCTAGGTAGATAAGTTGGTGGTTATGGGAGCTCCATAGTTAGTTATACTGATGGGTAGTTTTGTTACTGGTCTTTGGAAGACACAAAGATCTCATGTCTAACAACATGGAGAAAAAGCAGTTACAGTTATGTGGAAACATCTGGACGTAAAAGCACACACCTGGTGCTATATATTCCCCAGTACTGATATGAAAATTGAACTAAGCCAGGTGTGGTGGCACACACCTTTAACCCAGCACTGGGAGGCAGAAGCAGGCAGATTTCTGAGTTCGAGGCCAGCCTGGTCTACAAAGTGAGTTACCGAACAGCAAGGACTATAAAGAGAAACCCTGTCTCGAAAAAAACAAAAACAAAAACAAAACCAATAAACAAAAAAGCAACAACAACAACAAAAAAGAAAATTGAACAATTGAACTAATTGGTTCTCTTTCACAATGTACACTCTTCAGAGACAGTGCCATGCTGATCAACTGTAGTAGAGTATAAATTAAAGATTTAAGCTATATACAATGTTCTATAAACCTAAAGGTTAAGTTTTTAGTAATACACATCTTAAAGTCAACAGGATAGCCCAGACTTTTTATAAGACCAGAAACATTCAGTTCTAATCTCCATGAAATAAAATAATAATTTCACCAAGATTTTGAAACTCAGAGTACGTTTAAGCTTCTATTTGTTGTTACTTTGACCTTATACTACTACTGTGAAGTAATTTCCATAAGTACAGTCATATTTGGCTTCTTCTCCTTATATTCTATGTGCTTTACATATACAATTTAAAAATAAATTTGCCTTTGAAGACATTACTTTTATGACTATTATAAAATATTGATTCCATCTATAATGCTTATATTCTTTGTAAATAATATTCTTAAAGGAGTTGGTGGGAGGGCTCAGCAGTTAAGAGTATTTACTGTTCTGCAGAGGACCAGGTTTGATTTTCTGAATGGAGGTAGCAGCTCACAACTATCTGTAAATCCAGTTCCAGAGAATTGTATCCCATCTTCTGGCCTCAATGGGCACAAGACTTTCATGTGGTACACATGCATGCAGGCAGGCAGGCAAGCATTCATACTCATCAAATAAAAATACATAAAAAAATTTAAATATCTTCATGAAATCAACTTGATTTTAAAGACGTATCATATTATAAAGTGAATCATTACATTTTGATCTTTATATCTCTTGCTTTATTTTATAATACCAGTAGTCAATATCAACGAATTGCAGGATGGGATAGAAAACAAGACCAAAATAAGAATAAATAGGGTAAACAGACACAATCAAACCAAAATCAAGGTGCAAACAAAAGTTTGTGTTTTTTTCTGGGTAACGTCAGGTGCTTAAAATTTGAAGATGTTAATTTTAAATTATTAAAAAAGATATATGAAATGTGGCCTCTTGACAACTATAGATATAAAATGAATATACAAAATGAGTCATTCTTTTTTCAAGTACCTATTTATTTCACAATCATTTTACATACAGTAACTTTAAGTCCTCATTAATAAGCACAGTCCAATTGCAACAATTTCTATTTAATAGCTAGGAAAAACGTATATGAAAACACAGTATCTATTTTTTATTCATATCTATCATATTATGAATTTTGATTCATAGGACTTGAGTTTTAAATTATCTTTCCATCTGGTTCTTTGCTTGCTTGTAAGCCTCTTTTTGCTAGTGTAAACACATGACCTAAGAAATCCCAATTAACCATGAAATTATTATTATCCTACTCTCTGCATGACCACAGACTAAACAACTTCAAAATGTTTACAAAAAAATAATGGCTCTGAACATTAGGGAGAAGTCTAGATGAATATTTAAGGATCCATATCATCTGTTTCCTGCTAATAAACCTTGTAAAAAGTTACATTGTGTTAATAGTTACTTAAAATTATTATTAGGACATATTTAATTCAATGAATTATATTAGTTTCACAGGGTCATATGACAATTAGAAAATTGTCAAAATTCACTCTCAACATTCTTTAAAATTGAATTTATTAGGCTAGCGAGTTAGCTTACTGGTAATAGCATCTCTTTACATGGACCACATCCTAGGCTTGTTCTAAAGCATCACAAAAAGAAAAGAAGGAAAACAAATGTTAACCAACAAAAATTCAAGACTGCCCTTTGTGTTCCTTAGGAAAATAAATCTTTAGTAGGAAAGAGACATGTAAATAATTATTTTAATTTCATGAGTATTGATTAATGTCCACTCTTACCTACAGTAATGCTCATTTCTAGATAATAATTCACTAACTTTCAGCACATTTATACACATAATAATTATAGAATGATTCAACAAGAGGCAAAGGAATGTCAGGTCACTATGTTCATAGATAAATCATTTGGAATAAAGCTTGAGGATGAAAGTGAGAAAGAATACTTAGCATTGATTAACAATACATATGCTCTGCAACATATCCATAACTGAAGAAAATTTATGAAGTATATGCCGAGACAGGCTTTCCAAACACAGACAAACATGGACAGAGCATGTTCCTCCAGCAACTTCCTGTGATGCTTTGTTGACTTGTTACTGCTTTTGTTGACATCTCTATATGCAATGTTGCTGGAACAACAATTTTCCATGATTCACATTGCAAGTGCTGATGCCTGTCTTGACTTGATGACATGCCTACATTGTAATAGAACTGATTTTTGGAGAACAAAGCAAACGAAGGATTCCTTCGCGGATCTGTTTGGTCTTCACACTGTAGATGATTGGGTTAAGTACTGGTGGAACCAATAAATAGATATGAGCCATGAAGATGTGAATGAGGGGAGAGGAATGTTTGCCAAAACGATGGACAATAGACAATCCTATCATGGGCACATATAGAATTAGCACAGCACAAATATGGGATGCACATGTGTTGAGTGCCTTAAGCCTACCCTCACGGGATGCAATTTTTAACACTGAGTGAAGGATTAAAACATAAGATACAAAAATGCCCAGGGAGTCCATTCCCCACAGCAAAGTAATGAGTACAAGTCCATATATGACATTGAATCTTATGTCAGCACAAGCCAGGCGAATCATGTCCTGGTGCAAACAATAGGAATGAGAAAGGACATGAGAACCACAGAAGGGAAAGAAGGCTAGACGGGCTATAGGTGGAATTGTCAAAATAGAACTTCTGAGCAGAGCAACAGTTCCAATCTTGGCAATGAGTTTCGGCGTGAGAATGGTAGCATATCGCAGGGGGTGGCAGATAGCCACATAACGGTCAAGGGCCATGGCCAAGAGCACAGATGATTCAGTGAAGGAAAAAGTATGAATCAGAAACATTTGGACTACGCAGATATTAAACTGGATTTCTCGGGAAATAGACCACAACACCCTGAAAAGTGACATCATTGTGGGCAGGGACATGGCCATGTCAATGAGTGAAAGCATAGCCAGGAAGTAATACATGGGCTCGTGGAGTCTGGGGTCTGTACGCACAATGTGCAGGATCATACAGTTGCCTGTTATTCCAACAAGGTAAAGGAAGCAAAATGGAATGGAAATCCAGTGATGAAATTCCTCATAGCCAGGGATGCCTGTGAGGTAGAATGTAGAGGACACAATGGTGCTGGAGTTTGAGGTTGCCATTGGGCTTACTGATAGAGCTCAATCCAATCCCAAGGTTATTCTCTAATGTGGGAGGCATTGACAAGGTCAGGATCTGTGTCATGGGGTAGAGGGAGAGAACAGCAAATGATAAGGGCAGCAATAATTTTTAAAAGCCTTTAGTGCTTACATAGATTCACTCCTTAATCCTTTCTTCATCTGTACTGCATCATCTCCATTTCATTGTTCGTTAACATCAAAGCACAATATCTACTTTACTGCCATCAAAACATTGCAGTCAGCTTCACAAATGCAAGCCCATTAAAGCCCTCTCTGATCTTAAGGGTGAAAGAAGAGATCTTAAGTGAATTGGGAACCTGAAATGGCAGCAGCAGAATACAACACTATGACAGCAAATGCTGAGATTAATTGCAAAAGAATGTGAATCAGCTTTGAAAAACTGAACGGAGTAAAAGAGATTGAGCAGGAAAATAAATGACAGAAAGGTTTAATGACACATAAGTTTGAAGATCCCTTGACGAAATTCATTCCTTTGCATAGTAACCCAACACACACACACACGCACACACACACGCACACACACACACACACACACACACCATATCAAGATGTAAATCACCTTTTAATCTTTTTATCTATCATCAACTCCTCTAGTACTATGGACTACATGATGTGCTTTGTATTCAATTCAGTATCAATTCTGAAATGAAAAACTTCTCCAAGTAGGTTGCAAATGAAACCCTAGGAACATTTGCAAGCTATGAGACTGTGAATCCATTTTAGCAATCTTATATTCCCAATTTTATACATTTGCTAGAGCCTGCTACTTCTTTCATCTTATAATCCTTCATAGTGCTTGATTTATTTTGATAGTCCAATTTCTATTGATCCTGACTAGGTAACTCACCTACATGGGCATGGCATCATTTTCAGCATTTTCCTAAGAAAAAGAAGGAAGAGGAGGAGGAGGGTGAAGAGGAGGAGGAAGAGGAAGAAGAGGATGAGGATGAGTGGGAGGAGACTATTATTGCTTTCTAAATTTTAAAGTCTAGGGAAACTGCAAAGTGGGTTTGAGACTTGAGATGTAAAACATTTAAATGTTACTCTCATTTGGGTTGGAGTGGGAGTTTTAAATTTGCCTGCTGAAATTACATCTGAAATAATCCTTCGCCTCATTGTAGACAAGGATATGGACAGATGCTACCCGAAGGAAAGTCTGGGGCATCTTAAGTAAGGCCTGCTTTTCTGAATTTTTTTCCTATTTCAAGTTGGATGGTACAAGAATGGATACTAGAGAGACAGACAGACAGACACACACACACATACACACACACAAACACAGAGAGAGAGAGTGGGGGGAGAGAGATTGATTTAAGTATTTGTTGTCTTTATTCTGAAAAAAAAACTAATGTGATGCAACCTGAAATGAGATATGGGTAATTTTAAAAACATGAGAAAATAGTGAAACAAACAGATAGATAGGGAGAGGGAGAGAGACAGAGACAGAGACATACAGAGACAGAGACACAGAGAGAGAGGGAAACAGAGACAGACAGAGACAGAGAGTCAGAGAGAGTGAGACAGAGAGAATCACTAAAAAATATCTAATATTTCCTCTTGGCCCTCTTGTCTTCATTTTTTTGATGCCTTCCCTCTCCTCCCTTTTGCTTCTCAGCATCCTTCCTGTGTTTTCTTATATCCTCCCATTTATCTTTCTCCCAATCTCACATACTTTGTAGAAAAGTTGTTCCCTCTATAAAGGATGAATCTAACTCTGAAAGAAAGCAGGATGAATTAATAAGGCTCCCTGTAGTCGTCCTTGGAGAGTAATTTGCATACATGCAGGAGAGAGGATGTAACCCTGTCAGTGCCAACATTTCAATTTCGGGTTCTTTTCTGTTCTACTATCATGGCAGGATAATGAATTCTCTAGAGATTTTTTAAATATGTGTTGTCTCTGTGTCTGGAAAAGCTGATATGATGCAACCTGTAATGAGATATGGGTTTACACTGAGAACATGAGAACAGTGAAAAGTTTCAGACGTGGTCAAGATTGTGGAAAAACACAGAGTCTATATTTGAGAGCTATAGTACCTAAATTCAGTTCTATGTGCTAACAGGTATAATATGATTCAGATATTTGGAATGCCTTCTTCAAAAACATTTAGCAATAAAGCCAATTTCATGGCTGAAATCTGATTTTCCAAAATGGAACTCTTCTTAATATTCTACTTATTTCTAACCAAGAAAATAGATCTAGTCTATTTAATCTAACTTTACATAATACATTCACTCAATTAATAATTCATTCATGAATATATCATGAAAAAAGAAATAAGTTATTTGTCCTATCTCTGCCAAATTATCTGGTAATCTTAGCCCATAAGTTCAGCTTTGAATATTTCATTAGGTAAGAGAATATAGTGGTGTCTACATACAGTGATACAGTAGGATAGTAGCAAGACCACACCCAATAAAGGGTATACACATGTGAACAGTATGATTGATTGAGTTCTGAAATTCATCACTGTATAGCTGACCATAATATTATATGTTGATCTCTAGAGTCAATGATGGAAAACAGAGAGAGCACAGAAGAACATATATTGAAACACTTAATGTCCTGAGCCTCCATCCACTTCATACTTTGGCTCACGATGTCTTCTTTTCCCTCCAAAATGGTAATTGGTCACTTTCTCTGCATGAAGTCTTTCTGACCTCTTATCTAGTCTTGCTCTTGCTACGCATCAGGACAATCAATGGCAAGCAAGTTTACATCTAGAAATAGATAGATGGATGGATAGATACATAAATAGATAGATAGATAGATAGATATACATATATATATTCTGTAAACAGGCAAATATATGTGGGCATATATATACATATGTGTGCATATATATATGCACATTTGTATATGTACAAATATACATGTGTATAAAAATATGCATGGGTATGTGTGCATGTGTGCGTGTGTGTGTGTGTGTGTGTGTATGTGTGTGTATACACACACACAGGCACATAGACACAAACAACTTTCTGTGAACCCTGATTCAAATTTTTTATATTAGCCAAATGAGGACATGACCTAATACTTGTACTTTCTATTCTCTACTTCATTAAAAAAAAAACATTATGCACTGTTTCTTTACCTACTGTTAATCTGGAGTTTGGTTACTCCTTTTAATCTAATTTCTTAAGATACATTGATATGTTGATTCTTTAATAAAATATTGTTTATTTTTATGTGATCATTGACTTTATAATCTTCTCTCTTGGCCTCTTAAAATTGTATGTGATATAGCTCCAAAAGTAAGTATTGGTATGCTGTTAATCCATTACCATTTAAATATATAGATATAGATGGATATATATAAAGATGTAGCTACAGATACAGATATAGATCTAGAGATCTAGAGATCTAGAGATCTAGGGATCTAGAGATATAGAGGTATAGAGGTATAGAGATATAGAGTTATAGAGGTATAGAAATATAGAAATATAGAGATAGGTATAGAGATATAGAGGTATAGAGATATAGAGATATAGAGATGATATAGAGAGATAGAGAGATAGAGATGATATAGAGATATAGAGATGATATAGAGATATAGAGAGATAGAGTGATAGAGAGATAGAGAGATAGATGAGATAGAGAGATAGATGAGATATAGAGATATAGAGATATAGAAATAGAGAGATAGAGACATAGAGAGATATACAGATATACAGATATACAGATATAGAGATATAGAGATATACAGATATAAAGATATACAGATATAGAGATATACAGATATAGAGATATATAGAGATAGAGAGATATAGAGATATAGATATATAGATATATAGAAATATAGATAGATGATATATAGATATATAGATATAAAAATAGATATATAGATATATAGATATATAGATATATAGATATATAGATATATAGACATATAGATATATAGATATATAGATAGATGATATATAGATAGATGATATATAGATAGATGATATATAGATAGATGATATAGAGATATAGAGATATAGAGATATAGAGATATAGAGATATATAGAATCTTCCTTGATCATGTGGTTGCTCACTGATATTGCATCTCTGTATAGTTCTCAGGGTGTGTTTTTCTTTGCTCTTAATTAAGGGTTTTATGTAATTATGGTCAGCCAAGCTACTTGACATAATTTAATATTTTTTAAAAATTTCTATGACTTATTTTGAATCTACCACATGATCCATCCTGCAGAATCTTCTTCATACTGTTAAGAAGAATGTATGTTTTACATTTCCTGGATGTAGTCTTTCAGATGTTTATCAGGAACCACTGGTCCAGAGTAAAGTGCTAACTCCATTTTGCTGTTAAGTGTTTGACTGACTGACATCAATCCAATATTATATCATTATATTGAAAGGTAGGTGTTGATGTCTTCTATTAACTATACGTTGTATTTTGTCAGTTGCTTTAGGTTCTCTTAATGTATCTGTATATATATATATGTATACACACACACACATATATGTATATACATATATGTATATATACACATATATATATACTATGATATTGAGTAATATACATTTATATTTTTCCTGCTGTATTAATCTCTATATCATTATATAGTGAAACTTTTTGTCTCTTTTTTACTGCTTTTTATTTATACATTATTTTCTCTTATAAATGTATTTCTGCTTTTGCTATATTCCATTTTTTGGGAATATCTTATTTCATCCTAGTCACATTCAGTACATAAATCTCCTTAGGAAAATTTTTTTTCATAATCAATATGCAGTTTTCTTCTTTTAAATCTATTTAATTTCTGTATCTTTTAACTAGGAATTTTAATTCATGTGCATTTACTATGGTTATTGGTGCATGAGTCCCTAGGCCCAGCATCAACAAGAGTGGGGGTTTGTCAAGGACTAGGGATATCTGGTAGACAAATAAGAAAACATCAATTGAAGAAACTGACAGGGTTGTTCATTTCTGTGAGAGTTTTCTGAACTCAGGAGTGAGAATGCTCATATGGACTTGACTCAGCCCCAGTCTTTTATTGAAATCATACAGGGAAGTTGGGTTACAAAGCTTATGGGGGGGTAGGTAAATGCTTCTCTATTTTCCTTTGCCAATATTTTCTTGTGATTCAGAGTAGCAGAGATTTAGAACAGAAAAAGAAAACTATAAAATCTCAAACATAAAATTTTTGTACCAAACACAATGTTTTTATATCTCCCGACCACCAGTCTCTGGTGAAGTCAGTAGTAACAGTATTTTGGTTACAAAGTCAGTATCTTTCAGACATTTGTGAGTACAGTTTCATAAAAGAGTAAACATGAGGTCATATTGATGACCCTGTGTCCCAAGCTATTGTTCTCGCTGGCAAGAACACACTCGGAAGACAGGATTCTTCTGCAGCAAAAGCTTTTTTGCTTCTTCAGGAGGGAAGACCCCGAACCCAGAAAATGATGCTGCTTATATAGCCCTCAGTGTGGCGTGTCAGCACCTGATTTGTTGCTTGCCCATCATCTCATTACTACACCCCGAGATAGGCAGTGACTTGGCATGAATTCACTCTCGCATGTGCACACAAGTCTTGTTTATTAGTTAGGCACAGCGGAAGCCAGCGCCATCTGGTAATGGCGATTGCTCACGGTTCTCCACATCTCCCCCTTTTTGTTTTATTAAAATGAGGCTGGACTAGGTCTGTGTAATTATGTCCATCGGCTGTGGCTCCTGTCTTAGGTCGTTCCTCTAATGTCACAACCTTTCCCGTCATAGGGTAACCCTATCGCCACAGGGCCCCGTGTCTTAGGTTGATCTGTGCATGAGGAAAGTTGCCTGTTCCTGGATACCACAGTGCTATGTGACAGTAACTACTAAATGACCTAGGGTGAACTCTATCAAAGAGGCCAGCCAAAAAATGAAGAACTCAAATGCCGACTAATCCTTGAGCATAGATAGCCAGATTTTGGGGGAGGCCCCTTGTTCAATGGCCGCAAGTGCTTGAGCAATGACGACCTTGTCACGTGTTTGTTGGGCTCTGAGCTTGCAAACCAACCAGAGCATGAACACAAGTCCACAGCAGATGGCAGTACCAAATAAACCTACCCCCACCCATTCTTTAAAATAAGAAAATGCAGATGAAATCCAGGAGGAGAGGCCCTCTGTTAATGACAGGTCCACTAAGCGCCCAATTTTCTTTCACAACCCAACTGGGCCAACTGGTATAGGACGCCTATCTGTTCCTCAACCAGGTCAAGGTGCTGATTCAAAATCATCAGCCCTCCCTTCAACTGGGCACTAGCAGAAGTTTGGACATTGATGGCATCAGTCAGATCGACTGAAAGCTGATTTAATTTTGTGCCTGTTTGGACCATACTAGCCATAGCGTACACTGCAGCTGTAGCAGCAGCTGCACTGGCTGAAATTGCTATGATCAGGGCAGCAGTAATGCCAAAATCTTTTTATTGTTGTTGAAACAGGGATAAGGTGGAGGGTGTTTCCACTGGAACAGGGATCCAACGTGGGATCCGGCCACCATGGCGTGGGTGTCCTTTGTTATATCCCAACATTGAGAAATCCAACAAGACTTATTTACACAGCTTTCAAATGAATCATTAGACAAAATAAACAAAAAGGGAGCATAGGCACATACTGGAGTCGATATATAGCTGGTTGAATTAATCTGTGTCTTATTTAAACCAGAGATTTTTTTCAGTATGAATTATATATATTTTTTGTTGGTCTATATGCCCCAATCAGGATATAATTGGAGAGACCAGTGTAAATGGCCTTTCCTACAGCACCTTCTTTTAAGAAAACAAGGGGATTAAGATCTGTATGGCTTCTATTAATCCCACAAAGTAGCCATTTGCGGTAAGGGCTCATTCTGCGGTCCTGCAAGAAGAGGCCCGTTCTCATTACAAACTCTTCTTTAGGCCCAAACAACATATTGGGGGAGAAGGTAAAATATTTGTGCTCATCAATCCATCTAGCTACAGACGACTGGCAATCTGAACATGGTGGCAACTCCCCTACATCCTCTCCACCACAATGAGGAGCAATCTTCGGTTGAGGAGGACGCTCTGTCTCATTCCAATTAGGAGACGGAAATGTATCCTTTAGCCAGAGTGTCGATTGCCAGCAAAACCATGTAACATGAATACTATCATTACTTCCTTTTCCTCGGGTTTGGGTGAGATTTACAGTCCCACTGTCCAAAAATGATCCTAACATATGGATACTGAGCTGAATACAGTCCCCTTTTGCGATAATTGAAAACATAAGGAACCCTGTTCTTGGAGGGAGCGATTTTCTCCTAACGGGACCCGTAAAGGGTCAAATGGCAAATATGGTAATTCCAGTTTTTTATTAGTAGTAAAGAATTTTGGAAAAACTATAGCATCATAGCGAACTGGCATTGGTTTAGGGAAAGCCGAGAGAATGGCCCATCTCTGTTCACCCATCATACTAGGAACCTGAGACAAGTTCAGCATTGTCAGAATCAGGAGCAGTCCTCGGGAGGTCAGCATCTTCCACACCATCCTTAATTAATATCTTGAGGGTGAGTCGTTCCAGCAGCCAAAATGGGTTGTCTTCACTGTGTGGAAAAACACAGACAGCTCCCCTGGATCTTATTAAAATAGGATCCGGGCCTTTCCACAGACCAGATAAGACATCCTTCCATTTCACCATTTCTTTTGGTCTATCAGGATCTGACCTATGTCGATCAGCTGCAGAGCGACCTTGCTCGTTAAGATTCAAAAAATTAAGTGTGAAGAGTGCCATGGATACAGCTACTCTTGGCACTGAAGGCAGAGTCTCATCAACTCCCCCTTTTTGTTTTATAAAATAAGACTTGAGTGTACAGTGGGCACGTTTCACAATGCATTGTCCTTGAGGATTATAAGGAAGGCCAGTCAGGTGAGTGACATCCATTTGATGACAAAATTGCTGAAATTTAGTAGAGGTATATGCTGGCCCATTATCAGTTTTAAGGATTGTTGTCTTACCCCAAGCACTCCAAGCCTCTAAACAGTGCTGTATAACATGAAAGGCTTTCTCACCTGTTAAAGGTGTAGCAAACATAACACCAGAGCAGGTGTCAATGGAAACATGTAAATATTGATTTCTTCCAAAGTAGGAAATATGACTGACATCCATTTGTCAGACCTGTAATGGCCTGATGCCTCAGGGGTTTACCCCTATGTTGCGGCCTGCCCGCAGTCCACAACATGAACGGTTCAACTGAGAATCGTAGTTCGAGCTGAAAAGAGAGGAATCTAGACGGGGTGGAAGAAAGAATGGGGCCAAGACGATTCCATGTTCAAGGCCCACCTTTACTAATTTCAACATTCAGTTATAAAGGAAGGGGGAGGTATCCCAATTTCCTGCCAAGTAACTCGGGATCCAGTAGCAGGACGAACACGTGTGTGCCTCCAAGCAGCAAAGCCGACAGGGTCTAGCAGTGGGCGTGGCAGCATGAATGAGCAGGAAACTCCACCCTTGTGCAAGCAGGTTCAAGCAGGTGGAGGAAGGGAGACCACACCCCTACATGAGGAGTAGGCAAAAATTGACAACAATTTTGACATTGGGTGACAATGTCTCGAGCTTCTTTCCTGGTTAAAGTGAAATGGCAGCGCAAAGTTTCAGCCATCACGCGGAAGCGTTTATGAAACTCCCTTGCAGCCTCTGCCTGAGAGGACAGAGCAGCAGCCACGATTCTAGTAGCTTTGTCTGCCAAGTCATTTCCATGAGACATGGGGCCAGGAAGGCCAGAATGAGCCCTGACATGAGTAATATAAACAAGATGTCTTCTATGTAACAGGGCAGACTGAATTTGCTGAAAAATGTGAGCAAGCTTGCTAGAGGGTCTAATTAAACCAGCAACTTCAAGTGTATTAACTTCATTAACCACATGTAAGGAATCAGATACAATATGGAGCAGTCCCAGGAAAGTTTCAAGGACCTCTAGTACCACTAAACACTCTATAACGTGGGGTGATGTCTCATTATATTGTTTAGATGTTACTTGGCCATTTACTACATATGCACCTATGCCAGATTTGGATCCATCTGTATACACTACTACCCCATCCGGAAGTGGGTGTTTGGCTGTTATTACTGGAAACACTATGGCTTAGCTTAAGGCAAACTATAAAATTGGATGTTTTGGATAATGATAATCAATTTTTCCTGAATAGGAGGCATCCAAGACTGCCCAATCATTAGTTGTTGTTGCCAGGGTTTGAACTTGAGCAGAGGTATAAGGCACAATTAGCATATGAGGGTCTTTCCCAAAATGAGTAATGGCTGCTTTTATCCCCTGAAGTGCAAGTTGAGCAACTGCATTAGGATACCACTCAATGATTTTTAGAGGGGAGGCATTAGGGTGGACCCACAATAAGGGTCCATTTTGCCACAAGATTGCTGTTGGTAAATGTGCAGTTTTTAATATGCACAATTCAAATGACTTCGACTCGTCAATGCGTTGTAATTGAGCATCTTGTAAGGCATTTTCTATAGTTTGTAAAGCTTGACATGCAGCTGGGGTAAGTGCTCTGTGGGAGGAGATGTGGGTATCTCCCTCTAATATATCAAATAAGGGCTTTAATTCCACTGAGGGAATTTTCAAAAATGGTCTGAGCCAATTAATATCTCCCAGCAATTTTTGGAAATCATTCAAGGTATATAGCTGATCTTTGCGAATCTCTAATTTTTGAGGAACAATTTTGTCAGGATAAATGAGTGACCCTAGGAAGGATCCCATTCGAGCAACTTGCACCTTTTCGGTGGCCACCTGCAATCCCCATTGCCCTAACGTTTTTATTAATATAGGGTATGCATCTTCCAATAACTGTGAATTTTTATGGCAAATCAAAATATCATCCATATAAATTATAAAAAGTAATGATGGAAAATGCTCTCTAACTGACTTAAGTGCCAATTGCACATACAGTTGACACATGGTGGGGCTATTCGCCATCCCCTGAGGTAGGACCTTCCATTGGTATCTTTGATCAGGCTCTAAATGATTAATGGCTGGGATGGTAAATGCAAATCTTTGCTTATCTTGATGGCATAAAGGTATAGAGAAAAAACAATCTTTAATATCTATAATTATAATTTCCCAATTTTTGGGTAAGGGCGAAAGCAATGGTAACCCTCACTGAACTGGCCCATACAGGCACATTTGTGCATTAATTGCTCTAAGATCATGTAATAAGCGTCATTTGCCAGATTTTTTCTTAATTACGAAAATAGGTGTATTCTAGGGTGAGGTAGAGGGCTCTAAATGACCCAAGCGTAGCTGTTCAGAAATCTGTTTTTTGACTGCTTCTAATTTTTCAGAGGAGAGAGGCCATTAAGAAACCCATATAGCTTCCTCTGTAAGCCATGATATGGGCATGGAGCCCTCAATGGCCCCTAGGAAAAACCCAAACCTTGTCTCCCATTATTACCTTCTTGAGGGATGTGTTCCAGTCTACCCTGCTCTCCTTTCCCTAATCTTCTTCCTTCTTTATAGCCCGTTTTCTTCATCATTTGAACAGCTTGTGGCAAGTATTCATTAGTCAAGGTCATTCTCAGTGCCTGTAAAATGTCTCTCCTCCAGAGATTTACTGGGAGTGGTAAAACATAGGGAGTGAATCATCCCATTTGACCTTCAGGCGCTTGCCAGCTCAAAGCTCGAGGGACACCAGAGGAAGGAAAACAGCCATGTAGGCTTGGCAAAATTATTAACTGAGCTATTCTATCCCCTTGTGAAATAGAAAAAAAAACACCCTGAGGACAGGAACAGAGAACTTGAAGTTCCCCTTCATAATCTTGATTTATGACTCCAGGGTGAACAATAAGACCTTGTAAGGTAAGGGAGGCCAGGCCCAGTATTAGGCCAACACTTCCAGATGGCAGAGGCCCTTTGTAGTCAGTAGGAACGGGCTGCACCCCCATTTGGGGCATCATCATGAATCGGGTGGCGGCAAGGAGGTCCAATCCAGCTGATCCTTCTATTGCCCTGCGGACTGTGGGGTCCACCTTTTGCCTGCCGGGATCCCATATGTTTTGGGGCCCTGAGACCTGGGGCCCTGATACGCGTTTTTTGGACTGGCCTCATTCTCTACTGCATGAGGAAATCCTGGCTGCAGGGGCCTGCCTCGAATATCCTTGACTGAGCGACAATCTCTGGCCCAATGATACCCTTTCCCACACTTAGTACAGAGCACATCCTGGTGCTCTCCTTTTGACAAGGGCTCTACAGTCCTTTTTTAAGTGTCTTGGTTTGCCACAATTATAGCAGAGTTTGAGCTCAGCCGTGTCAGGGCGCTTCTGCCCTTGTAGAATGGCAGCTGCCAAACCGGCATTAGTGAGTGGCCCTCCAAGCTCACGGCAAACCTTCAACCAGTCCTGCAATCCCTTGCTCTTTCTGGGTGTAATAGCTGCCTTGCATTCCTTCATAGCCTATTCATAGACTAACTGTTCAATTAAAGGCATAGCTGCCTCTGGGTCTCTAAAAATTTTCCCTGCTGCTTCTGTCATTCTAGCCACAAAGTCTGAGAACGACTCCTGGGTGCCCTGAGTAATCTTTGTCAAATGTCCACTTTCCTCTCCCTTCCTAGAGAGTGCCTTCCATGTCTTAATGGGGGCAGCTGAGATCTGGGCGTACGCTCCCCAATGGTAATTTGTCTGGTTAGTAGCATGTTGTCCCTGACCTGTAAGCAACTCAAAAGTCCATGTTCTTTGGTCCCCTTCAACAGCGGCATTGCCCCTTGCCTGTGCTTGGCAGGAGTCTTGCCACAAAGCTTTTCATTCAAGATACATTCCCATATTAGGGGCTGCAGCTTTTACTACAGTCATCCAATCCCCGGGAGTCATTGCCAGAGTAGCAAGCCTTTTGACTTGCTCTACAGTAAAATTGGCGTTGACTCCATAGTTACGGACTGACTCAGCAAGTTCTTTAATCTGTATATACTCCACTGGAGCATGAATACATCTGCCATCAGTGCCTTCAAAGACTGGAAATGCTTGCTGCACTTTTCTCTGTTCCTCTTTTAGAATGAATGAGTCTGAATGATACCTCTGCACATAGGGTTGAGGTGAATGATACCTCTGCACATAGGGCGGAGGTGAATGATACCTCTGCACATAGGGCAGAGGTGCACTAGGACCCAGAGGTCGAGGGCTCAGAGACCGTGCAGCAAGCTGACATTTGTCTCTAGTTGCTTTTGTTTTATTCTGTGACTGATTAGCTCTTTCATCTGGCTGGTATCTTTCTCCCTCATAGTGAGCCGCTTCTTCCTCTAAGTCTGTTTCCTCAGAGGGGCTAAGCTCCTCATCTGATTCTGAGCTAACAGCTAGTGCCTTGAACTCATCTAATGGCAGATAGAGGCTCCTTCCCTTATGTGCCTCCCCAGCTCGATCTCTCTTCATCTTTCCCTTTCCATTCCTTTTTCTAAACTCTCCCAGGGCATTCTTTTCCTTATTTCTCTTTTCCTATGGCTCAAGGCCCGTGAAAAGGCTTTTATTCTTAGGTGCACCTTGTTTTCTCTGAACTCTTAATCTCTCTCCCTACTCTGTCTCTGATAGACTGTCTTGGACCTCCTCCAGGACCCTCTGCCCAGCCTCAACCATTTGCTGACAATCCTCGTCTTTTAAGCAGGATCTTACCAGCTTCCAAAACAGCATGGTTCCTACTTTAAGTTTGCTGTTCTGCTGTTCCCTAACTAGATCTCCTTTCTGTTTCTCCCAAGAGAAGGAATAGTAAATAGATAAGCAGAATGATTCTTACTAAGAATAGTTTCAGAGACACGGGCTCCGGTGGTGGGGGTGGGGGTAACTAGTTAGTTCATATTGTTTTCCACCTATAGGGTTGCAGATCACATTAGCTCCTTGGGTACTTTTCCTAGCTCCTCCATGGTGGCCCTGTGATTCATCTAATAGCTGACTGTGAGCATCCACTTCTGTCTTTGCTAGGCCCAGCATAGCCTCACAAGAGACAGCTATATCTGGGTCCTTTCAGGAAAATCTTGCTACTGTATGCAATGGTGTCAGCATTTGGAGGCTGATTATGGGATGGATCCCTGGGTATGACAGTCTCTAGATGGTCCATCCTTTCGTCTCAGCTCCAAACTTTGTCTCTGTAAATCCTTCCATGGGTGCTTTGTTCCCAATTCTAAGAAGGGGCAAAGTGTCCACACTTTGGCCCAGAGCTCATGTCTCTAGCTGCATATGTATCAGAAGAAGACTTAGTCGGCCATCAGTGCAAAGAGAGACCCATTGGTCTTGCAATCTTTACATGCCTCAGTACAGGGGAATTCCAGGGCCAAGAAGTGGGAGTGAGTGGGTAAGGGAGTGGGTGGGAGGGCATGGGGGACTTTTGGGATAGCATTGGAAATGTAAATGAAGAAAATACCTAATTAAAAAAAAAGAGAATAGTTGCATAAATGACATCATGAGGTGCTTGCACCAAAGAAGCAGGCCATGGAGCCACTCAGTACTCATACTGGGGCGCATAAGAGGCCGTAGTTTTGTGCTCCGAAACACAGTGAAAGACTCTAAGACTCCCAAAGGGAGACACTCACTCAAGCCTCGGGGCAGCCGCGCACCCAAGAAGACACTGAGACCGAACTTAAGATGTATAGAGAGTAAGATTTAATACAGCAATGACAAGAAAGCACATAAAAAGCACATATACCAGATATCTGGGGTCGAAACTCATGCAGCCAGCAAGGTGCAGAGGAGATTCGGCAACTAGCCCAACTTTTCACAGGCTTTTATAGAAAACAGCCAAGGGGAAAAGTACAAGTTTTACGTCACCAAGGGGCTTTGCCAAGGGGCTTTACATAACCAAGGGGTCGTGTCCTATATTTTGGCAATGTACTCGATCTATTGGAACATTCTGGGGTAGTACCAGGAGGCCCATATCTCAAAAATGTTCTTGGAACAGTCTTCAGTTAGGAGGGGTAGGACTAGGTTTGTTCCAGGAGACCCCTTATCTAAAAAATGTTCCTGAAGCAGTTTCCAATTGGGAGGGGGTACCTTGGGGTAAAAAGTTCAGGAGTGCTCCGGGAACAGTCTCTGGATGGGAGGGGTAAGAGAGTTCAGCTTTTCTTCTTTCATTCCCCCCTTCTTTTAGTAAATAATTCTAATCTTAGAATTTCAGAAGTCTATATTTTTATGCGGAGAATACTGCATTTACTCTATTTTAACATGGGAACAAAAACAGAACAAGAAGCATTAGTAAACAGAATTAGGCAGGGGCCCTTTTAGCGAGGCTTGAGGGTCTGGGCATGATGCAGGTGCACGTAGATCAGATCTCTGGCTGGAACTGGTGAGATGTCCTTGGGGTACCCAGCTCACTCACTGTCTTGGCTGTTGGGATCCCTGGCGCGATGTCGTCCGCGTACTCAGTCCAATTTTTTCCAGTTGTGACCAGACCACCTGCAAGCCTTTTAACTTAGCATACAGATCATTATTATAACAACATAAGTTTAAACACATCATTTGAGACTATGATGGGCATAGGAGTTTCATAAAGGATTTTAAACAGAGTAAAACTGAATCAAGAAATAGGGCATAGGGAAGGAACACCAAGTCTGTGCCAGTCTCCACGATTAATTTTGTCAAGGTCTGTCTTAGAGTTTTAAACTAATTTTTATCTATCCTGAGCTCTGAGGTCTATACACACAATGTAATTTTTATTTGACCTCTAAATGCTTGGCCACACCCTGACTTACCTGGGCAACAAAGCAGGGCCATTATCTGACACTATTGCTCTTGGCACTCTGAACCTTGGAAAAATTTTCTTTAATAATCTTCTTGATGACTATGTGAGCAGTCTCATTTATCCATATTGAGAACGTCTTTTTCTGCAGATGTCAACAGCTTTCTTTGTCTGTATATTGTTCCATACAGTGGCAAAAGCATACCTGCTGTCAGTGTCATTTATAAAGCTTGTATCAAAACCACAAGTTCAGCTTTTTGGGCTGAAGTCTCTTTAGGGAGGCTGCTGGCCTAGATCACCTGCTTTTTGTCCACTGCTGCACTGCTGTCCCCGCCTTCCGCTTACCTTTAACCATGAGGCTACTGCCATCCTTGTACCAGTTCAGCATATAGGGTAAAAAGGCTTAGTCAGATCTGGCAAAGCCAGAGCGGGGGCTGCAAGCAGGGCTGCCTTTATGCTGTCAAAGGCTTTTTGGTGTTCCTCAGTCCAGGTGAATGGGACTTTTTCTTTAGTCCAGAGTCTGCAAAAGCCCACCGTTCCCAGAAACTCACGTACTTGGCACGGGGTGGTGGGGGTTGGGATCAGCATCACAGTCTTTTTTCTTGGCTTCGGTGAGCCACCGCTTTCCTTCCCGGAGGGTGTACCCTAGGTAGGTCACCTCGGTGCGACATAGCTGGGCTTTCTTAGCCGATACCCGGTACCCCAACTCACCCAGTTCATTCAGGAGCTTCTAGGAGGGCCAGAATTTTTTCTTTGTCTTTGATGTCTCTGCCTTCAGCCAACCGCAGGGCTTGGGTTAGCGCCAAGAGTTCAGCCTTCTGAGCCAAAGTTCCTTCTGCCAGAATGTCAGAGCAGTGATGAGTAGGTGAAGACTCAGCAGGTTAGCAGGGGAAGCGAAGGTCACTTGTTCTGTCAACAAAAAGCTCTAATAATGTGTCCATCAGTCAGGGAAACAATTGGATCATGTGTCCCTGACCAAAAGCCATTATGTGCAGACAAGCAGGCCATCTCTCAATCACCAGGTCTAATTTTTCCAAGTATGTCACCGGTCTTTTAGGGTCCCAATTTCTGAGTAAGAACCTCTTTGGCAATACTTTTGTTCTCAGTCACATTTAGGAGTCCCAAAGTTGGGGACAACATTAGGGCAGTCTCAATAGCATCTAAGGCCATCTAAGGTTGTTCTTTTTATTTTTTATATGAAGGGCTGTTTATCTTTTTAATGCAGCAAAACCTGGAATCCACAGTTTGCAAAGACCTGTAGTGTCCAGGGACCTTTTAAACTTGCTTTGCATTGGTCAGTGGAGGAATATGAAAACACAGTCTCTTTTTAGCTGCTTCAACAGGTAAACCACCGGTCTCTTTTAAGGACTCAGCTTCTGTGTTAGCACCCCTTCTGCTATTTCCTTACTTTTAGCCACGAGCAGGTGAAGGGTTTGGTCATGAGGGGGGCTCTTCTTCTTTTTGTTAGGACAGGCTCTCACCCAGTGCTCTTCTTTTTTTTAACAATAAACACTTTGATCTTTAGCCAAAAGCTTGCTTTTGTTGCCAGGTACTAAGTTTTCTAGTCTCCCTGACTTTTGTGACCAGCATTTTTTACAGATCATTTCTAAGTGCTAGTATTATTAGCAAGTGTCACTTTGCTAGGTTCTAGTCTTTGTCATTTATCTCTTTTTGCTCCTGTTTCTTAACTGCAATGGAGATCTCATATAATGTCTCTCTCTCTATCTATAAATATATCTTTTTGTGTCTCTTCCCTGTCCTTGCTTACTTTGAATGTTATCTAATTATTACATCTATATTCTGTCACTTAACTTTTTTCATAGTTTACCTCTTTTTACTGTTAGGTCAGATTGTCGGGGCACTTTCTAGTCCCACAGAGACGAGACCTCATCAGAGCCTGGCAGTTAGACCCATAGGTGCTCCTTACCTTGTATGTCTCCCTCACCGGAGCCCAGAACAGACTTACTGCCAGCAACTCAGGGCAGTGCCTGAGAAGAGAAAACACATGGGGCAGAGAAGGGAGTGCAGTTCTCACATCTAGCTACACCAGACCACTGATATTTCAAAATGAACACAATTTTTTTCTGTTTACAAGAGACAGGATACAGGGGACAGGAGAATGAGCCTTTCTCCCACCCAGGAGGCAGGCAAAGGCTGAAAACAGATCCTTTGATGTGAAGAGCCCAGCGCCGAGTCTCCACCGCGTGCGGGAATGTGGTGTAAACTCCTGGGAGTGGCAAACAAACGCTGGCAGGCAGAGGCAGCAATTTAACTATTTAACTACCTGATAGACACCTGGTGCTCTCTGCACTGTCTTTGGGGAGGGAGCACGCAGCCAGGCAGGCACAAGGGAGTGCGGGTAGACTCTGGGGGGGGGGGGAAACCAAAGGAGGGACGCGGCTGTAGTCGGCCCCTCCCCAGCTGTGGCAGGCTTCACGGCTATTCCGGGGCGCCAGGCGGGACTGACAGGCCGCCGCACTCACTACCAGCATTTTACAACTCACTCGCAGGGCACAGACAGCCTCCGTTGCTGCTGTGTCTGCAGAACTCAGAACCTCAGCACCACTGCTGCAGCTCTGGATCTCAGAGCTCTTTTGAGCAGCCTGGGGAGGACCGGCCTGGTGGTTTTTTTTCTCTTTTTTTTTCCTTTTTTTAAAACCATTGCTGACAAATTCTGTCCTGACGTCAGTCCAAGTCTACAGTCGACAAAGGGTTAACACACACACACACACACACACACACACACACACACACACACACACAGTCTTGTCACGTGACCAAAACACAACCAGCCAAACGCCACTTTCTGACGGGGTCGGATTCCACATTGACTCTTTTTCCTGATAGGGGTGGGATTCCACATCCACTCCCGCTCTGGCAGAGAGAACACTCTCTCTCTCTTTCACTCTGCCAGGCAACAGCCAGGTCTTTTTGACTGTTCTGTACCCTGGGCACTCCTTCCAGGGTCTCCCTTGGAACATCTTTTTGGGGTGCAGACTGTGAGGCCATAGACAGTCGTCCTCTCACAGCCACTAGGGTCCTTACGGTCCACAGTGGCAGCTGCCAGAATAAACCCACAATCTCAGAATACACAAATGCAGCAGTTCCACACCTACACACCCAGCAGATTGTCCCAATTCTAGAATAATAGCAAACACAACAAGAGCAGACACGAGACTGAGACACCACAGGCAACTTACAGAATCAGATGGCCTCTCCAAGGCCGACAGATTGAGACCTTCCTGGTCTCCAGAGGGGTCCACCAAGCGTCCTTGGTCCTCCCCTATCTCACCTGGGACGTCTCCCAGGGGCAGATCGGACGGTGGACACCTGGGCACGTCTGCTCTTATCCACTCCGCACTCCCTCCCGGAGTGCGGTCTCTGGTGCTCTTACTGAGCACAGAGCGTCACGCAAAACCAGAACTGCGATCGCACCAGATACAGATTCAGATGGCCTCTCCAAGGCCCACAGATTGAGACCTTCCTGGCCTCCAGAAACAGAACACAGACACTAGACCAAGGCAGAACAGAAAATCTTACCTCTGAGTGGGTCCAGGACTTCTGGGTGGTCGCGCTGATTCCCGGCCAACGCACCAAATGAAAGACTCTAAGACTCCCAAAGGGAGACACTCACTCAAGCCTCGGGGCAGCCGCGCACCCAAGAAGACACTGAGACCGAACTTAAGATGTATAGAGAGTAAGATTTAATACAGCAATGACAAGAAAGCACATAAAAAGCACATATACCAGATATCTGGGGTCGAAACTCATGCAGCCAGCAAGGTGCAGAGGAGATTCGGCAACTAGCCCAAATTTTCACAGGCTTTTATAGAAAACAGCCAAGGGGAAAAGTACAAGTTTTACGTCACCAAGGGGCTTTGCCAAGGGGCTTTACATAACCAAGGGGTCGTGTCCTATATTTTGGCAATGTACTCGATCTATTGGAACATTCTGGGGTAGTACCAGGAGGCCCATATCTCAAAAATGTTCTTGGAACAGTCTTCAGTTAGGAGGGGTAGGACTAGGTTTGTTCCAGGAGACCCCTTATCTAAAAAATGTTCCTGAAGCAGTTTCCAATTGGGAGGGGGTACCTTGGGGTAAAAAGTTCAGGAGTGCTCCGGGAACAGTCTCTGGATGGGAGGGGTAAGAGAGTTCAGCTTTTCTTCTTTCATTAGTACCCCAGATTTTCTTCCTTGTCTTCAGGGTCCAGCCATCTAGAGCTTAATGTGAGATGTATTCAACACATAAGCTTTAAAATTAACATTGTTAATATTTTTCTTCTAGTTTTGTTGAAATTGAACTCTTAATCCTTATGCTTAGACTATCTTTATTTTTCTGGTGTTAAGTTTTATTCTAGTAGTGTTTTGACTTCTGTATTATTTTGTTATGTCTTTTATGGATTTATTCTCTGTATTAATCATGAAGACTGAAAATTATAGCACCTTTGGATGATAACAAGCTATTTTGAAGTAATAGCAATTTAGCATTGATTTAAAGATGCAAAAGGAAACTCAAAAGAAAAATTAAAAAACCCAGTAAAACCTTGACTTGTCTTTAATTCCTCCACACAGTTTGATTTTTCATCTCCACCTTTACATCTTTGTGTATTTTTCAACTCTTATTAATAGTTATTATTTGGAGGTATTTTGCCATTTGTTTTTCACACTACATATGTGAATGTTTATTTACTGTGTTCACGTTAGAACATTCTAAATTTTTCTACAAAGTTACTCAGTGAGGTGAGTCTTTTTCAGCACTGAACATTTTATCCTTTATCACTTGTATTTCTTCAAACAGGTTTTAAAAACTCTTCTGGGCATACTGCTCAAAAAAAAATTTGATTGTGTTAAGTTCACTCAGCTTTGTCAGCTAAGTTCACTTTGTATTCCTGATTGGCAGCTTTGCTGAATGCCTTTGGAATTGTTATTTTCTTCAGTGCAATTTTTTTAACTATCAGGCTTTTTCTAAGAAATCACAGACAAAGAGAGATGCCCATGTATGCTATTCATTCATTTTCTCTTGCTCCCTTGAGATGAACTCATTTTATCTCTAACCTTGAAGAATTTGAGAAGATTGTATCTTGAGGCAGACTTGAAGTACTTAGGTTTGACTCACTGACATGGATATCTGCATCTGATTCTAGGACTATAAAATTTCTGTTGTGATCTCTTTAAATAGACTTTGTGCCTCTTTGGTATTCTCAAGTCCTTCATAAACTAATGCTTGAAAACATACTCTCTTAATACTCTCCCAAAGCTTCATTTTTGTCTGCTCAAAAATTCCCATTTCAGCCGGGCGTGGTGGCGCACGCCTTTAATCCCAGCACTCGGGAGGCAGAGGCAGGCGGATTTCTGAGTTCGAGGCCAGCCTGGTCTACAAAGTGAGTTCCAGGACAGCCAGGACTACACAGAGAAACCCTGTCTCGAAAAACCAAAAAAAAAAAAAAAAAATTCCCATTTCAAATATCTGATCTCACTAATTCTTCATCTGTCTAGAACATTTACAGCATTTATTGCCTCCTTTCATAACTTCAGTTTCACTTAGTATGACTTTTCAGCTTGAGAATGTCTCTTCAGTTTCATAAATTATCTGTCTTTTGCTTTGCAATGAGAAAATATTAAACTGTTATGTGTTTTCTTGAAATTTGTTGAAATTTCTTAAAACAATCAGCTTAACTTTCTTTTTGAAATGAGTTTCTATGGGGTCATATTCTGCAATTTCATGTGTATTTTTAAAAAATTTTGATGCTATAATTGCATCATTTCTCCCTTTCCATTCCTCCATCCAAACCTTCCCATATATCCATCATTGCTCTTTTTCAAATTCATGACCACTTTGTTATTAATTGTTTTAGATGCCAACCAAAGGACATACACACACTGAACCTAGGCCTCCCTACACATATGTAGCAGATGTGCAGCTTGACCTTCATGTGGGTCGTGAAAAACTGGAATAAGGGTTATCCCAAAAGCAGTTGCCTATATATGGTATATGTTCTTCTGGGTGAGCAGTCTAGACTTGCCTCAGTGGGAGAGGAAGTACCTAGCTTCACACAACCTTGATGTTCAAGGGTGGGGGTGAGGATGAGGGTGAGGGGGATACCTAGGGGGAGCCCCGCCCATTCAGAGGAGAAGGGGAAAGGGAATGGGGAAAGGAATATGGGAGGACCGGGATGGGAGCAGTGATTAGGAAGTAAAATAAATAAATGTTTATATATATATATATATATATATATATATATATATATATATATAAACATTTAAGTTAAATTTTAAAAAAAGAAAAATTCTTCTCAAAAATTATTGTTTAAATCTACCTATTGAATGATTCTCTCTGTATATGTCTATCCATATCTATCAATCTTTCTGTGTGTGTGTATCTGTCTCTGCCTCTTTCTGTCTCTTTCTCTGTCTTTCTCTCTTATTTATTAAAATATTTTTTATCTAAAGTAAGAAATCCTTATGACTTTTCCATCTACAATGATTTTCTTATTGTGTGATAATAATCAACTTATTATTTCTAAGACTTGTTTTTTTGTTAAACAAAATTTAGTGTTGATATTCATAGATACATCAAAATAATGAATTGAAGATATAGAGAAATTTTAAGGAATTTTAATCCAGTATCAAGAGAACACAGCAAAAAGACCTAGGTATGTGTGATCTGGCCAGAGTGCAACATGCCACATAGCATTAATCCCTCTGGATAGAATACAGACACACTCTTAGAACAGGCCTTTAATGTAAAATTGGTTTATAGAAGGAAGCAGCCATGTTTGAAAGTAATGTCTAATTGGGGGGCAAACAAAATGACAAGTCAGAGAAAGATTTTACATCATGAGTCAGAGATAGGATATGTCCAAGTCTCACAAGATCAGCACAGGAAAGCAAAGCTTTTAAAGAACAACACAGGGAGAGAGTTAGTGATTTGGGACTCAGTGCAGTGAGTGCAGTGGAGTTGAATTCATACATGAGTCCATGCAGGTCCTTGCTTGTCAGCAGAGGCAGCTGAAGTCAGAGAATAAAATGGATCCAGAAGATTAAAACAAATTTCTAGGATTAGTTTGAGGTCAAGCAGAGCAACTCAGTGAGAAGGTGAGAATAGCTAGATTAAATCAGTTTGGAGAGGCATTTGAATCTGAACAGCTCAGTTGAATCAGCCAACCAGAGTTGAAAAAGAACTAGAGAGGGTGAGTTTATTCAGTAGTAAGCCTCTGTGTCAGCAATTACATCAGGAAGATAAAAGGTACTTTTACATGGAGATATAAACAGGATGTGAAAATTGTAAAGATAAGTGCAGAGTCCCTGCTCATAAGCAGTGTGGCTCTTATAAAACTCAGAATAATAAAAGTATCCCTTCAGATATAAGTGCTTCCTTTGCCTTAAGAGTAATGGTCTAAACTTCTGAATGTATAGATTTTTCTGTATCGTTGATATCTGTGCATATTACATTAACATCCATACATGCAAATTTATTTGTGTTCTAATAAGATCCAGACAGTGTGTCCTAAAATTCATGACAAAAGTTGGGTATGCAATTTTTAAATACAGCAGTTCCAGCTCAGTATTCAGTTATTCTTCACCCTCTAATTTTAGTGCAAAACAAGTAAAACTCAATTGTACATTATAATAATTACATATGAGGGTCTAATCAGTATATATGATTATATTATTGCTTCAGTTTTCTAAAAGTTTATTTGAGAATATGCTAATACTTTACTCATTCTTTGGAATTTCTCTATTCATGTTGCTTGGAATCTTTAATGGGTTTTGAATAATATAATATAATGGGTCACTAAATAAGTTTTTGTGAATTCTTCCTTATATTATCACTGTATCTTTACTCATAAAAAGTATGTATAATTGATTAGCCATTCCATAATACAGTTTAGAAGAAAATACCAGAAAGTAAAACATAACCAAAATAATGAGTACAGGTTGGGTAAGAAGTTTCAGAATGGTGATTCACAGCACTTTCCCTGAAATTTACTTTAGGAAATGCTAATTTTGAATTTTGCTTTTAAATATGATTACATGGTGTCAGAAAAGAACATACAAATTTATATTCATAGTTCCAAACAAATAAAGTGCTCTAAAATTTTTGAAATTAAAACAGAAATACACAAGGTTGTTTTTGTTTATATAACCCATACTTCCTTAAATTTTGAGTATGTGAAATTCAGATGCTGCCACACACTTTCTTACCTGTAGAAGATTTAGAGTTTATCTCATTCAAGTTCTAATTAGAAACCACATAACATTGAAACAGAGGGAGTCACTAATGTTCACTGGGGGTTCTTGGAAAAAGCATTTTTAGGACTTTGTCATGGACTTGTATAGTTTTAACACCATAAACAATGGGGTTCAGAAAAGGTGGGACTAACAGGTAAAGGTCTGACAGGAGGATGTGCACATGGTGGGGTATGTGAGCCCCAAACCTGTGTATGAAGAAAGAGAAGAAGGCCAGAAGGTAGAACTGCAGGAAGACACAGATGTGAGCAATGCAGGTATTGAAGGCTTTGAATTGAGCCTCCTTCTGGGGCAGCTGGAAGACTGTGATGAAGATTCGCACATAGGAGAAGGTAATGAAGACTATGTCAAACCCTAAGATGGCAAAGGCAACAAGGAGGCCACATATCTTGTTGATTGTGATATCTTGAGCTGCCAGTTTCACAATGGCCATGTGTTCACAGTAAGAGTGGGAGATAATGGTAGTTCTAAAGTACTTAAGGCGACATTTGATGAGTAGTATGGATGGGGATACAAGAATGAAAGCCCTGAGTAATGCACCAGCTCCAAGGCAAGTGGTGAGTTGTGGAGAGAAGATAGTAGCATGTCTGAGGGGGTTGCAGATAGCCACATAGCGATCCAGAGCCATGGCCAGGAGGATGCCTGATTCTGTGGCTTGGAATGAGTGGATGAGTTCCATCTGCAGCAGGCAGACATCAAAGAAAATCTGTGGCATGTGAAACCAGAAGATGCCCAACATTTTGGGAAGAATGCATGTGCTAAGGGCAATGTCTGTGAATGCCAAAATGGCCAAGAAAATGTACATGGGTATGTGGAGGCTCTTTTCACTTTTGATTATAACTAAAATTAAGGAGTTCCCAATCATAGCAATGATGTACATGACACAGAATGGAATTCCAATCCAGCACTGCACTGACTCCAGGCCAGGGATGCCCACTAGTGTTAACACAGAAGGCATGAAGACTGAGCCATTGAACTTGATCATGGTGAGCTCAGAAACGTGTAGCAGTATTGCTGCTTCAACTTCTGCTACATGCTAAGACTAGATGCATTGAATTTAAGAGAAATTAATTCATTAGCAAAACATAATCTAAGTAGGTTAGAGGTAAACCACCCTCTCTTTTTTATCTCAGGTTCTCTTAATTTTGTCATTTCCAACTGGATTTAAAAATTAGCCAGTAAATTTTAAATTTATAATTATTTTAATCATTTTGATTTAGTGAAGACAAAATTGCTCTGTGGCTTTTTTCTGCCACAAGAAAACTTCTCCCCAAAACTCTCATTTTTTACTTATTATCTGTTTTGTGCATCATTATGTATTTCTAAGTGCAATTCATAGGATGAAGATATTATATGATTTCACCTATACTACACACAGACAATACACTAGAGTGTAAGAATTCTCAGTCTTCTCAAAATAAGGCTAGAATTTTTTGGTTTTGTTTTTTGTTTTTTCTAGAACATCTTTCAGGTCAGAGAGATGGGACACTTATGTCCCTTATGGAGGTCTCTCACTTGCTTGAATTACAAAGGAGTGAATGGTATATTCTGCCTATCCCAAAACCAGTAGAATTTCTGCTTGACCTTGCTAAATATGTTGTGGAAGGAGGCTTGCAAGATCACTCTTGGGGAGATACAAGAAAGAGCTTGAGGACAAATAAGCCAGTGTCAATTACACTGAGAAACATGACATTTTTAAATGTGATTCTGTAATCAATAGTGATTTCTTTTTATATCCAGAAAGTTTTCCATTTGAATGTTTATGACTGGAAGCCCTTCTGTATTTAATCTGGCTTTCACCATGCTGCTCAAAATTTTAACTACTATTAGGCACTTCATCAAACTTTCATAGCACTTATACTATCAATACATGCAAAATGAAATGTCATGACTGATATTCACTTAACAGTAAGAATGGTGTGAACTTTCAAAAAAGACTTTAGAAGTAGAACTTCCAAAACCAAGAGTAAAATATTGATTACTAGAGTCTGGGTGGACAGCGAAATTGGGAAGATCTATGTCAAAAGACACAAAATTTTATTTGGCAGTTCCAATAACTTCAATATGACTAAAGACAAGAATAGCATGTTGTATTTTAAATTGATAAGAAACCAGGTTTTTACATGTTCAATGCATAGGTATTTTCAAGCTCTCCTGCACACATAGATCACAATAAATTGCATACATTACAAATGTGTTTTCACATCCTTTGTGTTAAAAAAAAGGATCACAACGTTTGGTTTCAAGAGATGAAAAAATTAAGATTCCCTTTTTCTGCTTATGTAGAAAATACACTACTAACCCTGAGCTCTGTAGTTCTGCTTGAGAGATCATAACAGTGAAAGTCCAGTAAATTTCATTGTCTCACCACGTCTTGTCTTCTTCAGAAGACTTCCTTTGCGTTTACAAAATTTTTGACTAAATGAGATGTGCAGATGGATGAAGCAAAGCTCCAACAACTTTATTTTCTCTCACACACCATACATATCCCAGAAAAACCTCCCGTGCAATATAGAAGTCACAATGTAACTACATTCTGTTCTTCTTCTAGTGAATGTTTACAATAAGTAAAGACAAGAAAAAACATGTTCTCCGATACCCTCACATGAATAAATGTTTTATGTATAAGTGGAAAAAATTATTCCCAAGAACGTACATGCATTCATAGCTAACCAACTTGTTATAGATTAACCAAGTGTAATCAAGGTAATTTTCTCAGCCAGCATCTCTTACTGGCAGGGTGCAATTTATGGCTACAAAGAAAGGCTCAATTACTTTATTCATCTTAAAAAGTAATCTTATAAAAATTGTAAGAGAATCACAAATTTAATCTTGTATATGAAAGATCAGTCATTACTACTTTAAATCCTCAGGGTGAACATCTACACATTAAAATTTTCTTATTAAACCATATTAGAAAGCTGAGGACAAAAGTGAGTACAAGAAATTAATCATCACCTTGGTCACCAACCCAGCTTCATCAAGAGTCACACCAGCCAGTGCTAGATGGGCTCCCATTGTTCTTGTTCCCTGACCTTAAAAATTCCGAACTTAACTATTATGAGTGTGCCTTTCTGAACTTCAAATTGTTCTCTAAGATTTTCTATATCAGAGCCATTAAAAATAATCTTAACCTAACTTTACTAGCAATCTACTTCTCCAAATTCTTTCTAAAGGTTTTGGTAATTATTGACAATGTACATCTCTAAATTCTTTCCTAGGATGATGGATAAGTCATTAATCTGCTCCAGCAGTGATGCTTGAAAAAGATCAAGCACTACTTTTGTAAATGACAATGATAGTACCCAGTGAGGGCTTTGAAGCCCCTTAGAGTTTTCATACAGCTCATAGATTATGAGAGATGTAAAGAAGGCAACAAGCAGAGTGATATTTCCTAACAGCATGAAGTCCTCAGGCCTTGTAGCCCTCTGGGTTCTGCTTCTCTGGGGCACACCCATTGTAGTTGGGTTAACCCACGAGCTGAATTCTAGAAGTTTTAAAGCTCTTTGCTGTTCCTCTTGCAAGGTTCCCAACATGTTTCCACAAAAAGAGGCAGACATTCATACCAAACATAAAAGTCTAACACTCAGGTGTTCAACAGAATGAAATCTATTAAAGTAAGTTTCCAAATTCATTACTTTTAAAAATAAAAAAAATTTTCATTTTGAAACATTGTATAAATGTATAGCATACATACTATCTCTCTTTTTAAGTATTTGTGGAGGAAATAGTCACTTTTTCTAAAAATGTGTGAAAAATAATATGATTCAACATTGCTACCTTATGTCCTTGGCATCATGTCAATGGTATTCTCATAAATTCCAATGTTAGTAGTTAGTGTAGATAAATCATATAACACATTTATGACAAGCCATCTGATAACCACTGTTTTGAATTTAAACTTAAAAAACGTTTTAATTAAAGGCCAAAGAGATGGCTTAGCTAGCAAAGATGATTGCTGCCAGGCCTGATGAGTTGATTTGTGTCTCTGGAACCCATGGTAGAAAATGATAATGAATGTTCAAAAGTTACCTCATAACGTCCATAAATGTGTGTGTGTGTGTGTGTATGTACATATACACATGCATTAAGATAAAAGAAATAATTTTACTGTTTTAATGTGTATTACAATTTATTCCTCTTTTAAAGAATTGACATTGTAATAGAATTAAAAATTGCTTCATTTATTTATTTTTTATTTTTTATTAGATATTTTCTTCATTTACATTTCAAATGCTATCCCAAAAGTTCCCTATACCCTCCCCCCACCCTACTCCCCTACCCACTCACTCCCACTTCTTGGCCCTGGCATTCCCCTGTAGCACACATTTTATTGTTACTTAGAATTAGACAGTTTTATAATTTTAGTTTACTATAAGTTGCTGCTCTTACATAATATTTTTATATTTTTCAGGTAAAATTCATCTCCCATGTTTTCTTTCAAATGATCCTGTCTTCACCAACAAATACAGTTATCTGAAATCAAATGTAGTATTAGTAGTAGTAGTAGTAATAGTAGTAGTAGTAGTAGTAGTAGTAGTATTGTTATCTCATTTCCATTATGACCCCAATTACACTACAGTCTTTAGAAGTGTTAATCCATATTATGTGTGTGGACCACCTTACTCCCTGCGCTTAAAAGCTGTCTCTTGTGAGACTATGCCGGGGCCTAGCAAACACAGAAGTGGATGCTCACAGTCAGCTATTGGATGGATCACAGGGCCCCCAATGGAGGAGCTAGAGAAAGTACCCAAGGAGCTAAAGGGATCTGCAACCCTATAGGTGGAACAACATGATGAGCTAACCAATACCCCGGAGGTCTTGACTAGCTGCATATGTATCAAAAGATGGCCTGGTCGGACATCACTGGAAAGAGAGGCCCATTTGACATGCAAACTTTATATGCCCCAGTACAGGGGAATGCCAGGGCCAAAAAGTGGGAGTTGGTGCATAGGGGAGTGGGTGGCAGGGTATAGGGGACTTTTGAGATAAGATTGGAAATGTAAATGAGGAAAATACCTAATTAAAAAAAAAGCTATTGCAATTGCCACCACTACACATAAAGGATAATAATAACAATAAAGTTATACATCAACCATTTGAATAATCTAAAAGAAATGTATTGCTTCCCTGACAGATTTAACCTGAATTATTAGGGATAAATAATGAAATATAAAGCCTGAACAGACAAGAAAAATGAATATTGAATCATTAACATAAAGCTATAAAATCTCCCATCAGACAGACAGACAGACAGAAAGACAGTTCTGAACTGAGTATGGTGGTTTGCTTGGAGTTAAAGATTGCCATGGCTTTCTGGAAAACATGGATCACAGAATGAGATCTTGTTTCAATAAGCAAACAAAATAAGAGGAGGAAGAAAGAAAAAAGTAAATGGAGACTAGATGACTTGGTTTCAATGCTGAGTTATATCAAGCACTTAAATATCAATTCTTCTCAAGCTCTTAACCAAATAAAAGTAGAAAAGATATGGTACTAATTCGTTTTTGAGGTCAAAAGAGACAAAGACACTGCCAGAAAACATGGTTATACCACAATTGTGGATGCAGATGTATCCATATCCTCAACAAGATACTAACAACCAAAATGAAAGAACGCATTAAGAGAATAGTGCTCTTTGATAAAGCAGGATGTATACATAGGATGTAGAGATGAAACAATGTTCACACATCAATTCATGTAATACACTCTTATCAAATCAGAGATACACTCATGCAATCCCATTAATATGCATGAAAGTTATGAAATTTGTCATCCTTTAATGATGATATCTCTCTTAACATATTGCGCAAACAGGGAAAATTTCCCACCAAAATAAAAGCCAAATTAGATAAGTCTGTGAACAATATAATAGGGTATAGAGAGGTGATGGGCTCGACCTCACCCTATGTGAGGAGCTTTTGGCAAGTGATGACCATTAAGCGAAAAGGAGTTGAGTTTCATCAGCAGTGTGGCCCATAGTACATTGCTTTATGGTTAGAGCTATTTGTCTTCTGTCTTCTTATGTTGCAAATAATACATAAATGTTCATTACCAACTTTTAAAAGCACTTGGTATATGTGAGTCTGGTGTAGAAATATGAAAATGCTTGTGCATACAGATGGACAAATAACTGTTTGTACACACACATATTAATAGGACAGTAACAACCTCTGGCCAGGTTGCATGAGTTCTATTATATAAAGTTATAAAGCTCACTTCCAACTTCAAAATGCTGTCTTTTATATATATCAGGACTTTTTTGTTTTTTTGTTTTTTTACATTGTCTTAAATTCTTTAGGTTTTTAACAGAAAAGGGAAGGATTTTTAGCAAGTTAAATTTTGGTATAACGTGTTCATGCACATGTATTTTGTCTGATTAAATCCTTTTTCAGTGGAAATTTCTAAACTAATATTCCAATGAAACTTCTTTTGGATTTTCTTTTCAACTATTGGGCATGGGACTTTCCAGTCATTTACTTTTACAGGAGCTCTGTTGACACCAGCATGCTCCCTAGTATCTATAAACTAAAGCCCCAACATGTATGTGAAAAATTACAGCTTTTAGAAAACTAGGGTGATATTGACAGCTCACTTGTTTTAGTAAATATATTTAACTTATTATTGACAACTTACTTAATGTATATATTGTATAAGTTTATACTTTTAAAGTGGCTTTAAATAATTGTATATATGTGTATGTACATATGTATGTATGTATATGTGTGTAGATATAGATATAGGTAGATAGATATAGATGTAGATGTAGATGTAGATGTAGATGTAGATGTAGATATAGATATAGATTTGCCTCAAAAAATATATATAGTTACAACTGCAGACAATAACAATAGTTACAAAGGGCAGGTGTATCTCCATGAAACCTACTCTCAAAAGAATAGAACTCATGAAATATCAGGTAATCTTAAAATAAATGATTTTAGAGTTACTAATTTAGTATAAGAATTGCATTGACAAAAATAACCATAGTATAAATGCTTCATTCTATTGCCTCATACATTTGCTGATGGGCAGAGAAATGTTTTACACTTCAGCAGAAAGTGAGATCCTTTGAAATATAATCACATTACAATGTAATAATTCTCAGAGAATTAATGAAAATAGTTTTAAGATATTCAATGGTTTTCTGTTTTTACTTTCTTTACATAAGAAATTGTATTTTCACAGTTATCTATATATAAATATGAAGTAATTTGAAGTTCACACTAATAAAAAGTCACTAAGATATTTTTCCCCCACTCTCTGGATGTATTAGTTAATATTGTTAAATTTTTCATGGATATTATCCTCTTGAAAGTGAAGCACTCTAAATAAATCCCATTTATTTCTATTTCTCACAGGGATGACATTTAAAAGAGTTTTCTTTGGGAATGTGCTATCTTTACCATCTGCTGTCATGTTGCATGTACTCACTGAGGAGAAAAGGAAAACCACTCTATCTTGGATCTGCTTGGTCTTCACACCATAGATGATGGGGTTAAGCATTGGGGGCACCACCACATAGAGGTTGGCCACTAGGATGTGGATGTGGCGAGGAACTGTTTTGCCTCCAAAGCGATGGGCAAAAAATGAGAAGAATGCAGGAGTGTAGAACAAAAGAATAACACAGATGTGGGAGCCACATGTGTTGAGGGCCTTGTATCTGGCAGCCCAGGAAGGGATTTGAAAAACAGTGCGAGGAATCATGGTGTAGGAAATAATGATGAGTAGTATATCTAGCCCAGTAGACAGGAGGGCCATTGTCAGCCCATATATGATGTTGACAGTGATATTGTCGCATGCCAATCTGGCAATGCCCATGTGCTCACAGTATGAATGGGGAATTATGTGTTTCCCACAATACAGAAGTCGATATACCAGGAAGATGAATGGAAAACAGATGAGAAAGCTTCTGACCACAGCTGCTGTGCCAATCTTGCCAATGACTGAGGAAGTAAGGGTGGTGGTGTATCTCAGTGGGTAACAGATGGCCACATAGCGGTCAAATGCCATGGCCAGAAGAATAGCAGGCTCTGCCACAAAGATGAAATGTATGAAGAACATTTGGGACACACAACTACCAAAGGATATACCCCTGGAATGAAACCAGAAGATAGCCAGCATCTTGGGGGCTGTAGCTGTGGAGAGCAGGAGGTCTGCTAATGCCAGCATGGAGAGAAAAAAATACATGGGCTCATGCAGACTGCTTTCAGTCACTATCAGGAAGATTAAGAGAACATTGCCTATGACAGCCACAATGTACATAGAACAGATGGGGATAGCTAGCCAGGAATGTAGATCTTTAGTCCTGGAATTCCAATCAGAACATACCACACATCCTGTGGATTGGTGTGATTTTGAAAGGAAGAGGCCACCTTCATTGGATACACAAGCCTTGGCTCTTTTACACTCGAACTTCAGCATTAACGATTGAGGAATATAGCCAAGGCTGGATGAGGTCTCATCATATTCTTCCCCAATATTTGCATCTGTGTGAAAGCATTAAGGAGAATTAAATTGTCTAAATATGCACGCTGAATCAAGCAATTAATTATTGCCTCTTAAAAGAAATGGTTATCATTTAATAAATATTTAATATGTACTTTAGCCATTTCTTTTCTGTAGATTACTTTTTTAAAGTTCAAAAAGGTGATGGCAAAAAGTTGAATGGGTATGAAATAATGGTGGCATATCTAACTGGAGAGAATCGAGCAGTTAAATATGACTAAAATACAGTGGATCAGACTCTCAAAAGTTAACCAAACATTTTTAAAAATAAAGAACAATCACACTTTCAAAGATAGTTTGTATCTTTAAGACATACAATGGTTTATCAAAATGGATGCAAGCCTATCTTCAACTTTTTTGATGTCATTCATTCCTTAATTTTAAAGTTTTTTCCCCTTTAAAACTACAGTGGTCTCACTTCACACAAATATATCAATCTAAAAATATCAATTGTTTGTTTTCTTGGTTGGTATCAGTAATTATAATTAGCATGAAAAGTGTATTTTAAATTAATGCGAATGCAAAACACTATAGATTCTTTCCCATTTGGCCACTCTTTCCTGCAACAATTGAGCACCTCTACATATTCTGTTCATTTCTTATCTTAGAGGGTTTAGTGTGGACTTTCATCCATAGTCATGTGAAAGCTTGGAAATTTGCATTAGCAAAGAGTTGCAAACTCAAGAAGTTCATTGTCATTTTATAAGAAAACAAGACCCAGGAATGGATAATAAGGTATATATTTGTTTCTGAATATATAGAGTTGACAATATTCCATTGATTATCAGAAATAAAGAAAAAATAAATATGTTAACTACCTGTTCATTAAGGCTTTGTCTTTAAAAGATTGTGATGGGTATAGAGATTCGTCTTCATCCTTTATTAATTTTATATAGGTGATTTGTGAAATTTGTGAAAATTTTTCCTTCAAAAATTAGAATAAACTATCTAAATATAAGAATATTAAAACTTATTTATAATGTAAAACAATGCATGCTATATTTCCCAGTCTTTTATACCTCAGAATGATGTAACTAACATAGTTTTAAATATGCATGTTGATGAAAATATAGGGAGTACAATTCATGGAAATGTAATGTAAAAATGACACTTATTGATTATTTGTGCACAGAAAATGCCTCTATGACATGAGCCAGCACATATGGAAATTATCATTGAGTAGAAGTACTTGGGGTTGACTAACATTTGTCAAAGCCCACAATCTCCAGAGATGTTTTCTAGAAGTGGTTAGCAATAAGTTTTGGAAAAGCAAACAGGTTTAACTATGTTTCAGTTAAATTTGGACAGCTGTTGTTAAAGTCATTCTCAGCTTTGAAAACCTAAATTGAGATTTCCTGAGTGTATCAGCACTGTGATATTACAATTGAACCTGACTACCCCTGGTATCCGTGTATTAAATAGTAAGAGTCTGTTAAACCACAAAAAGTACTTCTTGTTTTGTTTTATGTTGTGTTTTTTGTTTTTAAGTGTCATCTGTAGAATTTCTTTTGTCCACTCGTTTGCTGAAACTGAAGGTTATTCTTTAAAATTGATATGGACATTACAGGAATCACCAGGATTAAGAGAGGAGTTCCTGTAAACCAGTGTAGCACTTCATATGTTCTTAACCTGTATAAGTATGAAGACAGAGAATGATTAACATTGGGCTTTGTAGAGATTACTTGGTCACTCATTCATCCCATGAGAATTACATGATACTCTTTGCTTGAATGGTGAACATTAATCTTTAGTTGCCTCTGAAAAGCTACAATGTTATTAATATGTGAACTCACACAAAGAGTTTGGACAATCAAAAATGTTTGTGTTCCCATGTGGGTCTCTGAACTTGCAAAAGAAACACTAAGGTAATATGTGAAGAGACTATGGGAATTGGACTTGCACATAGGAGGTGACTTCTAATTATATTTCAGCTCAGACTAGACATGATGTAAAGGAAGGAAAGATTCCCATAGCTTTTGACATAGATGTGCAGATAGTTAACAGGAAATGCTGATTTTCCTCAGTCTAGAAGGTATTTCTCCTATCTTTTCTTGTAATCATTTATGGATACAGGTATGTAAGTCACCTTTGGTCATTATAGTACCAGCAAGTGGTAATAAAAACCCACAATACTTATACTAAAAGACACTAAGATTTTTAGCATTTTTGATATTGGTTGTTTCCTTTTCCTAATCCTATCCTCCAGTTATCTCTGCGTGTTAACAACAGGCAATAATGTAGATCCTTATAGAAAATACATTATTTAAAAACTTAACCAATTGAAAGAAAAGTAAACTACTATTAACTTAGAGGTTTCTAAAAGATTGTAATCATTATTTAATGATTACTCACTCAATGAGAAAACAGAGAAATACTAACTTCTTAATTTAACTTCAATTAAAAACTAGGACAACTCGTAGAGATGTTTGACCGGGGATTTAGATAAGACACAAAATTTTCCTTCTGATTGAAAACTAGATGAAGTCATAGAGAAGATATTTGATCTGGAACTTAAATAAAAGCAAATATTTTAGGTAAAATGCAAAAGGAATGTACAAAAGTAGGAATAACTGTTTTATTTTCAATATGGTATAGAATTAAAAGAATTAAATTCTCCATACCTCAAAATTATGTAAACTTGATAGAAATAATGACACCTGTAATATGAATATTTTCTTTATATATAATTTTGTTTGTTTTGAGACTGAATTTTAATTATATTTCTCCCTTCTCTTTACTGTTTAGATATTATTTCAACCAAAAAGATATTACTCTACCTGGTTTTTCAAGTTGATTTAGGTTAGAATTTGAAGGCAATTTCCATCATTGTATTGAAAAGTATATTAATTTTCAGGTTGAAAATAACAATAACATTAATAGGAAATCTATGAAAAATGATATTTTAATCACATAAGTGTAGCTTATTCAGAACGCACTACACACACATATATACACACACCATATACTTTGATGTCTGTCTCTTACAGATGTGGCTGATTCACACATTCCAATGTATTGAATCAGGCATCTTGTTTGCCATGGCAATGGACCGTTATGTGGCAATATGTGATCCTCTAAGACATGCATCCATTTTTACCCAGCAACTCCTCACTCAAATAGGAGTAGGAGTCACACTCAGAACAGCCCTGTTTGTAGCTCCATGTCTCTTTCTCATCAAATGCAGGTTGAAATTCTACTGGACCACTGTTGTTTCTCATTCATACTGTGAGCACATGGCTATTATGAAGCTGGCAGCAGAAGATGTTCATGTCAACAAGATCTATGGTCTGTTTGTGGCCTTCAGTATACTTGGACGAGACATAATTTTTATCACACTCTCCTACGTTAGAATATTTATAACTGTCTTCAAGCTCCCTCAAAAGGAAGCAAGACTCAAAGATTTTAACACATGCGTTGCCCATATTTGTGTCTTCATGGAGTTTTACCTTCTGGCCTTCTTCTTCTTTTTTACACATAGGTTTGGCTACCATGTTCCATCTTACATTCACATTCTCCTGTCCAACCTTTATCTACTTGTCCCTCCTTTGCTCAATCCTATGGTTTATGGCGTGAAGACCAAACAGATTCGAGATCAAGTGTCCAAAATTTTGTATTGTAATTATTTTAATTGATGTTTCATTTATTTACTTTTGTTTCAAATAGCAAATCTCACTCAACACTTTGCTCTCTCTCTCTCTCTGTCTCTCTCTCTCTCTCTCTCTCTGTGTGTGTGTGTGTGTGTGTGTGTGTAAAAACATGTAAAAAATAAACAGAGGTCAAAATACTGTCCAACTTGTTACCTTGGTTGTTGTTGCTGTTTTATATTTTTCTTGTTTGAGACTTGCTTTTTATGGCCTGGAATTCACAATTAGATTGCTCTGGCAGGGAAGTCTTCATTTGCCTATCTAGTCCTTGAACTAATGTATGTGCCATCACAGTCAGCTTTTTACATTTGTTCTCTTTATTGAATTTATGTTTGAGCAGTAAACATTTAAATAACTGAGGTAACTTGAAAAACCTGTGTTCCTAATAAGTGTTTAATTTATTTCTCCATGATCAGGTACTAAATTTTCATTTAAATTTTTTCTTACAGTGTGGTAAAACTTTGACTACATCTTAGCTAGTTTAATCTATTTCTGTTATAGATGTAATTGAAACAAGTCTAATCATGTTTAATCTTAATTTCCCATAAAAGACCGTTATATTTGCACAGAAATTAAACTTTTAAAAATGAACACTTTTCAAAAAAGTAACTGCATATTAATCATTTTATGTTCTATTAAAAAATATAAAATGGTATTAAAACCACTATGAATGTACTTCATTTTAATGTAGTTGTTATCACTTGTTTTCAATACTTTTATTAGGTATTTTCCTCATTTACATTTCCAATGCTATCCCATAAGTCCCTCATACCCTCCCCCCCCCACTCCCCTACCCACGAACTCCCACTTTTTGACCCTGGCATTCCCCTGTACTGGGGTATATAAGTTTGCAAGTCCAATGGGCCTCTCTTTCCATTGATGGCCGACTAGGCCATCTTTTGATACATATGCAGCTAGAGTTAAGAGCTCCAGGGTACTGGTTAGTTCATAATGTTGTTCCACCTATAGGGTTGCAGATCCCTTTAGCTCCTTGGGTACTTTCTCTAGCTCCTCCATTGGGGGCCCTTTGATCCATCCAATAGCTGACTGTGAGCATCAACTTCAGTGTTTCCTACGCCCCGGCATAGTCTCACAAGGGACAGCTATATCTGGGTCCTTTCAGCAAAATCTTGTTAGTGTATGCAATGGTGTCAGCGTTTGGAAGCTGATTATGGGATGGATCCCCGGATATGGCAGTCTCTAGATAATGCATCCTTTTGTCACAGCTCCAAACTTTATCTCTGTAACTCCTTCCATGGGTATTTTGTTCCCAATTCTAAGAAGGGGCATAGTGTCCACACTTTGGTCTTCGTTCTTCTTAAGTTTCATGCGTTTAGCAAATTGTATCTTATATCTTGGGTATCCTAAGTTTCTGGGCTAATATCCACTTATCAGTGAGTACATATTGTGTGGGTTCCTTTGTGATTGGGTTACCTCACTCAGGATGATGCCCTCCAGGTCCATCCATTTGCTTGTTTTCAATTTTTAAATCACACTCAGCATCACTATTAGAATTGTGAAATGCAGCTCATTCGTTGTATTTGTGAAATGATTGTAAAGGGAGGTATTGATACTAAGGTCTAGTTCCTTAATTGGTTCTTAGATTTGTCAATCAAGAAAGCTGGGAGCCAATTGCTGGGCAGAAGTTACAAGTTGGACTTCTGGGTCCAAAGGGGAACAGGAGACACAGGGAAAGAGAGAGGGACTTTATCTGCGAGTATTTGGATCTAGTAGAAAGCAGCAGTCATGTAAAGTCGAAGGCAGCTAGGGACTTTAGCCTCCTCTACAGGTGGGGACCAAGGAGGTTAGTGAGGGCTAGCTGGTACAAGCCACTAAGTTCAGGGCAAGAGGAGAAACAGAGATAATAATTGAAGAGGACATGACTTTCCAGGCAAGAGACTCTGTGCTCAGCAATTGTGCCTAGCCATCAAGTTCTAAAATAATAAAGCTCTCTGTGTGTCCTTTATCTGCAGATTCTAGGGAGTAGGCTGGGGGGTGGGGGCAGATGACTCTCAGAAAGGCTGGCAAAGAGAGAGGTCAGGTTGTGGCTGGAGGCAGCCAAGCTGGGAGCCAAGCTGGATCAAAAGTGGTTAGGAAAGAGAAGCCAAGTCAGTTTTGGTGGCTGAGTAGAACAAAAGGGAGCCAGGAGTAAGCTGGTAGCACAGCAACTCCAGGGCACAGGAGGTAGCATGTTTTTATAACCAACAAAAGAATATTAATTTGACAATAATTTTTGAATATATACATTTATACTTAATTATACTTTCCTCTTTTCAATATCATATATGATGTATCTTATGACCATCTTTCTTATGAACATTGATGCAAAACTCCTCAATAAAATTCTTGCCAACCGAAACCAAGAACACATCAAAACAATCATTCACCACAATCAACTAGGATTCATCTCAGGGATGCAGGGATGGTTAAATATTAGAAATCCATCAACATAATTCAATAGATAAAGAAACTAAAAGAAAAAACACATAACCACTTCATTAGATGCTGAAAAAGCATTTGACAAAATTCAGGATCACTTCATGTTAAAAAACTTGGGAAGATCAGAAATTCAAGGCCCATACATAAACATAGTAAAAACAATATACAGTAAACCAGTAACCAACATCAAATTAAATAGAGAGAAACTTGAAGCAATCCCCTAAAATCAGGTACTAGACAAGGCTGCCACCAATCTCTCCCTATCTATTCAACATAGTACTTGAAGTTGTACCTAGAGTAATGAGACAACAAAAGAAGGTCAAAGGGATAGAAATTGGAAAAGAAGTCAAACTATCACTATTTGAAAATGATATGATCATATACTTAAGTGACCCCATGATTCCACCAGAGAACTCTTAAAGCCAATAAACAACTTCAGCAAAGTGACTTGGTATAAAATTAATGCAAATTAATCAGTAGCCTTTCTATACTCAAAGGATAAAAGGGATGAGAAAGAAATTACTGAAACAACACCCTTCATGACAATCACAAATAATATAAAATACCTTAGTGTGACTCTAACCAAGCAACTGAATGATCTGTATAGCAAGAACTCAAGTCTCTGAAGAAAGAAATCAAAGAAGATCTCAAAAGATGGAAAGATGTCCCATGCTCATGGATTGGCAGGATTAATCCAGTAAAAATGGCCATCTTGCGGAATGTAATCTACAGATTCAATGAAATCCCCATCAAAATTCCAACTCAATTCTTCATAGACTTAGAAAGAGCAATTTGCAAATTCATTTGTAATAACAAAAACCACAGGATAGCAAAAACTATTTTCAACAATAAAAAACTTCTGAGGGAATCATTATTCCTGACCTCAAGCTGTATTACAGAGCAATAGTGATAAAATCTGCACAGTATTAGTACAGTGACAGTGTTTTCAGATGCTTATATTCTATTCAGTCTCACATGGTGTGTCCTCTGCCAGGAATTCCTTACCTTGGTGTGATACTGGTGAACTGATCTTATTCTCTAAAACTAGTTGTTTAGTTACTTTATTTTTCTTTTTGTACTTTGTACTTTGTGTGTGTGTGTGTATGTGTGTGTGCCTGTGTGCCTGTGTGTTTTGACACATGCATACCTGGTTACCACAGAGGTCAGAGCCTCTGGAACCAGAATTGCAGACAGTTGATAGCCATAATACCTCTGCTGTGACTGGAGCACAAAGCCTCTATAAGAGCAGCCAGTACTCTTAAACACTAAGTCATATCTCTGGCTACCCATATTTAATTTTGTGGTCATTTCTCCCAAGATGTTTTCTTTTGGGCTATATTTTGTTCTTCAACATTCATTGTTTTTGGTATTGTAGTCAAACTGTTATATCAGTATGTATGTGCAGTTTTGTAATTTGAATAAATATTCAATTGTATAAAATATTGTAACAGTGTCACACACTTTTTCTCATAAAACTATCACCTAATAAGTAATGTCTTCAATGACCTCTCCCATGTTTGCTTCAGTGTTCTTACTTAGTAATCACTGAAATAAGAAATTTAAAAGATAAAAATGACTTTTTTGGGGGGGTTGCATATATAAAATTTACCTGTGCTACTCATGAATGAATATTTAAGAAAATAGAATTATTTACATATCTACTTGACTGTTGAAAACAAAAAAACAAAAACAAACAAACAAAAAACAAGAAATGGGAATCAGGCAGGCATTCATCCTTGTATCTCAAGCTGTTAAATCCTGAGGAAATCAAGACAAAAGCTAAGTGAGGGATCTATTAACATATCAAAGTGGATGCTGGCTGCTAGGTTCTCCCAGCATCTCCCAGCATTGCAGGTACCTTTTACAGCATCCTAGCTCTTCTCAGCATTTCTCATCCCAGCACCTTACCTTAAACTTCTGTAGCTCCTGCATTTCATTCTCTTCCCCCATGCTCTTCCCTAAATAATCCAGCCATTCTAACCATGGGCTCTTTTTTCTCTACTCTTTTATCTTCTTTTACCTCTTTCCTTCTGCTCTTTCTCTTGTCCTTCCCTCTTCTTCCTGTCCCTTTACTTACATCCTGGCATACTCTGCTGGCCATATATAATCTGTACTTTCCAGATGCCTCTCGGTATTCAGTCCTTCATATATACAATCAAAATACTCTCTTCTACCATACCTAGGAATGGTCATGCCCTCATTTTCATTCAACAGCTATATAGAAATAATGCATTTAATTAGGAAATAAAATTTCATTAAATTTTATACTACCATTGAAGGTTTCTAATGAATAATAAATCTGATGAAAATACAAACTGATATTTGGAATGCCTGGATTTCCCCTTGAGGACAGAAGTCACAGACATCAAATAGGAAAAAACTTGTAGCTGAAAAATTAGCATCTAAGAAGATATCAGTGAATGCTCTAGGTTTTGATAATGATTTAACCTCTAGGAAAATAAATTCAGATATGATGCATTTGTGGTGGGCATTACTGTGTGTATGAATCTATGGAATTGTGGACTCACAAGTTTACCATCTTTTCTGACCAGGGATTCTATTACAGGTTCACAAATAAGATTTCCTATCCTCCTCTGCCATGTTGTCAATGTCACTGAGACGAAGAAACCTGAATTCTGAATCCTCTACTCAAAGTCCACTTCAGTGACCTTGAATGTACTTTATAGATTACTTTCAATTTTAGATGTAAGGTATTCATATTATGCACATTTTAATGTCTATATTTTTCTTCTCTAATTAGGAACTGTTTTTATGGTGGGGTAAGATCTGCTTAATCTGTATAATTCCGGTCCTCACTGTCCCATCCATGAGCCTTTGATGACTTACACTGTAAACACTATACAGCACAAGATTTTAAATAACTCTACTGCCTCCAACTGATACAGATTTTCAAGTTGTGTCACAGGGCTTGTAGACTGCCCTAAAAACTGTTCTTCACTTGAGTTCTGAGCACACTCTCAAGAACTATACATTGGCTAATTGGCTATATTTATTCCCTAGAGCAGTTCTTCTTAAGGTTCTCTATTTGTTAACCATTTTCTTTCACATACTTTTAGACTACCTTCACATAGGTATATATTGTAAGCTTATTAATTAAAATTAATGTAATAAGTCTTAAAGAAATTTATTTGAACACAACTTTCTGGATTCCCATAAATTTACTAGTTGATAAAGAGTAAGATAAAATTACTTATTTAAGAAGGATGTGATTGTTTATATTGGCATAAAATATTAAAACTTCTTTGAACATCTGCTATTGCAAGATATTGAGTATCATTGTTAGCATTCTGTCTGAGGTCCACCCCACAGTTACCTGGCAACAGCCAAGTAGGCCTGACTCAGTATAAAAGGGGCTGTTTGCCTCCTCCTCCCTCTCTTGCTCTTCTCTCATTTTCTATTGTTATCTTGACTTCTTGCTCCCACTTTGTCCCCTCACTCCTTCCCCATTCCCTTCCCCCCTCCATGTGCTCATGGTCTCTCTCTCTCTCTCTCTCTCTCTCTCTCTCTCTCTCTCTCTCTCTCTCTCTCTCTCTCTATCTCTCTCCCTCTACTACCCTCTTGACTCCCCTCCCAATAAATAAACTCTATTCTATATTATACTGTCATGTGTCCAATCCCTTCGGGTAAGGGATGCCCTGGTATGGGTCTGCTGGGACATCCCCTTCCCCTATACCTGACCACACCCCCATAGAACATATTCCTTCTCCCCTCATCTTTTCATAAACACATCATATGATAGCAGGACTCAGATTTAGAAACAATGCAGGTTTTCATCCCACCCCAGCTATCTCTAACCCAGGTATCTCTAGCCCCCATCCCCCACTGGTCAGAGTAACAGCCAACTGCATTGTCCCAGGGAAGAGTTCTTGAGCTTGGAGCTCCCTCTGTCCTGCCATAACCCTCATTTTAGGGCTCTTTCCCTTGGGTGAGACTTTCCCCTCTCCATTTGAGACAATTTCTTTCTCCTGGCTGAGAAGCTTATATCAGAGTATACATGTGTAAAATTCTGAAAGCAATGATAAATTAAGCATAATTTCATCTCTAAAGATGAAAAAATATTTTAACATAACTCAAACTTTTTCGTGACAAAATTCCTGTTGAAACTATGAGTTGAAGGATCTTATATTAACATAGGAAAAGATATGTATAGTCAATGTTGCAAATATTATGCTTAATGGGAAAAACAAAAACTAAAATTATTTCCTCTAAAATTATAACTGAGAGCCGGGCGTGGTGGCGCACGCCTTTAATCCCAGCACTCGGGAGGCAGAGGCAGGCAGATTTCTGAGTTCGAGGCCAGCCTGGTCTACAAAGTGAGTTCCAGGACAGCCAGGGCTATACAGAGAAACCCTGTCTCGAAAAAACAAAAAAAACAAAAAAACAAAAAAAAAAATAAAATTATAACTGTAGAAAAGATGTTTATTTTCTCTTCTGGAGTTCTTATCCAGAGCAATAAAACCAAGAATATATATATATACATATGCATATATATATACATATTCAAATACATATACACATATACATATATATATATGCATATGAATTCAAAAGTAAAACAAATTTAGTGTCTATTTTATAAGATAATTTTCTGTATTTTAATTGAATTTCCTTCACAAAGGTGCTCATCATTTTTTATTAATAAATAAAATTCAATTTAAAAATATGTCTGTGCCTTCATTTGTACCTCTTTTTAAAACCAGCTATCACAATTTATGCACAAGGCATGTCTTTCTTTTGCTAGCTCATCATATCGATAGCTACATATTGCCTCAATAGCACTAGTTCTTTCGACAGTGTAGTACACATTAATGAAATCAATATTTTAGCTATGTTCCTTTCTGATTGACATTCTTTATATAGATATGTATCTTTGGCCTATGTTAATTTCCACATCTCAGAAGCATTGTTCTGAACATTCGTCTAAGGCCAGCATTCTATTTTAGCTCAATTCATACCAACTGCAATTCTATGTTTCCTCTTCCCACATTTTGGAGTTGCAATTTTCCATGTAACCTCATTTTTTTTGATAAATGAAAAAAATATTAATTTTTATTTTGTGTGGGTTTTCTTTTACATTTTCATAACATTACAGATGACATTTGACAAATTTTAATACACTGCAATCAAAATTTCCATTGCTACATTTTTTTACTCTGAAATATCATCGTGAATATATATACATTTATCTATATTTATAGACGTAGTGAAATAAACAAGAAGATGATAACAATGGATGAATATACCCAGGCATAGTATCACACACCTTGGGTCCAAGCACTTTGGAGGCAGAGGCAAATGGATTTCTCCAAATTGAAGGACATTCAACATAGCAAGGACATTCTACATAGCAAGACCCTGTCTCAAAAAGAAACCAGACTATGAAATTTGAAGATACCCAATGAAATATTAAATAATTTTATCAGCAGTTTTGATAAAATTAAATATTGAAGATAGATACAGAAGGATGATATATGTGTAATTAAATATCTTCTATTAATTAGCACATTGAGGGAAAAGTGGCAAATAAGGCTATTACACTACTACATTAAAACAGCGTTCCTCCAACAAAAATTGTATTGAAATATTTTAGTATTCAAAATTTTTGTTTTTGAGAAAAAAGAAGACTCACCACTCGTTCACGAATCTGTTTGGTCTTAGCACCATACACCAAGGGATTGACAGTGGGGGACACTAACAGGTAGAGGATTGCAAAGATTATGTGGATACTTGCAGGCACATTCTTGCCAAAACGATGAGTTAGGAAACTGAACAATGCAGGTGTATAGAAGGCAAGAATGGTGCACACATGGGCAACACAGGTACCCAAAGCTTTAGAGTGGGCATTCTGGGAAGAGAGCCGAAATACTGCCTGGAGAATTTTTATGTAGGATGTGACTATGAGCCCAAGGTCAAATATTGTCACTGAAAGGGCCACCAAGATTCCATATATTCTGTTCACCTGAGTGTTACCAGTAGCCATCTTCACCACAGCCATGTGCTCACAGTATGCATGATGGATGACATATTTGGTGTAGTACAACAGCCTTTTAATGAGAAGCGGACATGGCATAATCATAAGTATAGCTCGGCTTAGGCCAACTAGACCTATTTTAATCACCATAGGTGTTGTCAGGATTGATGTATAGTGCAGTGGGATGCAAATGGCCACAAAGCGATCAAATGCCATGGCTACTAGGATGGCTGACTCCATGATGCACAGTGTATGTATAAAAAACATTTGTGTTAGACAGGCATCAAAGTTGATCCAATGTTCATCAAACCAGAAGATGCCAAGCATCTTTAGAGCTGTAGAACCGGTAAGACACATGTCATTCATTGCCAGCATGCAAAGGAAGAAATACATAGGCTGGTAGAGACTTGGCTCCAGCTTGACAGTAGTAAGGATTATGCTGTTCCCCAGCAGGGTCAGTGCAAAGAGAAGACAGACAGGGATGCCAATCCAGCAGTGAAAGTTTTCCAACCCAGGAATACCAACCAGGAAGAAAGATGCAATATGATGTGTAGCATTGCCTGCCATATTAAAACTAGGGATGAAAACAAACAAACAAATGAACAAAACCCAAAACCCAAAAAACAAAAAACAAAAAACAAAAAACCTAGAGATGTTGCAAGTTTGATAATATGGTAACCGGAAAAATGCCAAGGCAGAAAATATGAGTGCTAAGTTAATTTTAATTGTTTTTCTTGGGTAATGTAGAGTCACTTTATATAATGCACCTTGAATACTAGACGGCTATCAAAACCTTTGTAAATCCTCAGGAATTTTTTTTTTAACCTTTAGTAGCATGGAAACTACATTTGGAGGCACAGGATCTGCATTTGCAAAGGAAGATGTTACATTTACTCAGATTTTTTCCTGATATTATCATGTAATTAAATCTTATTACAGGTATTTCATTTGCTATTACACAGGCAGTTAATAGACTAGTCATAAGCGTAAGCATAGAATGCAAACACACCAGCAATCAGCAGATATTTCATGATATCACTTATAAGAGGACATTTTTATCCTGAGGAAACCTAGCTCAATTGTTGAAATGCAAAAACATATTATAAGTATAAAAAAAATTCAATTATAAAAGTAGGTGCTTTACAATCCACCAAAGGTAAATTTAGATGTATTTTAGGTTGTCAAAAGTGACCACTATGAAGATTTAAAGTTCCTCTTTATTTCATTTTCTGCTTCAGATCTGGATGATGCTTCATTATATGAAAAGAATGAATATTCCATCAGCAGAGGAGGCTCATTTTATGCTGAGAAAGGGAAGAAGAAAGAAACAGAAACAAATTAGATTGGTTATTGCAACATTATTTTCCTTAGAAGATGAAGACAAGAAGAGAGATCACTCATTAGTTGGCATTAGGTCACACCAGTCTGACATTTTTGGAATGACTAATGCTGATCACAAGACTCTCATCTGAAAATTTTGATTGTTATTTGCTACTTTGTTCTTTTTGAAAAGCATTTACTATAAGTAATTTAATCTGTGTAGTGTGCACACATATGCCATGGCACACATGTGGAAGACTGGTTTCAGAAATCATTCCTCTCTATGTGTTCCCTGGGATTGATGTAGTTCATTTGGTTTAAGAGTAGGAACCTTTCCCCCCTGAGCCTTCTAACTAGTACATATTTCTTGAAGGTCTCATATCTACATAGTTTTGCATTCATTTTGATGACATGGAAGTTTATCATAAGAGATACCCTGGGATTGTCAATCTAGGATTGGAGCACAGGAAATTCTTGATTTCAAATAGTAACCTGATAAAAATTTTTCCCTAACAGTATTAACTCCATAGGACAATCTCCTGATGGACAAGCTACTATAAAAATATAAAATTAAGAAACAATTATTTCTTTTTGTGCAGTGAGTTGGTCTCAAATTATTGTTTATAAGCATATTAGTTAGCCAAAATAAATTAATCAATCTCCTTTCTAGGCACAGGCCCTTCCTCCAGCTCTGGGATTTAACTTTCATAGTGTCAGTGGGGATCAAAGACCCAGCAATTCAGTGTTATTTTCTGCAATAATACTAACGGTTTAAGGCTCTTTTCCTGATTATATCCTGACGTTTCTAGCATAGTTGTCTGTCACTCTTGAATTCTAGTTTCCGCCTACCAGTCAAACTGTGAAATATTAATTAGAAGTCTTCATAACACTTTTTTTTCACATATTCTCAAAGGGAAGTATTCATGTCTGTATATCCAAATAATAGTTTTATGAGGAAAAATATAACATGGTATCTGCATTCTGTACTTAATAATTTGCTTCTCAGGACCAATGTAAATTATTATCTGAGGTATTTTGGGGAGTAATTGAAAAATTATCAGGGACATATCAAACACATCAAAAACTCATCATAATAGGAAAACAGTTTTTAAAACTATCACACATCAGGTAAAGCTTATAGCAACACATAAAGAAGTAAATGCAAATATATAAGTCACACCACAATAGGATTACTCTATTTTCACTAACCAGTTTCTAATTTGTAAGCCTGAATATGATATAGTCCTCTGAGAGAATTGTTAAGCCATGGTCAACTTGGCTAATTGCCTCTGAAAGAATCAAACAATCATGAGGCTAATGGTAGTAGACAGAACATGATAAGCAAATACACGATGCTTCGTGATGCTGAGAAGAAAATTAGCTTACCTAGAAATTTAGCCATACAAAGTAGTGAGGAAACTTTGCTAAAATATGAATAAGTATCTTTGGCAAATACATGTTGTTACAATAAAAAATTATTATCTTTCTGATAATATTACCTGCATGAAGACAATATGTGCAATACATTTAAAAATAAAAGGGATTCCCACTAGGATAAGTGTCTTTACAAACTTAGATATGATCTGCTTTGACCAACATTCTCCTCCTCAGGAATTATCTCTGTCACCCAAGCTTCCTTCAAATGAAATCTGGACATTTCCTCTGGGAGGGTCATTCAAATCAGCGGCAGCAGCAACAGACAGGGTGTTGCATGGACTGCCCTCACCTCTAAATTTTTGCTCACACAGTTACTCAACTATTTCCCATTTTCTACAATCTTGGTTTTACTGAAAATAAATTTTTCTTACAATACATTGTGGTTAGTTTTCGTTACCTTACTCTTCCCACTAACACACTCATCCAAATCCATACTCTCTCTCTCTCTCTGTTACTGGAACACAAACACATGAACTACTTTCACACCAAGTTCCCAGCACCCACAATTTGCAGTTACTCAGTCACTGAATCAAATTCCTTCTGTAGAACTTTTTCTTAAGAGTCAATTGAAAGACAAAAGCATATTTTTAATCTAATATTATATATACATATATATGCATATATATTATCTCAATGTATTGTAACATACATAACCCTTACTGATTTCCATAAATCTCATATTCCTAACTGTACATCATATTTTCTTCCATGGCAGAACAAGCTACTCAGAAAGTTATCTCTGGGTTTACTTGACACCAGCTCCTCCTCAGCAGCTACTAACACTATTTCTCTTAGAATTCATTTGTTTTTTTTTTAAATCATTTTATTCATTTACATTTCAACTGATATTCTCTTCTTAGTTATCCATCCCCAAAACTTCCATTCCATCCCCTCTCCCCTCTCCCTTCTGTCTCTATGAGGGTGATCCTCCACCCACTCCCCTACTCCCACCTTACTCCTACACTGGGGCATCAAGCCTCCACAGGATCAAGGGCCTCTCTCTCACTGATGCCAGATAAGGCCATCCTCTGCTACATATGTATCTAGAACCATGAATCCCTCCAACTCTTTGCTTGGCTCTTACCTTTTGATTTCTGTCTGCTTTCAGTCTCAATCTTCAGATTTATACACCAAAAGGATTTACAGAAATTGAACAAAGTCAAAATAAAGTCTCAAGGAAAATCTCTGCATCTTATATACTCTGATAATAATTTCATGGATATTTTAACTACATTTAAATTTTCTGCTTTTCTATAAACAACCCATTCATTCACAGTTATTGTTTAAACACCATTCACTTCAAATGTCTTCTTGGAATATGTTCTTCCAAATCATTTCTATCACAAAGTAATGAACTGATATAGTGTTATGACAAATTAACCAAGTTCTTTTGTCCTTCTGTTACCAATATCATATTAAATAATACTCCTCTGCCAAGCCAAATTATTAAGCTCTGTATGTGAGCCCTTTAGTGAGTGTGGTTCTTTCCTTTCTATTCCACTTGTCTCTATCTTGAAGACTGCTTTAATTTCTATGATGCAGAAGATATTTAGAAAGAACTGATTCATAATACAGTGCAGACTCTGAGTCAGATTGCTCGCTATGGTTGCTTTCTAATATTGTTGTACACCTCCCAGGAGACATCTTGGATTTGGAGAGCTGTTGATCCTTAGAGACAAAAGATCAAAGAAAGCAGAATGGACAGGAGAAAACACAGGACATAACAATGCCCCTCTGCACCACCATATTATCTCTGTGAATTCCACAAAGCTCATAGGTTATTAATGAATATCAGTCCCAAAACTGGACTTATATTTTTGAGCCACTTCTCACAGACAGAGAGGTTTGATTCTTCTTGGGTTTTGGCTGCTTCATTCACTTCTATACATTCAAGGTCCGGGGAGATGCTCAATACCTAAGAGCAATGGCTGAAATCAGACCTGGGTTCAGTTCTCAGCACCCATATGGAGACTCACAGCCATCTGTAACTCCAGTTGCAGCGATATAACACTCTTTCAGGCTTCTTTAGGCCTCTGGCATGCATGCAGCATGCCAATATGCCTGCAGGTAAAACCATCGTACACAGAATAAAAACATGATTTTATTAAAAGTAGATACATTTAAAATATGCTATATGAACATACAAATGTCATTGTAAGTTAGTAAACCATAATCTGGTATTTACACCCTTTTTTCATGTATTTTTCTTGTAACTCACTGATTTTTGTTCCCTATGTTATACTATTGAGATAGGATTTTTTAAGGAGGATATGGGTAGGGAGGAAAATAAATAAAGTCTACTCATTATAATTCCTATGTGATTATACCTTGGCCATTGTAAATTAGAAAGGGTCACTGACTCATTCAACTTTATATCTCTAATACTGGTACAGAAAGTATTATTTTGGAAAAAGTAAATAATAAAATTATATTCACTGTTTACTTTCATTCTTATGCTACCCGTGAGCAACTAATGAAGAGCAGAGAAGATAAGACTGACTAAAATGGAAAAGAAAGCCCTTGAGGTGAGAAGGTATGCACATGAAGTAGAGGAACAAAGACAGCAGTTTTAGCTTAGAATGAAGAAGACAGTTATTATCCTAGGTTGTCACATGATCTCAGAAGTGTTGTGTGTGCAGTAAGTGTGGCTATATGTGTTGGCCTCTCTGTTGTTGGCCTCTTCAGCTGCTCATTCTCTGACATGGCCTACGAGCAAAGAACTGGAGACCTAGGACAGAGCCCAACAGAGGTAGAGGTAATGATTTTAGGCATAGTTATGTGAAACTTGTAATCCTTCCCCCACCCCGCCCAGGCTCTGATGGGAAGTGTGTTTATGTCCTTTTCCTTTAGAGATCATGGTTTTAAGAGGTTGTTCAGTCAATGAAGCTCTAAGATGTTAATCAAACAATAGTCTGAATAAGTCTATAATAAGACTCAATAATCACTTTACGTAGCAGATATCATTTCAGTCTTTAAATTTAAACCCACAAAACTAAAATTTTAGTTTATTTCCTGTCACTTCATGCATTCACTTTTTTTTATATATGTATTTTTTTAGTATTTATTTATTTATTATATGTAAGTACGCTGTAGCTGTCTTCAGACACTCCAGAAGATGGCATCAGATTTCGTTACGAATGGTTGTGAGCCACCATGTGGTTGCTGGGATTTGAACTCAGTACCTTTGGAAGAGCAGTCGGCGCTCTTAACCGCTGAGCCATCTCACCAGCCCCCATGCATTCACTTTTACTAAATATAATCTGAGGCATGGAAGTGCTCAAAAACTGAGAGCGCTTACTGTTATTTCAGAAGACTGGCAATTGATTCCCAGCATCTACATAGAGAGTCTCACAACAATCTACAACTCCAGAACTAGGAGAGCCAATACCCTCTTCTGACCAGTACAGGTACCTGCATACATATGGCATGCATTCACATACGTAGGAATAAAAGTCAATTTTTATTAAATATGATCTTATTTCTAAAATTCTTAAAAATGGAAATTAAAAGTTCAGTATATGAGTATTTATTTCATTCTATAATCTTCATAATACCATGCTAATTGTTTTTATGCATTATAGGTTTTTTCTTTTTTATTTAATCATTTATTTATGTATTTTTGTTTTTAATTAATTAATTAATATTTTATACTTTATATTTTATTCCCCCATCTACCCTCCAATTTTTCCACTTATTATAGTTTTATTAGGAAAAATTAACATGTTTTTAAGACAATGTACCCCTATTTCCCTTTCTTCAATCCTATAAATTATGAATTTTTGCTTAATTTTTCCTTTTATGAGTATATTATGGTTTGGATAAAATATGTCCCCCTCAGGCAATGTGTTTGAGAGGTTAGTCAGAGGCTGTCACTGTTCTGAGTGTCTGTAGAACTGGAGTCTTGCTGGTTGATGTGCATCTCCAGACTCTGAGGTTTGTATTCTCGTCATTTTTTCAGATTTAGCTCTCTGCTTCTTTTATTTTTCTCTTATTTTTTAGGGGACTTTTACTCTTACATTTATGTTTTGTGTGTGTGTGTGTGTGTGTGTGTGTGTGTGTAAGCATGTAAGTACCTAAGGGAACTGAAATCATTACTTCATGATTTGCTTTCATGGATGAATACCAAATGTAATAAATTAGAATATACCAACATATTACAAGAGCAGAGCATGTGTCTGACCTAGGCTCTCTGTCCATATATTGATCTTCCAGTAGGACTACTAACAGCAGGAGCAGTAACCTTCTCTAACTCTGTTATGTGCCTTTGAGACCCTTTCCTCCTACTGTGCTGCCTCAATAAGAGAGGATGTGTCTAGTCTTACTGCAAGTTGATATGCCAAGGAAGGCCTACCTTTTTCTGAAGAGAAAGGGAAGAGAAATACATGAGGTTAAGGAAAGGTGGGGAGAAAGACTGGGAGAAGTAGAGGGAGAGAAAACGTGGTTGAGATGTAAGGATAATTAAGTAATTAATTAAAGTTTTAAAAAGGAAAAAAAAGATAACAGAGAACAACATTTTACATTTAAAAACTTCAGGGACGAGAAAAAAGCACCAGGGCAGCTGGGGCGCAGGGTCTGCTGACACTCGCCAGCTACCCACAACACCCACCACAAGATCTTAAGACTTCTGGTGAGTGGAGCACAGCTTCTGCTCCAATCCAATTGCGCGGGACCTGAGACTGCATTAGTTAGGGAAGCAGAAACCGGCCTGAGTAGGGCCACAGGCCTCATCCGGCCGGATCAGCACCGGGGTAGTGGGAGCGCAGGGTTGCCTGACACCCGCCAGCTACCCACGACCCCCGCCGCAGGATTTTGGGACTGCTGGTGAGTGGAACACAGCTTCTGCTCCAATCCAATTGCGCGGGACCTGAGACTGCATTAGTTAGGGAAGCAGAAACCGGCCTGAGTAGGGCCACAGGCCTCATCCGGCCGGATCAGCGCCGGGGTAGCGGGAGCGCAGGGTTGCCTGACACCCGCCAGCTACCCACGATCCCCGCCGCAGGATTTTGGGACTGCTGGTGAGTGGAACACAGCTTCTGCTCCAGTCCAATCACGCGGGACCTGAGACTGCTCTGGTTGGGGAGAGAGAAATCCGGCCTACATAGGGCCACAACCCTCTTCTGGTCAGAAAAGCACCGGGGCAGCTGGGGCGCAGGGTCGGCTGACACTCACCAGCTACCCACAACACCCACCACAGGATCTTAAGACTTCTGGAGAGTGGAACACAGCTTCTGCTCCAATCCAATTGCACGCGGGACCAGAGACTGCATTAGTTAGGGAAGCAGAAAAATGGCCTGAGTAGGACCACAGGCCTCTTCCGGCTGGACCAGCACCGGGGTACCGTCAGCTACCCACGACCCCCGCCGCAGGAAAAAGAGACTGCTGGTGAGTGGAACACAGCTTCTGCTCCAATCTTTAAACAGTGACAACGATAACAACTAACCCCAGAGATTACCAGATGGCGAAAGGTAAACGTAATAATCTTACTAACAGAAACCAAGACCACTCACCATCATCAGAACCCAGCACCCCCACTTCGCCCAGTCCAGGGCACCCCAACACACCGGAAAAGCTAGACATGGATTTAAAAGCATATCTCCTGATGATGATAGAGGACTTCAAGAAGGACTTTAATAACACACTTAAAGAAATGCAGGAGAACACTGCTAAACAGGCAGAAGAAAATAAAGAGGAAGCACAAAAATCCCTTAAAGAATTGCAGGAGAACACTGCTAAAGAGTTACAAATCCTTAAAGAAAAACACGATAACATATTCAAACAGGTAGAAGTCCTTACAGAAAAACAGGAAAACACATCCAAACAGATGATGGAAATGAACAAAACCATACTAGACCTAAAAAGGGAAGTAGACACAATAAAGAAAACCCAAAATGAGGCAACACTGGAGATAGAAACCCTAGGAAAGAAATCTGGAACCATAGATACGAGCATCAGCAACAGAATACAAGAGATGGAAGAGAGAATCTCAGATGCAGAAGATTCCATAGAGAACATCGGCACAACAATCAAGGAAAATGTAAAATGCAAAAAGATCCTAACTCAAAACATCCAAGAAATACAGGACGCAATGAGAAGACCAAACCTACGGATAATAGGAGTGGATGAGAATGAAGATTTTCAACTCAAAGGACCAGCAAACATCTTCAACAAAATTATAGAAGAAAACTTCCCAAATCTAAAGAAAGAGATGCCCATGAACATACAAGAAGCCTACAGAATTCCAAATAGACTGGACCAGAAAAGAAATACCTCCCGACACATAATAATCAGAGCAACAAATGCTCTAAATAAAGATAGAATACTAAAAGCAGTAAGAGAAAAAGGCCAAGTAACATATAAAGGCAAGCCTATCAGAATTACACCAGATTTTTCACCAGAGACTATGAAAGCCAGAAGATCCTGGACGGATGTTATACAGACACTAAAAGAACACAAATTCCAGCCCAGGCTACTATACCCAGCCAAACTCTCAATTAACATAGATGGAGAAACCAAAGTATTCCACGACAAAACCAAATTCACACATTATCTCTCCACGAATCCAGCCCTTCAAAGGATAATAACAGAAAAAAACCAATACAAAGACAGGAACCACGCCCTAGAAACAACAAGAAGGTAATCCCTCAACAAACCTAAAAGAAGACAGCCACAAGAACAAAATGCCAACTTTAACAACAAAAATAACAGGAAACAACAATTACTTTTCCTTAATATCTCTTAATATCAATGGACTCAACTCCCCGATAAAAAGACATAGACTAACAAACTGGCTACACAAACAAGACCCAACACTTTGCTGCTTACAGGAAACTCATCTCAGAGAAAAGGATAGACACTACCTCAGAATGAAAGGCTGGAAAACAATTTTCCAAGCAAATGGCATGAAGAAACAAGCTGGAGTAGCCATTCTAATATCTGATAAGATTGACTTCCAACCCAAAGTCATTAAAAAAGACAGGGAGGGACACTTCATACTCATCAAAGATAAAATCCTCCAAGAGGAACTATCAATCCTGAATATCTATGCTCCAAATACAAAGGCAGCCACATTCATTAAAGAAACTTTAGTAAATCTCAAAGCACACATTGCACCTCATACAATAATAGTGGGAGACTTCAACACACCACTTTCACCAATGGACAGATCATGGAAACAGAAACTAAACAGGGACACAGTGAAACTAACAGAAATTATGAATCAAATGGATCTGGCAGATATCTACAGAACATTCTATCCTAAAACAAAAGGATATACCTTCTTCTCAGCACCTCATGGTACCTTCTCCAAAATTGACCACATAATTGGTCACAAAGCAGGCCTCAACAGATATAAAAATATTGAAATTGTCCCATGCATCCTATCAGATCACCATGGACTAAGGCTGATCTACAATAACAAAATAAATAATAGAAAGCCAACCTTCACGTGGAAACTGAACAACACTCTTCTCAATGATACCTTGGTCAAGGAAGGAATAAAGAAAGAAATTAAGGACTTTTTAGAGTTCAATGATAATGAAGCCACAACATACCCAAACTTATGGGATGCAATGAAAGCATTTCTAAGAGGAAAACTCATAGCTCTGAGTGCCTCCAAAAGGAAACTAGAGAGAGCACACATTAGCAGCTTGACAACACACCTAAAAGCACTAGAACAAAAGGAAGCAAATTCACCCAAGAGGAGTAGACGGCAGGAAATAATCAAACTCAGGGGTGAAATCAACCAAGTGGAAACAAGAAAAACTATTCAAAGAATCAACCAATCAAGGAGCTGGTTCTTTGAGAAAATCAACAAGATAGATAAACCCTTAGCCAGACTCACTAGAGGGCACAGGGAAAGCATCCTAATTAACAAAATCAGAAATGAAAAAGGAGACATAACAACAGATCCTGAAGACATCCAAAACACCATCAGATCCTTCTACCAAAGGCTATACTCAACAAAACTGGAGAACCTGGATGAAATGGAGAAGTTCCTAGACAGATACCAGGTACCAAAGTTGAATCAAGATCAGGTTAATGATCTAAACAGCCCTATATCCCCCAAAGAAATAGAAGCAGTCATTAATAGTCTCCCAACTAAAAAAAGCCCAGGACCAGATGGGTTTAGTGCAGAGTTCTATCAGACCTTCAAAGAAGATCTAATCCCAGTTCTTCACAAACTATTCCACAAAATAGAAACAGAAGGTACTCTACCCAACTCATTCTATGAAGCCACAATTACTCTGATACCTAAACCACAAAAAGACCCAACAAAGATAGAAAACTTCAGACCAATATCCCTTATGAATATTGATGCAAAAATCCTCAATAAAGTTCTTGCTAACCGAATCCAAGAACACATCAAAACAATCATCCATCCTGACCAAGTAGGTTTCATCCCAGGGATGCAGGGATGGTTCAATATAAGGAAATCCATCAACGTAATCCAGTATATAAACAAACTCAAAGACAAAAACCACATGGTCATCTCCTTAGATGCGGAAAAAGCATTTGACAAGATCCAACACCCATTCATGATAAAAGTCTTGGAAAGATCAGGAATTCAAGGCCCATACCTAAACATGATAAAAGCAATCTACAGCAAACCAGTAGCCAACATCAAAGTAAATGGTGAGAAGCTTGAAGCAATCCCTCTAAAATCAGGGACTAGACAAGGCTGTCCACTTTCTCCATACCTATTCAACATTGTACTTGAAGTCCTAGCCAGAGCAATTCGACAACAAAAGGAGATCAAAGGGATACAAATTGGAAAAGATGAAGTCAAAATATCACTTTTTGCAGATGATATGATAGTATATATAAGTGACCCTAAAAATTCCACCAGAGAACTCCTAAGCCTAATAAACAGCTTCGGTGAAGTAGCTGGATATAAAATTAACTCAAACAAATCAATGGCCTTTCTCTACACAAAGAATAAACAGGCTGAGAAAGAAATTAGGGAAACAACACCCTTCTCAATAGTCACAAATAATATAAAATATCTTGGCGTGACTCTAACTAAGGAAGTGAAAGATCTGTATAATAAAAACTTCAAGTCTCTGAAGAAAGAAATTATAGAAGATCTCAGAAGATGGAAAGATCTCCCATGCTCATGGATTGGCAGGATCAACATTGTAAAAATGGCTATCTTGCCAAAAGCAATCTACAGATTCAATGCAATCCCCATCAAAATTCCAAATCAATTCTTCAACGAATTAGAAAGTGCAATCTGCAAATTCATCTGGAATAACAAAAAACCTAGGATAGCAAAAACTCTTCTCAAGGATAAAAGAACCTCTGGTGGAATCACCATGCCGGACCTAAAGCTCTACTACAGAGCAATTGTGATAAAAACTGCATGGTACTGGTATAGTGACAGACAAATAGACCAATGGAATAGAATTGAAGACCCAGAAATGAACCCACACACCTATGGTCACTTGATCTTCGACAAGGGAGCTAAAAACATCCAGTGGAAGAAAGACAGCATTTTCAACAAATGGTGCTGGCACAACTGGTTGTTAACATGTAGAAGAATGCGAATCATACATTCCTATCTCCTTGTACTAAGGTCAAGTCTAAGTGGATCAAGGAACTTCACATAAAACCAGAGACACTGAAACTTATAGAGGAGAAAGTGGGGAAAAGCCATGAAGATATGGGCACAGGGGAAAAATTCTTGAATAGAACAGTAATGGATTGTGCTGTAAGATCGATAATTGACAAGTGGGACCTCATGAAACTACAAAGCTTCTGCAAGGCTAAAGACACCATCAATAAGACAAAAAAACCACCAACAGATTGGGAAAGGATCTTCACCTATCCTAAATCAGATAAGGGACTAATATCCAATATATATAAAGAACTCAAGAAGGTGGACTCCAGAAAGTCAAATAACCCCATTAAAAAATGGGGCTCAGAACTGAACAAAGAATTCTCACCTGAGGAATACCGAATGGCAGAGAAGCACCTGAAAAAATGTTCAACATCCTTAATCATCAGGGAAATGCAAATCAAAACAACCCTGAGATTCCACCTCACACCAGTCAGAATGGCTAAGATCAAAAATTCAGGTGACAGCAGATGCTGGCGAGGATGTGGAGAAAGAGGAACACTCCTCCATTGTTGGTGGGATTGCAAGCTTGTACAACCACTCTGGAAATCAGTCTGGCGGTTCCTCAGAAAATTGGACATAGTACTACCGGAGGATCCAGCAATAACTCTCCTGGGCATATATCCAGAAGATGTCCCAACCGGTAAAAAGGACACATGCTCCACTATGTTCATAGCAGCCCTATTTATAATAGCCAGAAGCTGGAAAGAACCCAGATGTCCCTCAACAGAAGAATGGATACAGAAATTATGGTACATTTACACAATGGAGTACTACTCAGCTATTAAAAAGAATGAATTTATGAAATTCCTAGCCAAATGGATGGACCTGGAGGGCATCATCTTGAGTGAAGTAACACAATCACAAAAGAACTCACACAATATGTATTCATTGATAAGTGGATATTAGCCCAAAACTTAGGATACCCAAGATATAAGATACAATTTGATAAACGCATGAAACTCAAGAAGAATGAAGACCAAAGTGTGGACACTGTGCACCTTCTTAGAATTGGGAACAAAACACCCAGGGAAGGAGTTACAGAGACAAAGTTCGTAGCTGTGATGAAAGGATGGACCATTTAGAGACTGCTGTATCCAGTGATCCGTCCCATAATCAGCTTCTAAACGCTGACACCATTGCATACACTAGCAAGATTTTGCTGAAAGGACCCTAATATAGCTGTCTCTTGTGAGACGATGCTGGGGCCTAGCAAACACAGGAGTGGATGTTCACAGTCAGCTATTGGATGTATCACAGGGCTCCCAATGGAGAAGCTAGAGAAAGTACCCAAGGAGCTAAAGGGATCTGCAACCCTATTGTTGGAACAACATGATGTACTAACCAGAATCCTGGAGCTCTTGTCTCTAGCTGCATATGTATCGAAAGATGGCCTAGTCGGCCATCAATGGAAAGAGAGGCCCATTGGACTTGCAAACTTTATATGCCCCAATATAGGGGAATGCCAGGGCCAAAAGAATGGGAATGGGTGGGTAGGGAAGTAGGGGGCGCTATGGGGGACTTTTGGGGTAGTATTGGAAATGTAATTGAGGAAAATATGTAATAAAAATATTAAAAAAAAAACAAGCACTAATTAAGGGTTACAGCAAGTGAAAAATGCAGTTAATAAAAAAAAGAAAGAGAATAAGCACAAGATATTTGCTTATATTTGTACAATATTTTTGACAAAATATGAACAGCTTACTATTCTGTGTAAAAAAAAAAAAAAAAACTTCGGGGACAAGACAAGGCTGCTCACTTTCCCTATATCTATTCAATTTAGTACTCAAAGTTCTAGTCAGAGCAATAAAACAACAAAAGGAGATCAGGGAGATATGAATTGGCAAAGAAGTCCTGGGATCACTATTTGCAGATGATATGATAGTATATATAAGGGACCCCAAAATTCTATCAGAGAACTTCTACAGCTGATCAACAACTTCAGCAAAGTATATGGACATAAAATTAGCTCAAACAAATCATTAGCCTTCCTTTATACAAATGATAAACAGGCTAAGAAAGAAAATAGGGAAACAAATCCCTTCACAATATCCACAAATAATATTAAATACCTTGGGGTAACTCTAACCAAAAGAGTGAAAAAGCTGTGTGACAAATCTATGAAGAAAGAAATTGGATAAGACCTCAGAAAATTGAGAGATTTCCCATGCTCATGGATTGTCAGAATTAACATAATAAAAATGGTCATCCTACCAAAAGAAATCTACAGATTCAATGCAATCCCCATCAAATTCTCAAAACAATTCTTCAAAGACATGGGAAGAACCATTCTCAATTTCATATGGAAAAACAAACAAACAAAAACAGAATAGCAAAAACAACACTTAACAATAAAAGAACTGAGGGAATCATCATCTCTGACTTCAAGCTATACTTCAAAGCAATAGTAATAAAACTGCAAGGTATTGGTACAGAGACAGACAGGTTGATCAAATGATAGAATTGAAGATAAAAAATGAAACCACACACCTATGGACACATGATTTGTGACAAAGAAGCATAAATTATACAGTGGAAAAAGAAAGCAACTTCAATAAGTTGTGTTGGTCTATGCCACGGACTGGCCTCAGTTGGTCCCTAAATCCTCGGGAGAATCAGGATCCCAGTACAGGTGGTCAGGGAGTCGGAGAAAAGTGACAAACAGAGGCAAGCACAAGGGAATGTTGATCTGAATGTAATTTCTCAAAATGAACATCAGACTTATGGATTACAGAAGAAAACAGAAGTTAGGTGACACATCAGCCATGGTACATTGAAGTTATCTGACACAAAACAGAGAAATGCATAAAAAAGACTGTAGGAACCAGGCACTGTTTACAATTGAGATAAGATCATTCCTATCTAGAGTCAGCTATTAATGGGGGCCAGGTGAGGATTTCACACCCTAGTCACAATTTATGCTATTCCTCTGAGCCTTGTGAAATCTTGCACCTGGGGGTTCTGCTCTAGCCAACCTTTTCATGAATAATGTATTTCTGTAGTTCTCCCTTAAACCAAAACCTTCCTTCTTCCTAGGCCATGGTAAATTCTTGCATTTGGAAGTAACTTGGCTGCTCTTTTAAGAGTCTGTAGGGAATCTACATTTGTCAGAAGAACTCACTAACTTTCTTCTAATATATAATGTAATCTGTCATACATGGCTGTAATGAAGATTCTAAGTATACTTTGCTAAGCTTGCCCTCAGATTTTTAGCTCCTATCCAGTAAAATAATGCAAGAAAGCATGCAAAACGCTCCACACTATTGTATGGGCAAATTTGGAGCATTTGTGCTATGGAAATGCCAAGGATTCATGAGGCTAAGTTTCTGGAAGGGTTTGGTATTTTGGTTGTTTGTTTGTTTGTTTGGTTGGTTGGTTGGTTGGTTGGTTGTTTTTTTACATCCAGACTGCATCAAAGCTTTTGGACCTTCCATGCAGTCTTCACTGAAGTGGGTGTGGCAGGGCTACCTTGCTGTCTGTATGGAGAAAAATGAAAATAGATCCATATTTGTCAACTTGCACAAAGCTCAAGTCCAAGTGGATCAAAGACCTCAACATAAAACCAGATATACTGAATATAATAGAAGAGACAGTGGGAAAGAACCTCAAACTCATGGGCATAGGAGTGGGGTAGGATTTTCTAAACAGAACTCCAATAGCTCAGGCTCTAAGATTAAGAATTGATAAAGGAAGAACAACAATATGAGCTAACCAGCACCCCCAGAGCTTGTGTCTCTAGCTGCATTGTAGCAGAGACTGGCCTAGTCAGCCATCAATAAGAGGAGAGGCCCTTGGTCTTGCAAAGATTCTATGACCCAGTATAGGGGAATGCCAGGGCCAGGAAGTAGGAGTGGGTGGGTTGGGAAACATGGGGAGGGGAGAGGGTATAGGGGATTTTCAAAGAGGAAACTAGGAAAGGGGATAGCATTTGAAATGTAAATGAAGAAAACATCTAAAAAAAACTATAATATCAAATAAGTTGATAAATAGAACCTCATGAAAATAAATAGCATCTGTAAGGCAAAGGACTTAGTCAATAGGACAAAATGGCAACCTATAAAATATCACTTTTTGAAGATGATATGATAGTATATATAAGTGACCCTAAAAATTCCACCAGAGAGCTCCTAAACCTGATAAACAGCTTCGGTGAAGTAGCTGGATATAAAATTAACTCAAACAAGTCAATGGCATTTCTCTACACAAAGAATAAACAGGCTGAGAAAGAAATTAGGGAAACAACACCCTTCTCAATAGTCACACATAATATAAAACATCTTGGCGTGACTCTAACTAAGGAAGTGAAAGATCTGTATAATAAAAACTTCAAGTCTCTGAAGAAAGAAATTATAGAAGATCTCAGAAGATGGAAAGATCTCCCATGCTCATGGATTGGCAGGATCAACATTGTAAAAATGGCTTTCTTGCCAAAAGCAATCTACAGATTCAATGCAATCCCCATCAAAATTCCAACTCAATTCTTCAACGAATTAGAAAGTGCAATCTGCAAATTCATCTGGAATAACAAAAAACCTAGGATAGCAAAAACTCTTCTCAAGGATAAAAGAACCTCGGGTGGAATCACCATGCCTGACCTAAAGCTTTACCACAGAGCAATTGTGATAAAAACTGCATGGTACTGGTATAGTGACAGACAAGTAGACCAATGGAATAGAATTGAAGACCCAGAAATGAAGCCACACACCTATGGTCACTTGATCTTCGACAAGGGAGCTAAAACCATCCAGTGGAAGAAAGACAGCATTTTCAACAAATGGTGCTCGCACAACTGGTTGTTATCATGTAGAAAAATGCAAATTGATCCATTCCTATCTCCTTGTACTAAGGTCAAATCTAAGTGGATCAAGGAACTTCACATAAAACCAGAGACACTGAAACTTATAGAGGATAAAGTGGGGAAAAGCCATGAAGATATGGGCACAGGGGGAAAATTCCTGAATAGAATAGCAATGGCTTGTGCTGTATGATCCAGAATTGACAAATGGGACCTCATGAAACTGCAAAGCTTCTGCAAGGCAAAAAAAAATCAAATAACCCCATTAGAAAATGGGGCTCAGAACTGAACAAAGAATTCTCACCTGAGGAATACCGAATGGCAGAGAATCACCAGAAAAAATGTTCAACATCCTTAATCATCAGGGAAATGCAAATCAAAACAACCCTGAGATTCCACCTCACACCAGTCAGAATGGCTAAGATCAAAAATTCAGGTGACAGCAGATGCTGGCGAGGATGTGGAGAAAGAGGAACACTCCTCCATTGTTGGTGGGATTGCAAGCTTGTACAACCACTCTGGAAATCAGTCTGGCGGTTCCTCAGAAAATTGGACATAGTACTACCGGAGGATCCAGCAATACCTCTCCTGGGCATATATCCAGAAGATGTCCCAACCGGTAAGAAGGACACATGCTCCACTATGTTCATAGCAGCCTTATTTATAATAGCCAGAAGCTGGAAAGAACACAGATGCCTCTCAACAGAGGAATGGATACAGAAAATGTGGTACATTTACACAATGGAGTACTACTCAGCTATTAAAAAGAATGAAGTTATGAAATTCCTAGCCAAATGGATGGACCTGGAGGGCATCATCTTGAGTGAGGTAAGACAATCACAAAGGAACTCACACAATATGTATTCACTGATAAGTGGATATTAGCCCAAAACTTAGGATACCCAACATATAAAATACAATTTCCTAAACGCATGAAACTCAAGAAGAATGAAGACCAAAGTGTGGACACTGTGCCCCTTCTTAGAAGTGGGAACAAAAAACCCATCGAAGGAGTTACAGAGACAAAGTTTGGAGTTCTGATGAAAGGATGGACCATCTAGAGACTGCCATATCCAGGGATCCATCCCATAATCAGCTTCCAAATGCTGACACCATTGCATACACTAGCAAGATTTTGCTGAAAGGACCCAGATATAGAGCTCTCTCTTGTGAAACTATGCGGGGACCAAACAAACCCAGAAGTGGATGTTCACTGTCAGCTATTGGATGGATCACAGGGATCCCAATGGAGAAGCTAGAGAAACTACCCAAGGATCTAAAGGGATCTGCAACCCTATAGTTGGAACAACATGATGAACTAACCAGTACCCCGGAGCTCTTGTCTCCTAGTCCGCCATCACTGGAAGGAGAGGTCCATTGGACTTGCAAACTTTATATGCCCCAATACAGGGGAATGCCAGGGCCAAAAGAATGGGAATGGGTGGGTAAGGAAGGTGGGGGGGTGTGGGGGACTTTTGGGATAGCATTGGAAATGTAATTGAGGAAAATACGTAATAAAAAAAAGAAAAAAAAGAAAAGTATTCCAATAATAAAAAAGTAGATAAATTTTCAAAAACCTTGATATATACTACTTAAAACACAAGATGACAATGTAGATATGAAACCAAATATGCTGTTAATGGTATCATACCAGTTTGAGGTAAGAATTGTCAATAAATTAATAATTTAAATGTTAAAAAAATGAACTAAACAGAATTCACAACAGAGGAATCTTGAATGGCTGAGAAGCACTTAAAGAAATGTTCAAAGTCCTTAGTGATGAAGGAAATGCAAATCAAAACAACCCTCAGATTCCACCTTACAACAATCAGAATGGCTAAGATCAAAAACTCAGGTGACAGCACATGTTGGTGAGGATATGGAGAAAGAGGAACATTCCTCCATTGATGGTGGGATTGCAAACTGGTACAACCAATCTGGAAATCCATCTGGAGTTTCCTCACAAAATTCGAAATAGATCTACCTGAAGACCCAAATTATATCACTCCTGAGCATATATCCAAAAGATGCCCACAAGGACACGTGTTCCACTCTGTCCATAGCAGCCTTGTTTGTGATAGCCTGAAGATGCAAACAACCCAGGTGTTCCACAACAGAAGAATGTAGACAGAAAACGTGGTTCATTTCCACAATGGAATACTACTCAGCCACTAAAAATGAGGACACTCTGAGTTTTGCAGGCAAATGGATGGAACTAGAAAATACCATCCTGAGTAAGGTAACAGATCCAAAAAGACATGCATAGTATGTATTCACTAATAAGTTGATATTAGCTTTAAAAAAAGTACAGAATACTCAGGACACAATCCACAGACAGTCAAGGGGGCCCAAGAGAGGATACTTTAATCCCATTTGAGAAGGAGGAGAAAGCTGAGGGGAGAGAAAGGGGGGGAACTTGGTCGGAGAGAAAAGGGGGAGGTGAAGGGGAAAGGAGAACATGATTAGTTATGGGATTGGAGGGGGAACAGGAGTCAAGCCCTAAGGGCCAGCAGAATTAATGGAAATATCCAACCTCAGTAGGTAGGAGGTGGGATGATCCTCTAGAATGTACCAGAGGCCTGGGAGGTGAGAGACTCACAGGACTCAAATGGAGGGACCTTAGATGAAATGCCCTACAGTGGGCAGAGGGAACTTGTAGAGTCCACCTCCAGTAAAAAAGATAAGGCATTATTAGGTAGAGCAATGGGATTGCCATCCCACAGTCAGTAACTCTTAGACTCGGAGCCACCAACCAGGCAGCATACACTGGCTGGTCTGAGGCCCCAACACATGTACAGAAAGGACTGCCTTGTCTGGTCTCAGTGAGAGAAGATGCACCTAGCCCTGGAGAGACTTGGGGCCACAAGGATGGGGAGGGTGGCTGGTGGGGTAAGGGGGTGTGTGGTGTGTGGGGACATCCTCTTGGAGACAGGGAGAAATATGGGCTGGGGAACTATTGAACGGCAAAACAGGAGGGGCATAGCAACTAGACTGTGAGAAAAATTAATAATAATAATAATAAAACAATGTAAACCTAAAAACAACTTTTTTCAAACACCTACAGAGTTTGCTGTGATAAAATGTTTTGTGGGACACATAGCCGGAAGTAAGCACTTACTCAGTGCTTGCTATCATTGTAAGTGGCAATTTTACACATCAGCTCTTAGTCTTAAAAGTGTCCATATTTTTAATAAATCTGATAGTGCTAAATACAGATATGGATCTCTACCACAAGAATTAATTAACAAATTTATTAGATTAGTTTCTTAAATTTGGTGAATACTTAACAATACTTTTAAAGCACAGAGTGGTAATTTTGTATCTACAAATTTATTTTTCTCACATGTCTTTCAACTACATTGTCATGTATGTACCTCACATAGTAACTAAAATAATTTGTATTCTACACAAATCTTTAGATGACTACTGTAGTGTTGACTCAAAGCCATTGACCTGGGAATGGTTGAAATACACAAGAGCTGTGGCTTTGGAACACCAAATCTTAGGTAGATAAGTTGGTTGTTATGGGAGGTCCATAGTTATACTGATGGGTAGTTGTGTTACGGCTCTTTGGATGACACAAAGATCTCATGTCTAAGAACATGGAGAAAAAGCAGTTACAGTTATGTGCAAATATCTGGACGTAAAAGCACACACATGGCGCTATAGATTCCCCAGTGCTGATATGAAAATTGAATTAAGCCGGGTGTGGTGGTGCACACCTTTAATCCCAGCACTCGGGGGGCAGAGGCAGGCAGATTTCTGAGTTCGAGGCCAGCCTGGTCTACAAAGTGAGTTCCAGAACAGCCAGGGCTATACAAAGATACCCTGTCTCGAAACACACACACACACACACACACACACACACACACACACACATAAAGAAAAGAAAAGAAAAGGAAAGATAAGAAAAGAAAGGAAATTGAACAATTGAACTAATCAGATCCCATTTCGTAATGTACACTCTTTAGAGACAGTGCAATGCTGATCAACTGTAGTAGAATATAAATTAAAGATTTAAACTATATACAATGTTATATGAACCTAAAAGATAAGTTTAGTAGAAATACACATCTTAAAGTCAACAGGATAGCCCAGACTTTTTACAAGACCAGAAACATTCAGTTCTAATCTCCATGAAAGAAAATAATAATTTCACCAAGATTTTGAAACTCAGAGTACGTTTAAGCTTCTCTCTGTTGTTACTTTGACCTTATACTACTACTGTGAAGTAATTTCCATATATACAGTCATATTTGGCTTCTTCTCCTTATATTCTATGTGCTCAACATACACAATTTAAAAGTAAATTTGCCTTTGAAGGCATTACTTTTATAATGTCTATTATAAAATATTGATTCCATCTATAATGCTCATATTCTTCGTAAATAATATTCCTAAAGGAGCTGGTGGGAGGGCTCAGCAATTAAGAGTATTTACTGTTCTGCAGAGGACCAGGTTTGATTTTATGAATGCAGGTAGTGGCTCATAACTATCTGTAAATCCAGTTCCAGAGAATTTTATCCCGTCTTTTGGCCTCGGTGGACACAAGGCTTTCATGTGGTGCACATGCATGCATGCAGGCAGGCAAGCATTCATACACATCAAATAAAAATACATAAAAAATTTTAAATATCTTCATGAAATCAACTTGATTTTAAAGATGTATCATATTATAAAGTGAATCATTACATTTTGATCTTTATATTTCTTGCTTTATTTTATAATACCAGTAGTCAATATCAACGAATTGCAGGATGGGATAGAAAACAAGACCAAAATAAGAATAAATAGGTTAAACAGACACAATCAAACCAAAATCAAGGTGCAAACAAAAGTTTGTGTTTTTTTTCTGGGTAACGTCAGGTGCTTAAAATTTGAAGATGTTAATTTTAAATCATTAAAATAGATATATAAAATGTGGCCTCTTGACAACTATAGATACAAAAATGAATATACAAAATGAGTCATTCTTTTTTCAAGTACTATTTTATTTCACAATCATTTTACATACAGTAACTTTAAGTCCTCATTAATAAGCACAGTCCAATTGCAACAATTTCTATTTAATAGCTAGGAAAAATGTATATGAAAACACAGTATCTATTTTTTATTCATATCTATCATATTATGAATTTTGATTCATAGGACTTGAGTTTTAAATTATCTTTCCATCTGGTTCTTTTCTTGTTTGTAAGCCTCTTTTTGCTAGTGTAATCACATGACCTAAGAAATCCCAATTAACAGTGAAATTATTATTATCCTACTCTATGCATGACCACAGACTAAACAAATTCAAAATGTTTACAAAAAATAATGGCTCTGAACATTAGAGAGAAATTTAGATGAATATTTAAAGATCCATATCATCTGTTTCTTGCTAACAAACCTTGTAAAAAGTTACATTGTGTTAATAGTTACTTAAAATTATTATTAGGACATATTTAATTCAATGGATTATATTAGTTTCACATGGTCATATGACAATTAGAAAATATTAAAATTCACTCTCAAGATTCTTTAAAATTGAACTTATTAGGCTAGCGAGTTAGCTTACTGGTAATAGCATCTCTTGACATGGACCACAGCCTAGGCATGGTCTAAAGCATCACAAAAAGAAAAGAAAGAAAACAAATGTTAACCAACAAAAATTCAAGGCTGCCCTTTGTGTTCCTTAGGAAAATAAATCTTTAGTAGGAAAGAGACATGTAAATAATTATTTTAATTCCATGAGTATTGGAATTAAAATAATTATTGGAATAATAATTAGTGGAAATGTCCACTCTTACCTATAGTAATGCTCATTTTTTAGATAATAATTCACTAACTTTAAGCACATTTTTACACATAATAATTATAGAACGATTCAACAAGAGGCAAAGGAATGTCAGGTCACTATGTTCATAGATAAATCATTTGGAATAAAGCTTGAGGATGGAAGTGGGAAAGAATACTTGGCATTGATTACCAATACACTGCTCTGCAACATATCCATAACTGAAGAAAATTTATGAAGTATATGCCGAGACAGGCTTTCCAAACACAGACAAACATGGACAGAGCATGTTCCTCCAGCAACTTCCTGTGATGCTTTGTTGACTTGTTACTGCTTTTGTTGACATCTCTATATGCAATGTTGCTGGAACAACAATTTTCCATGATTCACATTGCAAGTGCTGATGCCTGTCTTGACTTGATGACATGCCTACATTGTACTAGAACTGATTTTTGAAGAACAAAGCAAATGGAGGATTCCTTCGCGGATCTGTTTGGTCTTCACACTGTAGATGATTGGGTTAAGTACTGGTGGAACCAATAAGTAGATATGAGCCATGAAGATGTGAATGAGGGGAGAGGAATGTTTGGCAAAACGATGGACAATAGACAATCCTATCATGGGCACATATAGAATTAGCACAGCACAAATATGGGATGCACATGTGTTGAGTGCCTTAAGCCTACCCTCACGGGATGCAATTTTTAACACTGAGTGAAGGATTAAAACATAAGATACAAAAATGCCCAGGGAGTCCATTCCCCACAGCAAAGTAATGAGTACAAGTCCATATATGACATTGAATCTGATGTCAGCACAAGCCAGGCGAATCATGTCCTGGTGCAAACAATAGGAATGAGAAAGGACATGAGAACCACAGAAGGGAAAGAAGGCTAGACGGGCTATAAGTGGAATTATCAAAATAGAACTTCTGAGCAGAGCAGCAGTTCCAATCTTGGCAATAAGTTTCGGCGTGAGAATGGTAGCATATCGCAGGGGGTGGCAGATAGCCACGTAACGGTCAAGGGCCATGGCCAAGAGTACAGATGATTCAGTGAAGGAAAAAGTATGAATCAGAAACATTTGAAATACGCAGATATTAAACTGGATTTCTCGGGAAATAGACCACAACACCCTTAAAAGTGACATCATGGTGGGCAGGGACATGGCCATGTCAGTGAGTGAAAGCATAGCCAGGAAGTAATACATGGGCTCGTGGAGTCTGGGGTCTGTCCGCACAATGTGCAGGATCATACAGTTGCCTGTTATTCCAATAAGGTAAAGGAAGCAAAATGGAATGGAAATCCAGTGATGAAATTCCTCATAGCCAGGGATGCCTGTGAGGTAGAATGTAGAGGACACAATGGTGCTGGAGTTTGAGGTTGCCATTGGGCTTACTGATAGAGCTCAATCCAATCCCATGGTTATCCTCTAATGTGGGAGGCATTGACAAGGTCAGGATCTGTGTAATGGGGTGGAGGGAGAGAACAGCAAATGATAAGGGCAGCAATAATTTTTAAAAACCCTTTAGTGCTTACATAGATTCACTCCTTAATCCTTTCTTCATCTCTACTGCATCATCTCCATTTCATTGTTAGTTAACATCAAAGCACAATATCTACTTTATTGCCATCAAGGCATTGCAGTCAGCTTCCCAAATGCAAGCCCATTAAAGCCCTCTCTGATCTTAAGGGTGAAAGAAGAGATCTTAAGGGAAGAGAGAACCTGAAAGGGCAGCAGCAGAATACAACACTATGACAGCAAATACTGAGATTAATTGCGAAAGAATGTGAATCAGCTTGGAAAAACTGAACGGAGGAAAAGAGATTGAGCAGGAAAATAAATGTCAGAAAGGTTTAATGACACATAAGTTTGAAGATCCCTTGATGAAATTCATTACTTTGCATAGTAACCCAACACACACACACACACACCATATCAAGATGTAAATCACCTTTTAATCTTTTGATCTATCACCAAGCTCCTCTAGTACTATGGACTACATGATGTGCTTTGTATTCAATCCAGTATCAATTCTGATATGAAAAACTTCTCCAAGTAGGTTGCAAATGAAACCCTAGGAACATTTGCAAGCTGTGAGACTGTGAATCCATATTAGCAATCTTATATTCCCAATTTTATACATTTGCTAAAGTCTGCTACTTCTTTTATCTTATATTTTACTATAATCCTTCATAGTGCTTGATTTATTTTGATAGTCCAATTTCTATTGATCCTGACTAGGTAACTCACCTAAGTGGGCATAGCATCATTTTCAGCATTTTCCTAAGAAAAAGAAGGAAGAGGAGGAGGAGGGGGGAGAGGAGGAAGAAGAGGAAAAAGAGGATGAGGAAGAGTGGGAGGAGACTATTATTGCTTTTTAAATTTTAAAGTCTAGGGAAACTGCAAAGTGGGTTTGAGACTTGAGATGTAAAACATTTAAATGTTACTCTCATTTGGGTTGGAGTGGGAGTTTTAAAGTTGCCTGCTGAAGTTACATCTGAGATAATCCTTTGCCTCATTGTAGACAAGGATATGGACAGATGCTACCTGAAGAGAAAGTCTGGGGCCTCTTAAGTAAGGACTGCTTTTCTGAATTTTTTTTCCTATTTCAAGTTGGATGGTACAAGAATGGATACAAGAGAGACAGACAGACACAAACGAGAGAGAGAGAGAGAGAGAGAGAGAGAGAGAGAGAGAGAGAGAGAGAGAGAGAGAGAGAGATTGAAGTATTTGTTGTCTTTTGTCTGATAAAAAAACCTAATGTAATGCAACCTGAAATGAAATATGGGTTATATTAAAAACATGAGAAAATAATGAAACAAACCGATAGACAGGAAGATGGAGAGGCAGAGAGAGAGACAGAGAGACAAACACATACAGAGACACACAGAGAGAGGGAAACAGAGACAGACAGAGACAGAGAGAGTGAGACAGAGAGAATCACTAAAAAATATCTAATATTTCCTCTTGGCCCTCTTGTCTTCATTTTTTTGATGCCTTCCCTCCTCCTCCCTTTTGCTTCTCAGCATCCTTCCTGTGTTTTCTTATATCCTCCCATTTATCTTTCTCCCAATCTCACGTACTTTGTAGTAAAGTTGTTCTCTCTATAAAGGATGAATCTAACTCTGAAAGTAAGCAGGATGAATTAATAAGGCTCCCTGTAGTCGTCCTTAGAGACTAATTGCATACATGCAGGAGAGAGGCTGTAACCCTGTCAGTGTCAACATTTCAATTTCGGGTTCTTTTCTGTTCTACTATCATGGCATGATAATGAATTCTCTAGAGATTTTTAAAATATGTGTTGTCTCTGTGTCTGGAAAAGCTGATATGATGCAACCTGTAATGAGATATGGGTTTACACTGAGAACATGAGAACAGTGAAAAGTTTCAGACGTGGTCAAGATTGTGGAAAAACACAGAGTCTATATTTGAGAGCTATAGGTACCTAAATTCAGTTCTATGTGCTAACAGGTATAATATGATTCAGATATTTGGAATGCCTTCTTCAAAATCATTTAGCAATAAAGCCAATTTCATGGCTGAAATCTGATTTTCCAAAATGGAACTCTTGTTAATATTCTACTTATCTCTAACCAAGAAAATAGATCTAGTCTATTTAATCTAACTTTACATAATACATTCAGCTAATGAATGATTCATTCATGAATATATCATGAAAAAAGAAATAAGTTATTTATCCTATCTCTACCAAATTATCTGGTAATCTTAGTCCATAAGTTCAGCTTTAAATATCTCATTAGGTAAGAGAATATAGTGGTGTCTACATACAGTGATACAGTAGGACATTAACAAGAACACACCCAATAAAGGGGATACACATGTGAATAGTATGATTGATTTAGTTCTGAAATTCATCACTGCATAGCTGACCATATTCTTATATGTTGATCTCTAGATCAATGATGGAAAACAGAGAGAGCACAGAAGAACATATATTGAAACACTTAATGTCCTGAGCCTCCATCCACTTCATACTTTGGCTCACTATTTCTTCATTTCCCTCCAAAATTGTAATTAGGTAACTTTCTCCGCATGAAGTCTTTCTGACCTCTTCCATAGTCTTGCTGTTGCTACACATCAGGACAATCAATGGCAAGCAAGTTTACATCTAGAAATAGATAGATGGATGGATAGATACATAAATAAATATATATACATATTCTGTAAACAGCCAAATATATGTGCATATATATACATATGTGTGCATATATATATATATGCACATTTGTATATGTACAAATATACATGTGTATAAAAATATGCATGTGTATGTGTGTGTGTGTGTGTGTGTGTGTGTGTGCCTGTGTGTGTGTCCACACACAAGGGCACATACACACAAACAACTTTCTGTGAACCCTGCATCAAATTTTTTATCTCAGACAAATGAAGACATGAACTGATACTTGTACTTCATTAAAGAAAAACAATATGCACTGTTTCTTTACCTACTGTTAATCTGGAGTTTGGTTAGTCTTTTTAATCTAATTTCTTAAGATACATTGATATGTTGATTCTTTAATAGAATATTGTTTATTTTTATGTGATCATTGACTTTATAATCTTCCCTCTTGGCCTCTTAGAATTGTATGTGATATAGCTCCAAAAGTAAGTATTGGTATGCTGTTTATCCATTACCATTTAATAATATAGATGTAGATGGATATAGATATAGATGTAGATACAGATACAGATATAGATATATAGATATATCTTCCTTGACCATGTGGTGGCTCACTGATATTGCATCTCTGTATAGTTCTCAGAGTGTTTTTTCTTTGCTCTTAATTCAGGTTTTTATGGAATTATGGTCAGGCAAGCTGCTTGACATAATTTAATATTTTTTAAAAATTTCTATGACTTATTTTGAATCTACCACATGATCCATCCTGCAGAATCTTCTTCATACTGTTAAGAAGAATGTATGTTTTAGATTTCCTGGATGTAGTCTCTCAGATGTCTATCAGGAACCGCTGGTCCAGAGTTAAGTGTTAACTCCATTTTGCTGTTAATTGTTTGACTGACTGACATCAATCCAATATTATTATATCATTATATTGAAAGGGAGGTGTTGATGTCTTCTATTAACTATACGTTGTATTTTGTCAGTTGCTTTAGGTTGTCTTAATGTATGTGTATATATATGTATACACACACATATATGTTTATATATACATATATATATACACATATGTATTTACTATGATATTGAGTAATATACATTTACATTTTCCCTGCTGTATTAATCTCTATATCATTATATAGTGAAAATTTTGTCTCTTTTTACTGCTTTTTATTTGTACATTATTTTCTCTTATAAATGTATGGCTATTTCTGATTTTTGCTATATTCCATTTTCTAGGAATATCTTATTTCATCCTAGTCACATTCAGTACATAAATCTCCTTAAGAATTTTTTTTTTCATAATCAATATGCAGTTTTCTTCTTTTAAATCTATTTCATTTCTGTATCTTTTAACTAGGTATTTTAATTCATTTGCATTTACTATGGTTATTGATGCATGAGTCCCTAGGCCCAGCATCAACAAGAGTGGGGGTTTGTCAAGGACTAGGGATACCTGGTAGGCAAAAAGAAAACATCAATTGAAGAAACTGACAGGGTTGTTCATTTCTGTGATAGCTTTTTGAACTCAGGCGTGAGAATGCTCATATGGACTTGTCTCAGCCCCAGTCTTTTATTGAAATCATACAAGGAAGTTGGGTTACAAAGCTTATGGGGGGGTATGTAAATGCTTCTCTATTTTCCTTTGGCAATATTTTCTTGTGATTCAGATTAGCACAGATGTAGAACAGAAAAAGAAAACCATAAAATCTCAAACATAAAATTCTTGTAGCAAACACAATGTTTTTATATCTCCCCACCACCAGGCTCCAGTGAGGTCAGTGGCAACAGTATTTTGGTTACAAAGTCAGAATCTTTCAGACAGGTGTGAGTATGGTTTCATAAAAGGGTAAATATGAGGTCATACTGCTGACCCTGCAGTCTTTCGATCTTCAGTCTGGGTCGAACATCCAGGACCCCATCTGTCTGTCTATGAAATCATCCTCACTTAACCTGTATAGAAAATTCCGAGGTGGTGGCAGCCATCGTCCCTGAAACCAAGAAACCCACTGCTGACCTTCTGGGAAATATCTGTATGTTATTCCATCCTCAGTTTTGTAATAAGAATGTCCTGTCTTTATTATACAGAATTGAGACTAAGCCTGGGGGAACAGCTGCAGATTTACTCATCTCTGCCTGCTGCTCTAGGTTACCTTCGTTTCGACAGTGAGAGAGTGGCCATAACATGCATTTCTCTTGAATTCATGAACAGATTTCATTTTAATATTATTGGTAACATCTAGTCTCTAGATATAAAGCAGGTTCCTACTAGGTCTTGCCAGGTCACCAAATACCAGTTTAATCAAGGAAGAAGGAAAAAGAAGGAATAGTAAATAGATAAGGAGAATGATTCTTACTAAGAATAGTTGCAGAGACACGGGCTCCGGGGGGAGAGGGGGTACTAGTTAATTCATATTGTTGTTCCACCTATAGGGTTGCAGATCCCTTTAGCTCCTTGGGTACTTTCTCTACCTCCTCCATTGGGGGCCCTGTGATTCATCTAATAGCTGACTGTGAGCATCCACTTCTGTGTTTGCTAGGCCTGGCATAGCCTCACAAGAGACAGCTATATCAGGGTCCTTTCAGCAAAATCTTGCTACTGTATGCAATGGTTTCAGCTTTTGGAGGCTGATTATGGGATGGATCCCCAGGTATGGCAGTCTCTACATGGTCCATCCTTTCGTCTCAGCTCCAAACTTTGTCTCTGTAACTCCTTCCATGGGTGTTTTGTTCCCAATTCTAAGAAGGGGCAAAGTGTCCACACTTTGGCCCAGAGCTCGTGTCTCTAGCTGCATATGTATCAGAAGTAGGCTTAGTCGGCCATCAGTGGAGAGGCCCATTGGTCTTGCAATCTTTATATGCCTCAGTACAGGGGAATGCCAGGGCAAAGAAGTGGGAGTGGGTGGGTAAGGGAGTGGGTGGGAGGTCATGGGGGACTTTTGGGATAGCACTGGAAATGTAAATGAAGAAAATACCTAATTAAAAAAAAGAATTGTTGCAGAAATGACATCATGAGGTGCTTACACCAAAGAAGCAGGCCATGGGGCTGCTCAGTACTCATACTGGGGCACACAAGAGGCATAGCCTCGTGCTCCGAAACACAGTACCCCAGATTTTCTTCCTTGTCATTAGGGTCCAGCCATCTAGAGCTTCATGTGAGATGTATTCAACACATGAGCTTTACAATTAACAATGTTATTATTTATCTTCTAGTTTTGTTGAAATTGAACTCTTAATCCTTTTGCTTAGACTATATTTTTCATTTTTTAAGTTTTATTCTAGTAGTGTTTTGACTTCTGTATTATTTTGTTACGTCTTTTATGGATTTATTTTCTGTATTAATCATGAAGACTGAAAATTATAGCACCTTTGGATGATAACAAGCTATTTTGAAATAATAGCAATTTAGCATTGATTTAAAGATGCAAAAGGAAACTCAAAAGAAAAATTTAAAAATCCAGTAAAACATTGACTTGTCTTTAATTCCTCCACACAGTTTGAATTTTTCATCTCCACGTATACAACTTTCTGTATTTTTTTTCCCACCTCATATTAATAGTTATTATTTGGAAGTATTTTGCCTTTTGTTTTTCACACTACATTTGCGAATGGTTTATTTACCATGTTCATGTTAGAGTATTCTAAATTTTTCTACAAAGTTACTCAGTGAGGTGAGACTTTTTCAGCACTGAGCATTTTATCCTTTATCACTTGTATTTCTTCAATCAGGTTTTAAGAAGTCTTATGGACATAAAGTTTAAAAAAAAAAAAGTCTGATTGTGTTAAGTTCACTCAGCTTTGTCAGCTAAGTTCACTTTGTATTCCTGATTGGCGGCTTTGCTGAATGCCTTTGGATTTGTTATTTTCTTCAGTGCATTTTTTTAACTATCAGATTTTTTCTAAGAAATCACAGACAAAAAGAGATGTCCATGTGTGCTATTCATTCGTTTTCTCTTGCTCCCTTGAGATGAACTCATTTTTATCTCTAAACTTGAAGAATTTGGGAAGATTGTATCTTGAGGCAGACTTGAAGTACTTAGGTTTGACTGACTGACATGGATATGTGCTTCTGATTCTAGGACTATAGAATTTCTGTTGTGATCTCTTTAAATAGACTTTGGGCCTCTTTGGTATTCTCAAGTCCTTCATAAACTAACGCTTGAAAACATACTTTCTTAATACTCTCACAAAGCTTCATTTTTGTCTGCTCAAAAATTCCCATTTCAAATATCTGATCTCACTAATTCTTCATCTGCCTAGAACATTTACAGCATTTATTGCCTCCTCTCATAACTTCAGTTTCACTTAGTATGATTTTTCAGCTTGAGAATGTCTCTTCAGTTTCATAAATTATCTGTCTTTTGCTTTGCAATGAGAAAATATTAAACTGATATGTGTTTTCTTGAAATTTGTTGAAATTTCTTAAAACAATCAGCTTAACTTTCTTTTTGAAATGAGTTTCTATGGGGTCATATTCTGCAATTTCATGTGTACTTTTTAAAAATTTTTGATGCTATAATATAATTTCATTTCTCCTTTTCCATTCCTCCATCCAAACCTTCCCATATATCCATCCTTGCTCTTTTTCAAATTCATGACCACTTTGTTATTAATTCTTTTAGATGCCAACCAAAGAAAATACACACACTGGACCTAGGCCTCCCTACACATATGTAGCAGATGTGCAGCTTGACCTTCATGTGGGTTGTGAACAACTGGAATAGGGGTTATTCCAAAAGCTGTTGCCTGTATATGGTACATGTTCTTCTGGGTGGGCAGTCTAGTCTGGCCTCAGTGGGAGAGGAAGTGCCTAGCTTCACAGAACCTTGAAATTTGGGGGTGGGGGTGGGGTGAAGGGGATATCTAGGGGGAGCCCCACCCATTCAGAGGAGAAGGGGAAAGGGAATGGGGAAAGGAATATGGGAGGACCGGGATGGGAGCAGTGAATAGAATGTAAAATAAATAAGTAAAAAATATATCACTGCAAAGAGAGGCCCATTGGACTTGCAAACTTTATATGCCCCAGTACAGGGGAACCCCAGGGCCAAAAAGGGGGAGTGGTGGGTAGGGGATTGGGGGGGTGGGTATGGGGGACTTTTGGGATAGCATTGAAAATGTAAACGAGGAAAATACCTAATAAAAAATAAATTGAAAAATATATATAAAAAAATTTAAGTTAAATTAAAAAAAAAGAAAAATTCTTCTCAAAAATTATTGTTTAAATCTACCTATTGAATGATTCTCTCTGTATATGTCTATCCATATCTATCAATCTTTCTGTGTGTGTTTATCTGTCTCTGCCTCTTTCTGTTTCTTTCTCTGTCTTTCTCTCTTATTTATTACAACATTTTTTTTATCTAAAATAAGGAGTCCTTATGACTTTCCCATCTACAATGATCTTCTTAGTGTGTGCTAATAATCAACTTATTATTTCTAAGACTTGTTCTTTTGTTAAACAAAATTTAGTCATGATATTCATACATACATCAAAATAATAAGTTGAAGATATAGAGAAATTTTAAGGAATTTTAATCCAGTATCAAGAGAACACAGCAAAAAGACCTAGGTCTGTGTGACCTGGCCAGAGTGCAACATGCCACATAGCTTTAATCCCTCTGGATAGAATACAGACACACTCTTAGAACAGGCCTTTAATGTAAAATTAGTTTATAGAAGGAAGCAGCCATGTTTGAAAGTAATGTCTAATTGGGGGGGGGGCAAACAAAATGACAAGTCAGAGAAAGATTTTACATCATGAGTCAGAGATAGGATATTCCAAGTCTCACAAGATCAGCACAGGAAAGCAAAGCTTTTAAAGAACAGCACAGGAAGAGAGTTAGTGATTTGGGAGTCAGTGCAGTAAGTGCAGTGGAGTTGAGTTCATACTTGAGTCCGTGCAGTTCCTTGCAGGTCAGCAGAGGCGGCTGAAGTCAGAGAATAAAATGGATCCAGAAGATTAAAACAAATTTCTAGAATTAGTTTGAGGTCAAGCAGAGCAACTCAGTAGCTGAGAATAGCTGGATTAAATCAGTTTGGAGAGGCATTTGAGTCTGAACAGCTCAGTTGAATCAGCCAACCAGAGTTGAAAAAGAACTAGCGAGGGTGAGCTTACTCAGTAGTAAGCCTCTGTGTCAGCAATTACATCAGGAAGATAAAAGGTACTTTTACATGGAGATATAAAGAGGATGTGAAAATTGTAAAGATAAGTGCAGAGTCCCTCCCTGCTCATAACTAGTGTGGCTCTTATAAAGCTCAGAATAATAAAAGTATCCCTTCAGATATAAGTGCTTCCTTTGCCTTAATAGTAATGGAATAAACTCCAGAATGTATAGATTTTTCTGTATCGTTGATATTTGTGCATATTACATTAACATCCATACATGCAAATTTATTTGTGTTCTAATAAGATCCAGACAGTGTGTCCTAAAATTCATGACAAAAGTTGGGTATGCAATTTTTAAATACAGCAGTTCCAGCTCAGTATTCAGTTATTCTTCACCCTCTAATTTTAGTGCAAAACAAGTAAAACACAAGTGTACATTATAATAATTACATATGCAGGTCTAATCAGTATATATGATTATATTATTGCTTCAGTTTTCTAAAAGTTTATTTGAGAATATGCTAATTACTTTACTCATTCTTTGGAATTTCTCTATTCATGTTGCTTGGAATCTTTAATGGGTTTTGAATAATATAATATAATGGGTCACTAAATAAGTTTTTGTGAATTCTTCCTTATATTATCACTGTATCTTTACTCATAAAAAGTATGTATAATTGATTAGCCATTCCATAATACCGTTTAGAAGAAAATACCAGAATGTAAAACATAACCAAAATTATGAGTACGTGTTGGGTAAGAAGTTTCAGAATGGTGATTCACAGCACTTTCCCTGAAATTTACTTTAGGAAATGCTAATTTTGAATTTTGTTTTAAAATATAATTACATGGTGTCAGGAAAGAACATACAAAGCTATATTCATAGTTCCAAACAAGTAACATGCTCTAAAATTTTGAAATTAAAACAGAAATACACAAAGTTGTTTTTGTTTATTTAACCCATACTTCCTTAAATTTTGCGTATGTGAAATTCACATGCTGCCACACACTTTCATATCTGTAGAAGATTTAGAGTTTAACTCATTCAAGTTCTAATTAGAAACCACATAACATTGAAACAGAGGGAGTCACTAATGTTCACAGGGGGTTCTTGGAAAAAAACATTTTTAGGACTTGGTCACGGATTTGTTTAGTTTTAACACCATAAACAATGGGGTTCAGAAAAGGTGGGACTAACAGGTAAAGGTCTGACAGGAGGATGTGCACATAGGGGGGTATGTGAGACCCAAACCTGTGTGTGAAGAAAGAGAAGAAAGCCAGAAGGTAGAACTGCAGGAAGACACAGATGTGAGCAATGCAGGTATTGAAGGCTTTGAATCGAGCCTCCTTCTGGGGCAGCTGGAAGACCGTGATGAAGATTCGCACATAGGAGAAGGTAATGAAGACTATGTCAAACCCTAAGATGGCAAAGGCAACAAGGAGGCCACATATCTTGTTGATTGTGATATCTTGAGCTGCCAGTTTCACAACGGCCATGTGTTCACAGTAAGAGTGGGAGATAATGGTAGTTCTAAAGTACTTAAGGCGACATTTGAGGAGCAATATCAATGGGAATGTGGGAATGAAAGCCCTGAGTAATGCACCAGCTCCAAGGCAAGTGGTGAGTTTTGGAGAGAAGATAGTAGCATGTCTCAGAGGGTTGCAGATAGCCACATAGCGATCCAGAGCCATGGCCAGGAGGATACCTGATTCTGTAGCCTGGAATGAGTGGATGAGTTCCATCTGCAGCAGGCAGGCATCAAAGAAAATCTGTGGCATGTGAAACCAGAAGATGCCCAACATTTTGGGAAGAATGCATGTGCTAAGGGCAATGTCTGTGACTGCCAAAATGGCCAAGAAAATGTACATGGGTATGTGGAGGCTCTTTTCACTTTTGATTATAACTAAAATTAAGGAGTTCCCAATCATAGCAATGATGTACATGACACAGAATGGAATTCCAATCCAGCACTGCACTGACTCCAGGCCAGGGATGCCCACTAGTGTTAACACAGAAGGCATGAAGACTGAGCCATTGAACTTGATCATGGTGAACCTGCCAGTAGAAAGCTGTAGCGGTATTGCTGCTTCAACTTCTGTTCTATACTAAGTCTAGATGCATAAATATAAGAGAAATTAATTCATTAGCAAAATAAACTCTATGTAAGTTAGGAGCATACCATCTTTTCTTCACCCTAAACCATTCTTTTCCCCCTAAGTATTTAAATGCCAGTCCCATTTTGGCCTTACCTGAATCATTTCTGTAACTTAAATTCAGTAGATAGCTTGCTTCTTCTCTAAGACCAAAAGCCTTTGATCAAAAATTCCTTTCGCTTGATATTTGTCCTCTATGAGCTCTTGTGGTTTTGCAACTGGAATTCACAGAATGAAGACAGTATAAGATCTTGAATTTTTCTACATCTGGATATGAATAATTCACCAGATTGTGAGGATACTCAGTTTTCTCAGGGCATGTTTGTTAGGAAGGTCTTCTATGTTTCTCATTCCGTAACTGCTATTATGGGTCTTTTTATAGTCTTGTCCTTCTCTAAAAGGATGTACCAGTTCATATACAAATTATCCCTCTAGATATTCATTTCTTCTCAAGCTCAACTGTTTATATTATACTTTTCCTGCCCGTTCTCTGAGAACCTATCTATCCATTACTTTTTTTATTTATTTAATTAGGTATTTTCTTCATTTACATTTCAAATGCTATCCCAAAAGTTCCCTTTACTCATAGATCTTTTCTATTTTGGCCACATGCGGTTCTCATCTTGTTTTCTGGATTTGTCCATCATTTATATTTAACAACCCCCCACTTGCAGCCTCTGCTATCCATTCATCTTCATCAGTAACTAATTCACCTACTTAAGGCTGCCACACATTTCTGCCTAGGTGACTGACTAATACTGAAAATTCTATGGAGAGGAATTTCTAATGTTTTAATATATCCTTTGTCTACAGGAGAAAAATATTTTTATGGAGATGACTTTTTTTGCCTTTACACTATTTTCTGTGAGACAATTTTTGTACAAGTTCTCTGCCCCTTATTCTCCTCCTTTACTTTAATAATTCTCACTTACGTTATGTCAGGCTTAAAGACATGCTTCTGTACAAAAGGTCATTGCTTTGCCAAGTACCCACAGGTCCATGGGTGTCGGTGTCTTGCCTCACTGTTACCTGAAACCTGTATTTATAACTCCTTCAAGATGTCTTTCCACTCCAGAAAGATGTAATGTAATAAATGATTTAGAAAGGATGTTTATTTCCTTTCAGCAATTCACACACTTGTTCCCTGAGAAGATTTTAAGCATTAAATGCTATGAGGATGCTATGAGGGTGGATTAAAACAGCAAGTCAATAAAAAAGACACATCAGGTAAATGTGCTTTGCCTTCCATTCTGCAAATATGTTAGTTGTTGCTCTTTTTTCACTATAAATATAGTTTATCTATGAGAAAGGAAAGGGGGCTCATTTTCAGCTCACCCAAGAGAACAGTCTGCATCCCTTTCTCTCATCCTTATCCAACTCTAGAAGACTCTACTTTCTGAATTTTCTTACACAGAATTTTTCTTTAAATCACTGTATTTTAAACTATTTATCCTTATTGTAAATGCAGTGTCAATACACATGAATTGTAATTTTATATACCACCAATTTTATTAACAGGCATTCTCCATGAAATCTAAATATTCTTTGAAATATTTGAGGGAAAAAGTTCATTTATTCTATCTTTATAAAGATCAATGTTATGTTTGTTGTTTGAAATCCAAATAATAGCATCTACAATCCATTAAAGATACTTTAAATATTATTACTCTGCAGAGATTGTGTATATTTTAGATTGCTTTCTTTATTAAGATTGTGGTATTAGTACCAATTTTCTCTGATATATGGGATTGAGGACGGTGAGGGGAAAGTCACAGTGTCTATCTCTATATCTATGGTTGATCAAAAACATGCTATGCAAATAAAACTGATCAGATATTGTATTAACCCTCATGTCTCTTTCAAGTACTAGCCTATGGGGGAACAGTATACATAGCTACAACGTGGTATCAATGGAAATAAAATTTGACAGTTGCACACTGCACAGAGGAAGTGATGGAATAATGTAAAGTTAAGCATAACTGGGGGTTGCTGATAAGATGATAAGGGGCGGTCTGTGTGGTTACAAATTACACACATTTAAAAGAAGAAAGAAAAGTCTTTTGTTGTTTGATACCTATTGATACATCTGAACTAGTACATACACTACAGCAATTTGGCTCTTCAATGTAGAAATACACCCCCCCCCAAAAAAAAACTATTACTTAGAGCTCCTATCCTAAGTCTTATTTTCCAGAGCCCAAGGTTGTAAGAATTTAAGAATCAAAATTCAAACTCCTGAGAAGCCGAATTTTAATTCCCTACCACCTCAAGGATCTCTTTGCCCTAGACTACCCCTCTGATATTCACCATGTGTTTTCTGCCAATCTCAGTAAACTTTGTTATTTTCTGGGGCAGTCTTCCACATTGCAGAACAACTCTCAACTCAAGTGGATATTCTTTACAATTGGCTTCAAATTACCTCCTATTTATTCCCCATGAACATTTTAAATCCACATTTCCATCACAGATATTTCTCATAAGGCAAAGAGTGAAGTTCTTAAAATCTGTAGCTGGACAAGACAATCTAAACTGCTGACTATTCTTCAGGCTCTGGATCTAGTTAATAAACTGTTATTCACTTGCAACATAGGTAACATATGAATAATATCTACAAACACATTGAACAAAGTTCACAAATAGAAATGATTTTAAAACACATTACTGCATAAGTAAATAGCAGATACTTGCTGGTGACACTATAATTTCTTGCAATTCTTATCAGGTCTAAGCATGATAAAGCTCTTAATTAGATAACCATGTAGTTAAGTTTTCCACCCATTTTTTCACTTTCATTCAGATTGCTATCTCAGAGTCTTCTAGGTTTCAAAAATACTGCTTTAATTTTGTTATCTCATACTTTGTTAACAGTTTCTGAAATATTTCAAGGTACATAGAATCCTATCACTGAAAATATTTCTAAACCTAAAACAATCAACTTCATTTGATCCATCTACTATCACAGTGTATCAAATTCATGTTTCCATGATACAACCCTTCACCTCCGACTCCCCAAAGTACAAAATCCTAAGCCCATAAACTTACCTGGAGCCATTTAGTGAGATGTTCACAGAGCTCATGAATAGGATCTTTGTGGTAATTCAGTCAAGAAAGGACTAGTGTTTTATATCATAATGTGTCTCTGTGGAAAAGAGATTCCCAGTCCCTGTAGAATCTGAAAAGTGAAAAGAGTGTATAGCACAGCTGGCAGGTGGCTCTGTGGTGGAGACCTGTGTGTTATTTGTGAAGTCACTATGTTCATAGTGGCCATATTTGTGATAGTTAGAAACTAGAAACAAACCATATGTCCTAAAACAAAAGAATGTATATAAAAATGTGGTCCATTTACACAATGGAATACTATCTAGTGATTAAGAACAAGGATATCATGAGTTTTACAGGCAAATAAATGGAACTAGAAAATATCATTCTCAGACCCAAAAGGATATGGATGCTATGTACTCGCTAATAAGTGGATATTAGCCAAAAAAATGTACAGAATACCTACAATACAATACACAGAACACAAGAAGGATAACAAGCAGAAGAGCCCAAGTGAGGAAGCTTCAATCCCACTTGGGAGGGAGAAGAAAACAATCACTGGAGGCAGAGGGAGAGACCTGGGTGGGAGAGGGGAGGTACAAAGAAAAGGGGAACATGATCAGGCATGGGAGAAGGGACAGGAGAGAAGCCCTGAGAGCCAGCAGAATGAATGGAAATAGGCAATATTGGAGGGGGGGGTAAGGGGAACCTCTAGAAAGTACTAGAGGCCTGGGGGGTGAAATACTCTCAGGACTCAAAGGGAGGGACCTTAGATAAAATGCCTAACAGTGGGGAGAGGGGACTTGTAAAGTTCGCCTCCAGTAGAAAGAGAGAGCATTAAGTGGAGGGATGGGGTTGCCATCCCACAGTCAAAAACTCTGATCTAGACTTTTTTCCTGTTTAAAAGAACTGCAGGGAAAGATGGAGAAGAGACTGAGGGAAAGGAGATCCAGTGCCAGGCCCAATTTGGGATGTATCTGAAGGGGAGGATCCAAGGCCTGATGCTATCACTGATGCTATGGTGTGCTTACAGACAGGAGCCTATCATGGCTGTCCTCTGAGAGGCCCAACATGTAGCTGACTGAGACAGATGCATATGCTTACACCCAACTATTGGACTGAAGTTAGGGGACCTCTGTGGTTGAATTAAGGAAAGACTGGAAGAAGCTTAGGAGGAGGGCAACCCCATAGGAAGACCAGCAGTCTCAACTAACCCAGAGCCCTAAGATTTCTCAGACTCGGAGCCACCAATCAGGCAGAATACAAGAGCTAGTCTGATGCCCTGCCTGGACCAGCAGAGGACTGCCTGATCTGGCCTCAGTGGGAGAAGAGGTGCCCAACCCTTGAGATATTTGAGGACCCAGGGAGTGGGGAGGCCTGAGCAGAGGTGGGGGTGTAGGGGAAGAACATCCTCTTGGAGACAGAGGGGAGGGGGAATGGGATGAGAAACTGTGGGAGGGCGGACCTGGAGGTGGGCAATGATTGGACTGTAAAAAATAAAAGAAATTCTGACCCGTAATTGTTTCTGTCTGAAAGAATTACAGAGATGGAATGGAGAGGAGCCTGAGGAAAAGAAGGTCCAGTGACAGGCACAAAGTGGAATCCAGCTCAAGGGGAGGTCCCAAGACCTGACACTATTACTGAGGCTGTGAAGCACTCAAAAAAAGGGACCTAGCATGACTGCACTGCATAAAACCCAACAAAAAGCTGGAAGAGTCAGATGCAGATATTTGCACCCACCCAATGAAGAGAAACAGATGACCCCTGTTGTTGAATTAGGGAAGGCTGAAAGAAGCTGAGGAGAAGGGTAATACTGTAGGAGGACCAGCAGTCTCAATTATCTGGGCACCGGAGATCTTTCAAACACTAGACCACAAAACAGGCAGCATACACCACCTGATATGAGGCCCCCAACACACATACAGTAGAGGACTGCTGGGTCTGTGTTCATTCAGAGATGATGCACCTAACCCTCAAGAGACTGGAGGCCTCAGGGAGTTAAAAGGTCAGGTGGGATGGGGGATGGAAACATCCACTTGGAGACTGGGGGTGGCATGGGGAATAAAATATGGCGTGTAAATTAATCAATTAATTAACTAATTGATTAATTGATTAATTAAAGAGAAGAAGAAAAGAAAAAAGGGAAAGAGCATTGCTGCGTACTTAGGCAATTAGTTGCCTAAAAGAGCGTCTAGATAAAATTATTTACTTTATCTAACCCTGCTGTGCCTTTGGAAGAAGAAATGAAAAAAAAAGTCCTAGTTGTGTGTATGTGTATACATTTTCTTTCTTGTGTGAAAAAAAATTTGTGGATGTACATACACGTGTGTTCATTGAGTGTGGAGGTATGAAATTGATTTCAGTAATGATCATTCGTTATTCTTCTATCTCGATCATATTAAAGCTTACCTTCTCAATCAAACCAAAAACTCAGTGATATGTCTATTTGTTTTTCTCTCCAGCTTGAACTGGGGGGTTCTTCATACTTTCTTTCCAGGCTAAAATTATAGACAGAACACCTGTGCCAACTGAGCATGTAAATAGATCCCTTGGAGCATCCCCAAGTCTTCATGTTTGTGCAGGAAAATCTAAACATCTTGATTCATCCCTTTAACACCAATAAATTTTATTTTTATGACATGTGTGAGTTTTTTCAGCTTTCAAAAATTCTTTGTTTAATTAAAGCCTACACCTTTCTACTAAGTAATATTGTTTCATGTATGTGTTAGTGTGTGTATATGTGTGTATGTATGTATACATAAGAGAGAGACAGAAAGATAAAGAGAAATTCTTCAATCCATTAATTATTTATTTGAAGATTTATTTATCCAAAATGTGGAATCCAGATGACTTCCCAATCTACAATGCTTTCTCTGTGTGCTTACTATTTTACATTTATCTTTATTGAAGAAAATTTAAACATGATGTCTAAGGGTACATCATACAACAAAACCTGAAATTGTAGGCAAAGAGAAAGGAACAGTGTGAAAACAGATCCAGATTCCCTGCTCATAGTGAAGAGCCCAGTTTAACATTACAAACTCCATTTTGCTTTCAGACTCCATTTTATGATGAATTTGCCCTCTGGATGAATTCAGCTACTGGAAAAATACCAACTTGTTCTGGAAACCATGTCACTCTGGTAACAATCACAGTTCCCCAGGTCAAATACCCACTCTATTCCTAGTAACTAAAGTAAATTGATTAAGCTGGCAACCATTGTTTACACCAAACTGAAATCATTACTAGCCAATAAAAGTGTGCCAAGCAAATGTCAACCAATCATGTAACTGCCAAGTTGGAAAGTCCCTCACCCTGCCACCATAAAAGGCAAGGCTGTTACCAGGTCAGCACCATCCACACCTTCCACTGTGCAGGAGAGGTTGCAGGGTCTGAGCTTGAGCTTGAATAAAGACTTTTTGATTTGCATGTGAGTTGGACTCCTGGTGGTCTCTGGTGGTCTATGGGAACCTTGTCAGAGGGCAATGACACATAGCAATTGTGTTAAATTCATGTTGGACCTCAGGAACGGAGAATACTTTTTGTTTTAAATTTTCCCTATTTTGGGGAATTTCAGGCACGTATAAAAATAAACATCTTCCAACTCACTTCCTCCAACTTTGCTAATTCTCCATTTTCCTCTGAAAAGTTCCACTACAAAATTCATACTCCCCCTTTTGAAAATCCACTAAATCAGAATCGAAGCCCACAAAAGTTGGAGACGAGGATTTCTTTATATTTCCACAGGAAATGAAAAATTGTGGATGCCATCAAAACAGAAAAAGATTAGAATTGGACTGAAAAATTTGGCCACTGAGCCAAAAAGCACTTATTTTGTGAAAAAAAGTCTCTGTTTATAATTTCTCATTACACACAACACAATGACTTAAAACAGAAGACGGGAAATGTAGTGACGTTTTTGGAATTTTGGTTTTTTATAAAACAAAGAAATCAAATAAGAATATGTTTACATTTTAATCCCAGGTGTGGGATATGTGGCTGTTTCAGATTGTCCACAGCAGCTGATTATGTTTTGCCTAATGCTCTAGCAGGGATGTGGTAGTTACTACCATTGTGTGATGCCTGGAATCCTGGGGACTTTTCAGGGGATATATAAATGCTAGGACTCCAGGAGGTGGGGTGGGTTGTTGGTGTGATCTTGGTCACAGTTTGTTAAGTAGTGGTACTCAAAGAAGAAACAACAAGAAGAAATTAGATTTCCTGGTGGAAAAGATCAAACTTGCACCAAGGAATTCATTTCCCCTAATTAATAGTTTAATGATAACTTCACTCTTTCCTTTCTATTCTTTTTTTCCACCTATCTAAGGTTAGGGGAATAAATGGTATAAAGTAGTGGAGAAGGGAAGAAAGGAGAACTCACAAAGTAGCCCAAGTCCAGCTACATATTAGCTTAGTCATTAAGGGTTTTCCATAAGTCTTCTTTCATATAGTCCTCCTTAGTTTTCAATAACCAGCCCATTTTTTACTCTTTACCCCTTTCCCACATCCATAACAGTTTACTCCAAAATATAATCTTACTACTTTTATTTAAAAGGTATTCTATTATTAAATACAGTTATTTTAATAACATTTTATTTATTTTTGAGAAATTTATACAATACATTTTGATCATATTATTTCACTTTAAACAACTGCTTGCTCCCAGTTGTTTCTTTATCCTGCAATTATTTTATTTTATTTGATGGTGAGATAGCATCGTTCCAGCTGCATTTTGTATACATTTTCTCTGTGTTGGCCTTCCTCTCCAGCTTGGTTTCCTATTACTTTTTCAAGGCTGCATTTTTTTCTTATACCTTAAAAATAATGAGGTAAAGTCACCTCTATATGGATGATTTCAGTGTTTTAATTAGCTTTTGATTTGATACCTCTCAATAAAATACCTTTGATTAACACCAGGAAACATATTTCACACGTTATAAAAAGTGTCTGACCAATCCTTTTCTTTTCAGACAGAAGAGCAGATAGCACACAGTCCTCAAATGCTGTCATTAGGCATTTTTTAAATGCTGCCTCCATACTTAATTTCTCCTTCTTCTATAAACTTTAGTGAAATAAATTAAAACTAAAATTACATTAAAGTTAACAAATGTTTGTGGTCCCAGTGTATCCTTTACATAAGTCTACTATGTTTCTGTTTTTATGAAAATGACTTTAAGGACATGCTAAGTCAATCTCTTTCTAAACATTATTCCTATACAAATACCAGGGTATCATTTATAGTTTAGGGATATTAATGAAAAATGTGCACGCATTATTAGTTATGCATTATTTTTGCATTGATAAGCATTCATATAAAGTACATAAGAAGATAAAATATCTATCACACTATAGATTGGCAACACCATTAGGAAATGGAACAAAGCCCAAACTGCAGGTGCTTGGTGGATTGGAAATTCAAGCATACTGATATAAAAACTTGTCTTTGGGATTTGTAAGAAGGATGTGCAGTTGACTGAATTTTAATGTTAGAGAGTCAACTTGTTCCAAGAATAGGACAATTTAAATTGACAGACTCAAAATTAAAAAAGAGGCCATGAATTTGAAAGAGAGCAAGAAGGGCTATATTAGGGAGCTCAGAGTGAGGAAAGAAAGGGGAAAAGGATACAATTACATTATCATCTCAAAATACAAAACAAATAATAAATTTCAATCACAAAGTCATCAAATTATCCCACTGTATGTGATTTTAAATATTTAAAAGATAATATTTAGCACAAATCTCTATAAATTATGAATATCTGGAATTCACACGCGACAGCATATATTTATATTGGAGGAAGATAAGCAGTTTAACTCATTAAAATTGTTCATTAGAAACCACACAACTTTTCAACCGAGGGAGTCACTAATGTTTCTTGGAGAATAGCATTTTCAGGACTTGGTCACGGATTTGTTTAGTTTTAACACCATAAACAATGGGGTTCAGAAAAGGTGGGACTAACAGGTAAAGGTCTGACAGGAGGATGTGCACATAGGGGGGTATGTGAGACCCAAACCTGTGTGTGAAGAAAGAGAAGAAGGCCAGAAGGTAGAACTGCAGGAAAACACAGATGTGAGCAATGCAGGTATTGAAGGCTTTGAATCGAGCCTCCTTCTGGGGCAGCTGGAAGACCGTGATGAAGATTCGCACATAGGAGAAGGTAATGAAGACTATGTCAAACCCTAAGATGGCGAAGGCAACAAGGAGGCCACATATCTTGTTGATTGTGATATCTTGAGCTGCCAGTTTTACAATGGCCATGTGTTCACAGTAAGAATGGGAGATAATGGTAGTTCTAAAGAACTTAAGGCGACATTTGATGAGTAGTATGGATGGGGATACAAGAATGAAAGCCCTGAGTAATGCACCAGCTCCAAGGCAAGTGGTGAGTTGTGGAGAGAAGATAGTAGCATGTCTGAGGGGGTTGCAGATAGCCACATAGCGATCCAGAGCCATGGCCAGGAGGATGCCTGATTCTGTGGCTTGGAATGAGTGGATGAGTTCCATCTGCAGCAGGCAGGCATCAAAGAAAATCTGTGGCATGTGAAACCAGAAGATGCCCAACATTTTGGGAAGAATGCATGTGCTAAGGGCAATGTCTGTGACTGCCAAAATGGCCAAGAAAATGTACATGGGTATGTGGAGGCTCTTTTCACTTTTGATTATAACTAAAATTAGGGAGTTCCCAATCATAGCAATGATGTACATGACACAGAATGGAATTCCAATCCAGCACTGCACTGATTTCAGGCCAGGGATGCCCACTAGTGTCAACACAGAAGGCATGAAGACTGAGCCATTGAACTTGATCATGGTGAGCTCAGAAACCTGTAGCAGTATTGCTGCTTCAACTTCTGCTACATGCTAAGACTAGATGCATTGAATTTAAAAGAAATTAATTCATTAGCAAAACATAATCTAAGTAGGTTAGAGGTAAACCACCCTCTCTTTATTATCTCAGGTTCTCTTAATTTTGTCATTTCCAACTGGATTTAAAAATTAGCCAGTAAGGGCGTTTTAAAAAAAATTAGCCAGTAAATATTAAATTAATTATTATTTTAATCATTTCGATTTAGTGAAGACAAAATTGCTCTGTGGCCTTTGTCTGCCACAAGAAAACTTCTCCCCCAAACTCTCATTTTTTACTTATTATCTGTTTTGTGCATCATTATGTATTTCTAAGTGCAATTCATAGGATGAAGATATTATATGATTTCACCTATACTACACACAGACAATACACCAGAGTGTAAGAATTCTCAGTCTTCTCAAAAGAAGGCTAGAATTTTTTGTTTTATCTTTTGTTTTTTTCTGGAACATCTTTCAGGTCTATAGCTCAACTGCTGACATCTCAGGTAGTCTCTATTAAAAGGCTCTCTAGAGCTGCACTCATATTCATCTTTTCAAAATTTGGTGTTTAGGGTTCCCAATGAAGGAGTTAGTGAAAGGACTAAAGGAGCTGAAGGGGTTTGCAACCCCATAGGAAGAACAACAATATCAACCAACCAGACCTCTTAGAGCTCCCAGGGACTAAACCACCAACCAAAGAGTACACATGGAGGAACCCATGGCTCCAGTTACATATGTACCTGAGGATGGCACTGGCTGGCATAAATAAGAGGAGAAGCCCTTGGTCCTTTGAATGCTTGATGCCCCAGTGTATAGGAAAAGAGATAACATTTGAGATGCAAATACATAAAATAAGAATACATAAAAAAGAATAAGCAAAAAAATTGGTGTTTTCCTAAACCTAATCATTTATTTTATACATCCTGCCAATCCTGTGAGAACTTTTAGCAATAAATAGTTAACAGTTAAAGGAAGAATGAACACATTTACATGATATGAGAAAAACATAATAGTCTTGACTATTACACTTCTATTATCTATGAAATTTTCTATATTCTCTAAATCCCTCAAAAAAGAGGGATTGTGGGAAAACTTACCATGTTAGACTCAAGGGTACATTTAGACATTTCTATAGGATGAACTAGGGTTTAGCAATGAATAGGAATAGAGTTATAATTGTTGTTAGCACTGAGTGAATTAGATGACTACAGAAGATAGGGAAATTGGTTAGGCTACTATCTTGCTTTGTTCTTCTACTTTCCACCATGGTACAGAACCTCAAGCTCCTAGACTTACCTGGAGCCATGTGATGAGACACACAGCACTGATAGTGTAGGATCTTTGTGACAGTTCAATCACTGTGGTTTTATATGATAGTATGTCTCTGTGGAACTGAGTCTTTCTAGTCCCTGAGCATCAAGTTACAACAAAAGTGAATAAAGAAGCAGAGCACGACCCCAGGAGGCTTGGTGGAGGAGAGCTGCCCATCATGTGTGAAACTATGGGTTTACTTCCAACAGTGAAAAACAGAAAATATTTGATAAATTATGTAACTAATCAACTAACAGGTGCTCCTTATCAGATTATTTGTTTTTCTTTGACTTCTCTTTCCCTTTGGATCATAGAACTAAAATCACCCTTATTTTGAAAGCTAATGACAAGACAAGGTTTCTTAATGACATCATCAAGAAAAAAAGGCCCTGATTTTCAAAATAACAACTTGAACATGAAAATAAAAGCCTCTTGAGGATGTCACACTTCGTTGAATTTCAAATGTTATGAGTCATCCTTAAAAATGCTGAACAGTTTTCAGAGAGATGGGGCACTTATGTCCCTTATGGAGGTCTCTCACTTGCCTGAATTACAAAGGAGTGAATGGTATATTCCGCCTATCCCAAAACCAGTAGAATTTCTGCTTGACCTTGCTAAATATGTTGTGGAAGGAGGCTTGCAAGTAAATCTTGTCCACACTCTAGGGGAGATACAAGAAAGAGCTCGAGGACAAATGAGCCAGTGTCAATTACACTGAGAAATATGACATTTTTAAATGTGATTCTGTAATCAATAGTGATTTCTTTTTATATCCAGAAAGTTTTACATTTGAATGTTGACGACTGGAAGCCCTTCTGTATTTAATCTGGCTTTCACCATGCTGCTCAAATTTTTTAACTACTATTAGGCACTTCATCAAACTTTCATAGCACTTATACTATCAATACATGCAAAATGAAACGTCATGACTGATATTCACTTAAGAGTAAGAATTGTGTGAATTTTCAAAAAGGACTTTAAAAGTAGAACTTCCAAAACCAAGAGTAAAATATTGATTACTAGAGGCTGGGTGGACAGAGAAATTGGGAAGATCTATGTCAAAAGACACAAAATTTCATTTGGCAGTTCCAATAAGTTCAATATGACTAAAGACAAGAATAGCATGTTGTATTTTAAATTGATAAGAAACCAGGTTTTTACATGTTCAATGCATAGGTATTTTCAAGCTATCCTGCACACATAGATCACAATAAATTGCATACTTTAAAAATGTGTTTTCACATCCTTTGTGTTTAAAAAAAGGATCTCAAAGTTTGGTTTCATGAGATGAAATGAATAAGATTCCCTTTTTATGCTTATGTAGAAAATACACTACTAACCCTGAGCTCTGTAGTTCTGCTTTAGAGATCATAACAGTGAAAGTCCAGCAAATTTCATTGTCTCACCACGTCTTGTCTTCTTCAGAAGACGTCCTTTGCGTTTACAAAATTTTTGACCAAATGAGATGTGCAGATGGATGGAGCAAAGCTTCAACAACTTTATTTTCTCTCACACACCATACATATCCCAGAAAAACCTCCCGTGCAATATAGAAGTCACAATGTAACTACATTCTATTCTTCTTCTAGTGAATGATTACAATAAGTAAAGAAAAGAAAAAACATGTTCTCCAATACCCTCACATGAATAAATGTTTTATGTACAAGTGGAAAAAATTATTCCCAAGAACGTACATGCATGCATAGCTAACCAACTTGTTATAGATTAACAAAGTGTAATCAAGGTAATTTTCTCAGCCAGCATCTCTTACTGGCAGGGTGCAATTTATGGCTACAAAGAAAGGCTCAATTACTTTATTCATCTTAAAAAGTAATCTTATAAAAATTGTAAGAGAATCACAAATTTAATCTTGTATATGAAAGATCAGTCATTACGACTTTAAATCCTCAGGGTGCACATCTACTCATTAAAATTTTCTTACTAAACCATATCAGAAAGCTGAGGACAAAAGTGAGTACAAGAAATTAATCATCCCCTTGGCCACCAACCCAGCTTCATCAAGAGTCACACCAGCCAGTGCTAGTTGGGCTCCCATTGTTCTTGTTCCCCGACCTTAAAAATTCTGAACTTAACTATTATGAGTATGCCTTTCTGAACTTCAAATTGTTCTCTAAGATTTTCTATATCAGAGCCATTAAAAATAATCTTAACCTCACTTTACTAGCAATCTACTTCTCCAAATTCTTTCTAAAGGTTTTGGTAATTATTGACAATGTACATCTCTAAATTCTTTCCTAGGATGATGGATAAGTCATTAATCTGCTCCAGCAGTGATGCTTGAAAAAGACCAAGCACTACTTTTGTAAATGACAATGATAGTACCCAGTGAGGGCTTTGAAGCCCCTTAGAGTTTTCATACAGCTCATAGATTATGAGAGATGTGCACGTGAAGGCAACAAGCAGAGTGATATTTCCTAACAGCATGAAGTCCTCAGGTCTTGTAGCCCTCTGGGTTCTGCTTTTCTGGGGCACACCCATTGTAGTTGGGTTAACCCACGAGCTGAATTCTAGAAGTTTTAAAGCTCTTTGCTCTTCCTCTTGCAAGGTTCCCAGCATGTTTCCACAAAATGAGGCAGACATTCATACCAAACATATAAGTCTAACACTCAGGTGTTCAACAGAATGAAATCTATTATAGTAAGTTTCCAAATTCATTACTTTTAAAAATAAAAAAAATTCATTTTGAAACATTGTATAAATGTGTAGCGTACATCCTATCTCTCTTTTTAAGTATTTGTGGAGGAAATAGTCACTTGTTCTGAAAATGTGTGAAAAATAATATGACTCAACATTGCTACCTTATGTCCTTGGCAGCATATCAATGACATTCTCATAAACTCCAATGTTAGTAGTTAGTGTAGATAAGTTATATAACACATTTATGACAAGCCATCTGATAACCACTGTTTTGAATTTAAACTTAAAAAATGTTTTAATTAAAGGCCAAAGAGATGGCTTAGCTAGCAAAGATGATTGCTGCCAGGCCTGATGAGTTGATTTGTGTCTCTGGAACCCATGGTAGAAAATGATAATGAATGTTCAAAAGTTACCTCATAACCTCCATAAATGTGTGTGTGTTTGTATGTGTGTACATATACACATGCATTAAGATAAAAGAAATAATTTTAATGTTTTAATGTGTATGACAATTTATTCCTCTTTTAAAGAATTGACATTGTAATAGAATTAACAATTGCTTCGTTTATTTATTTTTTATTAGATATTTTCTTCATTTACATTTCAAATGCTATCCCTAAAGTTCCCTATACCCTCCCCCCCACCCTGCTCCCCTACCCACTCACTCCCACTTCTTGGTCCTGGCGTTCCCCTGTAGCACACATTTTATTTTATTGCTACTTAGAATTAGACAGTTTTATAATTTTAGTTTACTATAAGTTGCTGCTCTTATATAATGTTTTTATATTTTTCAGGTGAAACTCATCTCCCATGTTTTCTTTCAAATGATCCTGTCTTCACCAACAAATACATTTATCTGAAATCAAATGTAGTAGTAGTAGTAGTAGTAGTAGTAGTAGTAGTAGTAGTAGTAGTATTGTTATCTCATTTCCATTATGACCCCAATTACACTACAGTCTTTAGAAGTGCTAATCCATATTTTGTGTGTGGAACACCTTACTCCCTGGGCTTTTAAAAAGCTATTGCAATTACCACCACTACACATAAAGGATAATAATAACAATAAAGTTATACATCAACCATTTGAATAATCTAAAAGAAATGTATTACTTCTCTGACAGATTTAACCTGAATTATTAGGGATAAATAATGCAATATAAAGCTCGAACAGACAAGAAAAATGAATATTGAATCATTAACATAAAGATATAAAATCTCCCATCAGACAGAAAGACAGTTCTGAACTGAGTATGGTGGTTCACTTGGAGTTGAAGATTGCCATGGCTTTCTGGAAAATGTGGATCACAGAATGAGATCTTGTTTCAATAAGCAAACAAAATAAGAGGAGAAAGAAAGAAAAAAGTAAATGGAGACTAGATGGCTTGGTTTCAATGCTGAGTTATATCAAGCACTTAAATATCAATTCTTCTCAAGCTCTTAACCAAATAAAAGTAGAAAAGATATGGTACAAATTCATTTTTTAGGTCAAAAGAGAGAAAGACACTGCCAGAAACCATGGTTATACCACAATTGTGGATGCAGATGTATCCATATCCTCAACAAGATACTAACAACCAAAATGAAAGAATGCATTAAGAGAATAGTGCTCTTTGATAAAGCAGGATGTATACATAGGATGTAGAGATGAAACAATGTTCACACATGAATTCATGTAATACACTCTTATCAAATCAGAGATACACTCATGCACTCCCATTAATATGCGTGAAATTTATGAAATTTGTCATCCTTTAATGATGATATCTCTCTTAACATATTGCGTAAACAGGGAAAGTTTCCCACCAAAATAAAAGCCAAATTAGATAAGTCTGTGAACAATATGATAGGGTATATATAGGTGACGGGCTCGGCCTCACCCTATGTGAGGAGCTTTTGGCAGGTGATGACCATTAAGGGAAAAGGAGTTGAGTTTCATCAGCAGTGTGGCCCATAGTACATTGCTTTATGGTTCGAGCTATTTGTCTTCTGTCTTCTTATGTTGCAAATAATACATAAAGGTTCATTACCAACTTTTAAAAGCATTTTGTATATGTGAGTCTGGTGTAGAAATATGAAAATGCTTGTGCATACATATGGACATATAACTGTTTGTACACACACATATTAATAGGATAGTAAAAACCTCTGGCCAGGTTGCCTGAGTTCTACTATAAAGTTATAAAGCTCACTTCCAGCTTCTAAATGCTGACTTTTATATATATCAGAACTTTTTTGTTTTGTTTTGTTTTGTTTTTTGTTTTTTTACATTGTCTTAAATTCTTTAGGTTTTTAACAGAAAAGGGGAAGGATTTTTAGCAAGTTAAATTTTGGTATAATATGTTCATGCACATGTATTTTGTCTGATTAAATCCTTTTTCAGTGGAAATTTCTAAACTAATATTCCAATGAAACTTCTTTTGGATTTTCTTTTCAACTATTGGGCATGGGACTTTCCAGTCATTTACTCTTACAGGAGCTCTGTTGACACCAGCATGCTCCCTAGTATCTATAAACTAAAGCCCCAACACATATGTGAAAAATTACAACTTTTAGAAAACTAGGGTGATATTGACAGCTAGCTTTATTTTAGTAAATATGTTTAACTTATTATTGACAATTTATTTAATGTATATATTATATAAGTTTATACTTTAAAAGTGGCTTTAAATAATTGTATATATATGTGTATCTATAGATAGATAGATGGATATAGATATAGATATAGATATAGATATAGATATAGATATAGATATAGATATAGATATAGATATAGATATAGATATAGATATAGATATAGATATAGATATAGATATAGATATAGATTTGCCTCAAAAAATATATATAGTTACAACTGCAGGCAATAACAATAGTTACAAAGGGCAGGTGTATCTCCATTAAACCTACTCTCAAAAGAATAGAACTCATGAAATATCAGGTAATCTTAAAATAAATGATTTTAGAGTTACTAGTTTAGTATAAGAATTGCATTGACAAAAAGTCCACACTAATAAAAAGTCACTAAGATATTTTTCCCCCACTCTCTGGATGTATTAGTTAATATTGTGAAATTTTTCATGGATATTATCCTCTTGAAAGTGAAGCACTCTAAATAAATCTCATTTATTTCTATTTCTCACAGGGATGACATTTAAAAGAGTTTTCTTTGGGAATGTGCTATCTTTAATATCTGCTGTCATGTTAGCATGTACTCACTGAGGAGAAAAGGAAAACCACTCGATCTTGGATCTGCTTGGTCTTCACACCATAGATGATGGGGTTAAGCATTGGGGGCACCACCACATAGAGGTTGGCCACTAGGATGTGGATGTGGCGAGGAACTGTTTTGCCTCCAAAGCGATGGGCAAAAAATGAGAAGAATGCAGGAGTGTAGAACAAAAGAATAACACAGATGTGGGAGCCACATGTGTTGAGGGCCTTGTATCTGGCAGCCCAGGAAGGGATTTGAAAAACAGTGCGAAGAATCATGGTGTAGGAAATAATGATGAGTAGTATATCTAGCCCAGTAGACAGGAGGGCCATTGTCAGCCCATATATGATGTTGACAGTGATATTGTCACATGCCAATCTGGCAATGCCCATGTGCTCACAGTATGAATGGGGAATTATGTGTTTCCCACAATACAGAAGTCGATATACCAGGAAGATGAATGGAAAACAGATGAGAAAGCTTCTGACCACAGCTGCTGTGCCAATCTTGCCAATGACTGAGGAAGTAAGGATGGTGGTGTATCTCAGTGGGTAACAGATGGCCACATAGCGGTCAAATGCCATGGCCAGAAGAATAGCAGACTCTGCCACAAAGATGAAATGGATGAAGAACATTTGAGACACACAACTACCAAAGGATATACCCCTGGAATGAAACCAGAAGATAGCCAGCATCTTGGGGGCTGTAGCTGTGGAGAGCAGGAGGTCTGCTAATGCCAGCATGGAGAGAAAAAAATACATGGGCTCATGCAGACTGCGTTCAGTCACTATCAGGAAGATTAAGAGAACATTGCCTATGACAGCCACGATGTACATAGAACAGATGGGGATAGCTAGCCAGGAATGTAGATCTTCTAGTCCTGGAATTCCAATCAGAACATACCACACATCCTGTGGATTGGTGTGATTGTGAAAGGAAGAGGCCACCTTCATTATATACAACAGCCTTGGCTCTTTTACACTGGCACTAGAGCATTAAAGATTTAGGAATACATCCAAGGCTTGATGAAGTCTCATCATATTCTTCCCCGATATTTGCATCTGTGTGTAAGCATTAAGGAGAATTAAATTGTCTAAATATGCACGCTGTTGATCAAGCAATTAATTATTGCCTCTTGAAATAAATGGTTGTCATTTAATAAATATTTAATATGTACTTAAGCACTTTACATATATAAGCCTATAAAGTTCTTATGGTGACCTACTAGAATGGTCTCTGTGTTAACCTATAGCATCCACACTATTATTCACATGGATAGAAAAGGAAGAGTCCATAAGCTTTGAGTCTCTTTCCACAGAACTCATTTAATCAAAAACTCAGACAGAGAAAATTTTAGCTCTAATCTTAGTCATCTTCATCCATATTTCAAAATAAAACTAGACACAGAATATGTATGCCATAAAGTCTCTCACTCATCATATTCTTGAAGAAAACAGATATGAAATTGAGATTTGTTACTCATAAAATAAAGTATGATAGGGTAGATTTCAAACATTATAGCATATCATGCCCTCTTCTATGTTTAATGATCAATGAATTGATGCTAAGCCTTGTATTAGCCATTAAGATCACAAAAATGAAGTAAATATATCCCTGGCTGCCTACTACCTAACTCTCAAAAATCTGTGTGAGATTTTAAAGATCTGAACTATTTAAAATACCAGATTTTACTGGGCTCTGAAATGAACAAGGCTACTATGTAGTCAAATTTTCTTTTACAAAAGGCAACTTAAGCTTCTATTGGAAATTAGACAATATACCTTTATATTATCAAGTTCAGAACATAAGCAAATGGTGATAGCTATAAATCAAATATATCCTATCACAGTAAAGAATGCATAGTTCATTAATAAAAAGAAGAAAGGTGGCTTGCTGGTTACAAGTTTTACATGAGGGAATAAAAGAAAAAGGCAATACATTGCCAGACTAGGTGCATGCGTACATGTGTGTGTGTGTGTGTGTGTGTGTGTGTGTGTGTGTGTATGGTGTGTGTGTGTAGGTAACACACAGCATAGACATCAATATGTGACTGCAAATTGATAGGCAGGTCCAAAATTTTCCCAATGCAGACAGCAAAAATCTTTATTCCCAAAATGGCACATGGAGTTACAAAATGATTATCAATCTACTTAATAGAGAAAACCCTTTGCCAACTGTACATCCAACAGGAAATTAGTACTCTGAATATGTAAAGAGCTCAAGAATATAAACATGGTAAAAGAATGTATTCAATTAAATATATGGGCTATTCGACGGAATAGACAGTGATCAATAGGAGAAAAGGGACAATGTTTGAGAAAGTGTTCAACATTCTAAGCCATCAAGAAAATACAAATGGAAACTATTTTAAGGTTTCCCTGAATCTCCATCAGATAAGTGATACTTTGACTTTCACAGAAAAGTGAATGCCACTTGTGACTAACATGTTAAGCAAAGGAAGCCAAATTCAGAAATACAAATATTGCATGTTTCCTGTCATATGTAGAATATCAGTTTAAATTTGCATATAGATGTATATATGTTTAAGATATGTAGGTCATCAAAATAGTGGTATTGTTCATAGATAAGAGAATGAAATGCATGTTGATCTATTGAGTTTAACAAATAGTCCAAATTCTGTAAGATAAATTGGTATCAGAGGAAACATGCATCATTGTAAATTTATTTTTATTTCCAAACTTAAATAAATAAAAATTGGTGGAGAAAAAAATAGAGTTAGTATTATGAGAGAGGAGGAAGTGATATAAAGACAGCAGAAATGGTGCTAAAAAGATTGTGGAATAGCTATGTCATGAATATATATGAAAACTTTTGGTAAGACAAAAGGACCTGACTATGTGGGGTGCAGGGAAGCAGGGGATGGGAAGGATAGTGGGTATGCTAAGTATAACGATATAGATGGAGCTGCATATAACGATATAGATAGTCAGAACTAAATATAATGGCAGAGCTAGGTAGGTAAGTTACAATAAAATACATTTGTGTGTGCTTAACCAAAACAATAACTAACAGAGTAGCAGATGCTCTTTGTACTTTAATTCCACTACAATTGTGTCCTTTCCATTATAATTAGGCATCATAACTGTGCACCAAGGCACTGTATTGTCGCCACCTTTCTTTGTTACTATATGCAAAGTTGCCTCCTTTATCTGATTGAAATATTAGGCACTTCTTATTTAATTACAGTTAAATATATCAGGCAGCATCTGCCTATATGACTTTAGCATAAATTGGCATGAAGCTCTTTACAAACAATCAACATTTATGGATCTGTCCCCTTCACATAAACCATCTGGTGAATGGGACTTAGCTGGGAAGTAGAACAGTCTCCATGGGGGGGGGGGGGATCATGGTGTAAAGATGTAAGGGAGGCAAACAGACCCTTCAGATTTTCCCGGTTGGTGGGGAGCTTTAGCCATCACTAATCATTTATTTAATTTGTCTTGCACTGTGGGATTAAGATTTGGAATTAATTAAAATGTTGGTCTGTGCTCTTTGTAAAATGCACTATGACTATATTGATTGCACAGTCCAGCTGAACCTGCACACAGTTGGACCTGAGCACTATCAACTAAGATGTACTTGGCTGTGTGCAGAGACTGTTACTTACCTGAATTTTAGTTCTCTTGCTGATAAATTACCTAAAAATTTAGCACCCTTGTAAACCCATTCTCAGGTTAGCATTTCAGGATAATAACTACATAAATCATATAAATCTCTATTTATTGCAGCAACAAATGACATAAGAGCACACATAAAATTACCAACATTAATAATAAAATCATTGTTAATTTAAACAATTGTTAACTTTCTGGGCTTCAGATTAAATTTGTTTATAACATAATCCCCAAACCAAGATACATTATCTTATCCTGTCTATAACAATTGATAGTCTAAAATTATCAATTGTGTTTATAATAGCCAGTGACTGAGGCATCACTTTAAATTAGATGGCCGTTCCTACCAATATAAGACCATCATCACTTTTCAGAGTTAACATCTCCAAGTCTCAGTTTTTTTAAATACACATCAGGACTGGTACCTGATGTTTTAAGGCTCTATATATTTATGAACATGTTCTTGAATTCATTCTTGAATATATAAGGTTAGTCTTTACTAAAATGTTTAAACAACTAAGCTTAATTTTAAACACTGGAAATTTATCACACCTATATTCAAATCCTGATAGAAAAATAAGAGGCCATTGTATAAATACAGTATAAATATGGAAATTAGTCATTGTGACTGATGACTAAATCACTCAAAATAGAAGTGCACCACCATTGCAGATCAACTTGACTAAGTTAGGTGTTGTAGTCTACGGGTCAGAACTGCAGAAAACATGACTTTAGTTTCTTCTGTCAACTGCTTCAAGCTTCCTTTGAGCATAACTTTGCACTTACTTGTTTCTGTTTAAAATCTGAAGACATTTAACAGGAGAAAGAGTAAAGGCAAGGAGATTCTATGAGCCTAAACAACAAATCTGGATCATTTATTTATACCTCTTTTTAGACATCTCTTGGGCCCTAGACGTTTAGCCCAAGAGCATTGAGTTGGATCATAGAAGAAATGTCCAGTACTGGCTCTTCTCTTGAGAACTTACCTCCTCCTCCTCCACAGTCTGAGAAACATTGCTTCTGGTTAGCATTCCCAGGCAGTAAAATTAATACATATTCCAGTTTTCTTTGCATGTCAGAGATTTGTACTAACACAATCATATCCTGTGCCCTGGAGGAATCTACTGTAACAGGGCTCTAAATATCATTTAGGGAAGAAGTGCTGAATGAGTTCTTTTTTTTTTTTTAATCACATGTTCCTTCAAATCTTAAGTCTCTTTGTCTTTCCTTCTGTTCCCTAGGTTACATGACAGAATTATTCAGGATTAGAAGTGTCCAAAAATGCAAAAAGATGACGTAGAAATCTCTTTTGACTTTTGAGTAATATTTTTTATTATTTTAGCTTCATATTATTTACTTAACAATTAATTAAGATATTAATTTTTGTTTTTGTAAAGTGTGTCTGTATGTGACTATATGTTGCATGGAGCTAAGAGGCATCAGCTTCCTCTGAACCAGGAGTTAAAGGTCATTATGAGCTTCTATTTTGTTTTGTTTTTCATTTTTTTATTAGATAGTTTCTTCATTTACATTTCAAGTGCTATCCCGAAAGTTCCTTATACCCTCCCCCCACTCCTCACCTACCCACCCACTCCCACTTCTTGGCCCTGACTTTCCCCTGTTCTGGGGCATATATAGTTTGCAAGACCAAGGGGCCTCTCTTCCCAATAATGGCCCAATAGGTCATCTTGTGCTACATTTGCAGCTAGAGACATGAGCTCTGGGGGTACTGGTTAGTTCATATTGTTATTCCACCTTTAGGGTTATTATAAGGCTAATGTGGATGTTGGGAACTGAACCCCAGGCATCACTTTAGCCCAATTACCTAGCTTTCTTATAAAGCCCAGGATCACCTGCTTAAATATGGGTCCTCGGTGTGCAGGGCTCTCCTTCATCAGTTAACCATCAAGGCAATCTTCCAGAGCTATGCGCACAGGCCAATCTCATCTAGTCCATTTCTCAATTGAGACTATCTTCTAGGATTACTCTAAGCAGCCTCAGGTTGTCAATTAAAGCTAACTGGGATAAACTGCATCACCACCGTTTTAAGGTCATTTCTCTAATGATCCTGTTGCATACCAGTAGGGGGCAGAAGTGTTCCACTGATTTTTCTCCCCCTTTCTTCAAAGATGCATGAAACAAACCTACTTCTAAAACTGGTCAGGTCAACTAGGGTTTTGGCAGAGCTGAAAATATAGATAAGAACCTCCTACAAGGGAAAGGGAAAGACATAGTCAATAAGACAAATTGGCAACTTAGATTGGAAAAAAAAAACAAAAAACAAAAAACAAAAAAACCCTTCACTAACCCTGAATCCGATTCAAGAAGTTAAACACCAAAAAACCAAACAACTCAATCAAAAAATGCAGTGGGTGGGTTGGGGAGCAGGGTGGGGTGGGGGATATAGGGGACTTTTGGAAAGGAAACTAGAAAAGGGGATAGCATTTGAAATGTAAATGAAGAAAATATCTAATAAGAAATGGGGTATAGAACTAAACTGAGAATTCACAACTGAAGAATTGGGAATGTTTGAGAAAATGTTCAAATGATCAGAGAAATGCATATCAAAATGACCCTGAGATTCCACTTTACACCAATCAGATTGGCTAAGACCAAACCCTCAAGTGATAGCAAATGTTGGAAAGGAGGTGGAGAAATAGGAACACTCCTCCATTGCTGGTGGGATGGCAAACTGGGACAAACAACCTGGAAATCAATCTGGAGGTTCCTCAGAAAATTGGAAATAGGTCTACCTGAAGACCCAGCTATACCACTCTTGGGGATATACCCAAAAGATGCCCCACCATGCCACAGGGGCATATGTTCCACTATGTTCATAGCGGCCTTATTTGTGATAGCCAGAAGTTGGAAATTACCTAGATGTCCCATGACAGAAGAATGGATACAGAAAATGTAGTTCATTTACAAAATGGAATACTACTCAGCTCTCAAGAATGAGGAAATCCTGAGATTTGCAAACAAATGGATGGAACTGGAAAATATCATCCCAAGTGAGGTAACTCAGACCCAAAAGGACATGCATGGTATGTACTCACTAATAAGTAGTTCTTAGCAAATAAATAAAAATAAAAATAATAAAAATAAAAAGTACAAAATATCCAAGATACAGTCCATAGAACCCAAAAACCTCAACAAGCTGAAGTGCTCAAGTGAGGAGAGAGAAGAAAGCAATCACAAGTATGGTGGGAGGGAAGGACATGGGAGGGATAGTGGACGGAGTGGGAGGGGGAGTTGGAGGGAGAGGGGAGCCTGGTCTGGTATTGGGTAAGGGAAAAGGACTGAAGCCCTGAGGCCAACAGAAAAAAAATGTAATTAGGCAATCTCAAGAAATAAGATGTTGGGGGACCCCCTCCCAGAGTGCACCAGAGCCCTGGGAAGTGAGAGACTCTCAGGACTCAAAGGGAGGGACCTTAGATGAACAGCTGGAGGACAGTATGGAGAGGGAAATTACAGAGCCCACCTCCAGCAGGAAGGCAGGACATCAAGTGAGGGATGGGGTTGCCATCCCACAGTCACACCTCTGACCCATAATTGTTTCTGTCTGAAAGAATTACAGGGATGGAAATGGAGAGGAGCCTGAGGAAAAGAAGGCCCAACAACAGGCCCAAGGTAGGATTCAGCTCCAGGGGAGGTTCCAAGGCCTGACACTATTACTGAGGATATGGAGAGTTCACAAAAGGGATCTATCAAGAATGCCCCGAAAGACACAACAAGCAGCTGTAAGAATCAGATGCAGATATTTACACCTAACCAATGGACAGAAGCATCTGACACCTGTTGTTGAATTAGGGAAGGCTGAAAGAAGCCGAGGAGCAGGGAAATCCTGTAGGAGGACCAGCAGTCTCAATTAATTTGGACCTCCAAGATCTCTCAAACACTGAACCACCAAACAGACAGCATACATCAACTGATATGAGGTCCCCAACAAACATAGAGTAGAGGACTGCTGGGTCTGCGTTCATTCAGAGATGATGCACCTAACTCTCAAGAGACTGGAGGCCCCAGGAAATTTAGAGATCAAGTGGGTTGAGGGGTGGGGACATCCACATGGAGATGGGGTGGGATGGGTTGGGGTGAAGTTGTGGGATGTGGAACAATTGGAGGGTAGATGGGGGGCAGGGAATGGAATATGGAGTTTAAAAAAATAAATTAAAAATAAAAATTAAAAAAAAAAGAAAATTCTCTGTTGAGTGCCAGTGTCAGTTTTTGATGGGACAAACCAGTAATAACAGAAACAAGAGAAGGACCAACATCAACACACGTGCAAATCAACTAGCTAGCATAGACGACCAAAAAATAAACACATGCGTCGATACCCACCTGATGTTTTGTTGTTGTTTTTTGTTTGTTTTGAATTAGGTATTTTCTTCATTTACATTTCAAATGTCCAAAAGTCCCCCATATACTCCCCCCCCCCGCCACTCCCCTACCTATCCACTCCCACTTCTTGGCCCTGGTGTTCCCCTGTACTGAGGCATATAAAGTTTGCAAGACCAAGGGGCCTCTCTTTCCAATGATGGCCAACTAGGCCATCTGCTGATATATATGCAGGTAGAGAGACGTGAGCTCCGGAGGTACCCAGGGATCCATCCCATAATCAGTCTCCAAACGCTGACACCATTGCATACAGTAGCAAGATTTTGCTGAAAGGACACTGATATAGCTGTCTCTTGTGAGGCTACGCAGGGGCTTGGAAAACACAGAAGTGGATGCTCACAGTCAGGTATCAGATTTAACACAGGGCCCCCAATGGAGATGCTCACAGTCAGCTATCAGATGGAACACAAGGCCCCCAATGGAGATGCTCACAGTCAGCTATCAGATGGAACACAGGGACCTCAGCTAGAGAAAGTACCCAAGGAGCTAAAGGGGTCTGCAACCCCATAGGTGGAACAACAATATGAACTAACCTCCTGATGTTTTTAATGGAGAAAAATGCCAAAATCTCTCCCTGGAGAAAAGACAGATTCTTTAGCAAATGGTTTCAGGAAACTTGATTTCTATGTATGGAAGAACGAAACGTGACCCTTTCTTTCATACAGAAAAAAAAAATCAACTTCAAATTTATCAGACAACTTAATGTAAACCCGGAAACCCTGAAATCTCTAAAGGAAAGAGGAAACACTTCAAGAGACAGACATTCTGAATAAGACTCTGGGTCCTCCAGACCAATAATTGACAAATGAGCACTCATGAAATTTCACAACTTCTCTTCAGCAATGGAGACTGCAAATGAAGGGAAGAGGCAGCCCACAAACTCTGGGGAACTCTGCCAGCTGTACATCAGGCAGAGCTATTAAAGATGAGCCGTTTGGTACATAGGCATGCCCTTCATCTGTGAGTGGTCTATTAAAAGAAAGATAAGATCAAGAACTTTCTGTAATGTTCCCATCCATTAAAATCTACCTCTCCAAGAGTTAATACTGGATTCCAAGCTCAATACTGCCCCCTGAGGTTGACTGAGAATATGCCTCAGAGCTCTCAAAACTTGTACAGCTCACATCCTGGCTTGTTTTATGATCCTGTATACTCTTTCTATTATTTGCATCTTGGCAAGGCATCCCTCACCCCTCTATTCTGCTATCATAGTTAATATCCACTTTTCACTCTGACAAACCCAGCCAGTAACAACATCCAAAGCCCAGAAAGACATTTTTCTTGAAATAGAAACTCGGTGTGCTCTCTATTAACTCACCTAGCTAGATTAACTGTGAAAGGTTCAATACCAGTCCCATGACATCCACGTGTGAATGTTCTTTCTCATTTAATTATAAGAAATTAGTGGTTATATTTATTTTAATGTCACGCAAAACAACAAAAAATATTAAAGATGCCTAGAATATTGATAAGCTTATTAAACAAATTTACAAGGTAAAAATAATTGAAGGTCAATTCTTGCTCTAATTTATTTATTGGATATTTTCTTTTTTATTAGATATTTTCCTTATTTGCATTTAAAATCTTATCCCCTTTCCTGGTTTACACCCTGAAAATCCCCTGCCCACCAACCCACCCTCTCCCACTTCCTGGCCCTGGCATTCCCCTATAGTGGGGTTTAGAACCTTCACAGGACCAAGGGCCTCTCTTTCCATTGATGACCAACTAGGCCATCCTCTGCTACATATGCAGCTGGAGCTATGAGTCCTTCTGTGTGTTTTCTTTGACTGGTGGTTTAGTCCTTGGGAGCTCAGGGGGAACTTGTTAGTTCATATTGTTGTTCCTCCTATGGGGCTGCAAACTCCTTCAGCTCCTTGGGTACTTTCTCTAGCTCCTTCATTAGGGACCCTGTGCTTAGTCCAATGGATGGCTGTGAGCATCCACTTCTGTATTTGTCAAGCACTGGCAGAGCCTCTCAGGAGACAACTATATCAGGCTCCTGTCAGCAATCTCTTGTTGGCATCCACAATACTGTCTGGGTTTGGTGGTTGTATATGGGATAGATCACAAGGTGGGGCAGTCTCTGGATGGTCATTCCTTCAGTCTCTGCTCCACATTCTGTCTCTGTAACTCCTTCCACGGGTATTTTGTCCCCTCTTCTAAGAAGGAATGAAGTATCCACATTTTGGTCTTCCTTCTTCTTGAGTTTCATAAGTTTTGTGAATTGTATCTTGGGTATTCTCAGCTTCTGGGCTAATATCCACTTATCAGTGAGTGCATATCATGTGTGTTCTTTTGTGACTGGGTTACCTCACTCACGATGATATCCTCCAGATCCATCCATTTGCCTAAGAAGTTCTAATTGTTTTAAATGCCACTGCATATAATTAATTGTTTGTATTATGTATTACTATGAATAGCTATGCCTCTGGTGCAGTGTATGACTGCCTGCCCAAATGCAAGACTCATTTCCATATAAAGAGTGAATTTTACTTAGCTTTCAGATAAAAGAGAAAATTTGTATTTCTATGATTAATTTGCTCTTTCTTCTTCTTTACTTTACTCTCCTAAATGATGTCAAAATGGGAATGAATGATCAGCTGGATACTATGGGTTTTGCCAAATCAGGACCCTAACATTTTAGGCTAAATAGATCTTCATTAACGCTTATTAGTTAGGTTATCAGCAATGTTTAATGCACATTTTCTTTTCTTGGTATTACATTTAGAAATTCTTGTGACATTTATAAATGGACAAAAAGAAAAGGGAAATTTGAAAATTTGTATAATAAAACATGAGTTAATATGAGAGAAAATTAAAGTTCAATGCCAAATACAGATTTTCCCCATAATATGCTTCTCCTTAATTTAAAATGTTTTACATAAAATTTGCCCAAAAGGTGTGCCCTTGGATCATGAAATTATGTGTCTTACTTTTCATTTCTATTTGTGACCCAGTCTTTCGATCCCCTGAGTTATCAACATTTCAGTTCCCCAACCCTTATTCTGTGTGACTGGTGTTTCTGTTTTAGATTTCTCCCCTTTATTCTCTCTAGTACTTCAGAGTACTGAATCAACAAATTATGTCAAGATGAAGTTGTAATGAGTAGTGTTTTCATATCAACACATCACCACATTGAGGACTGCCTTTGCTGATAAGAGAGAGTAGCTGTTTGGTGTGAAGTTGCTACTTCAATTGAAAAAAACACATCTTGCCTACATTCTTGGGCTTTGAAGTATATGTACCTATGGGATAATTAGAGGGAGGGGAGGAAGGGAGGAAGGAAGAGAGAAAAAAAACTTGTTTCCAGTTATATTCTTGGTGCAGTAAAATTCATCATAAGGGTCCAGTTGTTTTGTGTTGTTGTTATTGTTTTCCTCTCAGTGTGTTTCCTAACAGTACATGAAGTAAGGGAACAGAATGTCTATTTCTGTGTGCTGAATAAAAGTTCAGTTTCCAAAACTGGTGTGGGGAGTTTCTGATGAAATCAACCCAAGCATTAACAATAACCATTTGACAAAACCAGAGATAATATATTTTACAATAGTGGATTCTATAGGTACCACTCTTAAATGACTTGAACTACTTCTTATCAGTCTGTGTCTGTTTGTGGTCTTCTGAACCCTGACAATTTGGCCAGACAGCTCAGCTGCTGTGTGAAGGTTGTTTAATCTCCTTGTCAGGTTAGAAAGTCCACTTGTGTCAATTAGTGGAACGTTGTGAAAATCTTCAATTCCACATGAAACAAGAAGACATTGCCTCCAGAAAAACTGAGTATGGCTTTCACAGGAGGTTCACATTTTATAAATGCAGTGTGGCTTTCTTAGTAGGAATACATTTATTTCCATTAATTAATGTATTTATTCACTTTATATCCCAATTATACCCCCTTTCCAGTCCTCGCCTCACACAGCCCTTCCCTGCATTGCCTCTCCCCTTCTTTTCTGAGAGAGTGGCAGATCAAGTCATTGAATTATTTTTAACCCAGTGTTCAGCTGGTTCCTGTCCTTATTTAACTGATATTAGAGTGATGTTCTGCCATTTGTAAAAGAGCTTGCAGAGTTTGATTGCTGGTTTATATTTAGAGTCACTTCTTAACTGGGGGCTTTCTACTAAAGGCACTTAGTAAAGACGTAAAGACATAATACTTTACCAGGTCAGTTTTTTTGCAGTTGAATGGATTTTGATGGGCTGTATGAATGTGGGTGACTTCCAGTAAAAACTCTCTCTCTCCCTCTCCCTCTCCCTCTCCCTCTCCCTCTCCCTCTCCCTCTCCCTCTCCCTCTCCCTCTCCCTCTCCCTCTCCCTCTCCCTCTCCCTCTCCCTCTCCCTCTCCCTCTCCCTCTCCCTCTCCCCCACCTCTTTCTCTCTCTCTCTCTCTCTCTCTCTCTCTCTCTCTCTCTCTCTCACACACACACACACACACACACACACACACACACACAAACCCTAAAATGTCTCACCATACCCATGCATAATCATTGCATGCACTATGAGAAAAGACAGAAGAATGCCTCATCTACAAAACTACCTTGGGAGGATGCCAATGTTAGCACTACTAGCTGCTAGTCTATCTATATACTAAACATTCATATACACAGTTACATCTGCTCTAACACATGTCTTTTGCCTCCTTGATGACAACTGTTCCAAAAGAATACAGTGATATCTCTTGATATGTTTTGATTTGCATTGCCCTAATATTAAGTTCTTTTTCATAAATGTGTTAGAAATTTGTGTGACTTCTTTTGAAAAAATATTTTTTTATTCCTTTTTGTGTTCCATGTTCTTTCTAGTGGGTTGCATGGGTTCCTTACACACTTTGCATAGTAATCCACTGTTGGATATTAGTTCACAAATACTTTCTCCCATTTTAAATTAACTATCATTTTGTTGATTATTCTCCATGCTATGCAGAAACTTTATTATTCCCATTTTACTTGTCCATTTTTGTCCTTCTTATCTGAGCTTTTGGTGGTAGATCTTTCTTTAAAATGTTCAATGTGGCTGTTGTCTATTAAAACAAACCTTTCACCGTGTATCCTAGGCAGACTTTATGGTTGTGCCTCAGGTCCTCGAGGGCTGGCAACACAGGCATGCACTACAAACCTGGTTCACAGCCAATAGTAATAAAGTTTGCCCTTCTTTTCATTCTAGATATTTTGCACTTTTATATCTTAAGGCTTTGGTTCGGTTTTTTTTTTTTTTTTGAGTTTAAGGGGACAGTTTAATTTGATTTCATTTTGATGGCTTTATCCTGTAATCTCATAATTGGTCTCTAACTACTCGTATGTATCATATGTATCACTCTAACAACATTGCCTTGTAGTTCAGGATAAGGAACACTTGAAACTCATATTTTGTCTCCAGAATTTAGCATGAGACAAGTGCTTAAAGAGTGGGGAACTGCAAACATGAAGTGTTGCCAAGAATAATACAAACAATTACAAAACTAGGAGGGGAAACAACAGAGACCAGTCCAGAGAGAGTCCAATCTCCATCTCCTTAGTGGATATTCAAGACAGACACACTAGGGGAAATGAACTTCTCTTTGCTATGAGCCCATGAAAGCTTCCTATGTTTGCAAAGACTATCAAAGAACAAAACATTTCTGCTCATATTTTCCATAGTCCTTATTTACCCCTCATCAATGCCTCCTGTTCTCTAGTTGAGGTTGTGAGTATGTGAAGATTCATTATCATTGTTAATGGGAGAGGCTGGGGACCAGGGCTCAAGAGCTCCTGGGTTTCCTCTTCAAGCATATCTCTGTAACACAGTGGGGTTTCTAAGATAACAGAGGTCAGGAGAAAATGGATAATGTTCACAGAAAAGCAAGCAAGGAACACACCCTTGAATAGTAATCAAGGCCCTTGGTCCTGTGAAGGCTCTACACCCCAATATAGGGGAATGCCAGGACCAGGAATGGAAGTGGGTGGGTTGGGGAGCAGGGGGAGGGGAGAGGGGATAGAGGATTTTTGGAGGGAAACTAGGAAAGGGGATAACATTTGAAATGTAAATAAAGAAAATAATAAAAAAGAAAAATTATATATTTGATATATATTTTAGATAGATAGATAGATAGATAGATAGATAGATAGATAGATAGATAGATAGATAAAAGAAAAGAGTGATGGATACTTGAGGCAAGAGAAATTAGACTGAAGTCTCTGAGATACTAGATAACAAGCAGAAAAACAAGGGGCATTTGTGAGAAAAATTAGAACAATACAGAAACAATAAAACATAGTATAAGTCTATGCAGTAAATTAAACCCCTATTTGACTTCTTTTTCTGAGAAATGGATGTCAGGGAAGGTTGCTGACGGAATAGCCACTTACTATCTCACCACTTATCACAAAGCTGCAGAAGTCAATTACCAGGAAGTCAAAGTGAATACCTTGTTTCTGAACTCTCACTTCTTCTTTGGTATTTTATCCTTGAATGGTTTTAACTGAAATAGAATGACATGACTTTTACCCTCACTTCCATCCCTCCAGCATGCCCCAACTGCTTTATATAATAAATATTTCACATTAATCCTTGCAAGAAACACGAGTAATTAAAACACAGAATTGAGATGACAGTAAATATCATTTATTAGATAAAAGCTAGATGCCCAAAGGTCTTCATCATTTCCCCACAATTGACAGTTTTTCTCTAGGGGACATATAACCTTTGTGCATAGACAATAGCAGGAAATGGGCTTAGTGGTACTTGTGAGCCAGGGCAGTGGCCACTCCAGCCACCACCTTCTGGAAGGCAGCCTGTGCATCAGAGGTGAACTCCTTGCCCAGGTGGTGGCCCAGCACAATCACGATCGAATTGCCCAGGAGCTGTGGGAAGACAGAAGAGGCATCAATATGAAGTAGAGCAACAATACAAGATGCTGAAGGCCGATTTCAAATGGAATTTACAGTTATAATCTTCAAAGATAGGTAAAATGGCAGCTGGGTTCTATTGGTCAATTTTGATAAGAATTATTCTATGAAAAAATAATAAATAAAAAATTAAAAAATAATTATTCTATGACAGACAAAATTTAGCCGCAAAATATAGTCTTCCTTATTGTCCTAGCCTAAAAGCCAATTATTGCCCTATAATTCATTTGAACTGTGGAAAGAATCAGAGAATCATTTATCTTTTTGTCCTCAGAGTAAGATACCAGGATATATTTGAAAAGAAAATAGAAAGTAGATAAAAGATGCACTTTAAAACTGCAACTGAAAATTAAAACTTAACCAAGAAAGAGGAAATGACAACACAGAAGAACAGAGTGAGAGGGAGCAGTGATTCTGAGTAGAGAATAAAATATTCGAACTCTAGTCAACACTCCACAATTCACATCCACACACCATCAGAGAAACTGCTCCCTAGAATCGCTTCCCCTTTCCTTCTGATAGGAAGGTAGAGCAGAATAGCCAGGGGAAGGAAACCCAGGAGGTGCCCATCAGACTCACCTTGAAGTTCTCAGGATCCACATGCAGCTTGTCGCAGTGGAGCTCACTGAGGCTGGCAAAGGTGCCCTTGAGGTTGTCCAGGTTTTTCAGGCCATCGTTAAAGGCAGTTATCACCTTCTTGCCATGGGCCTTCACCTTGGGATTACCCATGATAGCAGAGGCAGAGGATAGGTCTCCAAAGCTATCAAAGTACCTCTGGGTCCAAGGGTAGACAACCAGCAGCCTAAAAAGGGAAACATAGACAGGGGACACTGAAAGTTAGTGCCTGCTGGAAAGCAGACCTCTGTCTCCAAGCACCCAACTTCTACTTGTGAGCTGCCTTGTAACTTGGATACCAACCTGCCCAGGGCCTCACCACCAACTTCATCGGGATTCACCTTTGCCCACATGCAAGAGACAGCAGCCTTCTCAGCATCAGTCAGGTGCACCATGATGTCTGTTTCTGAGTTGCAAGTCAACAGAACAGAATCAGAAGCAAACGTAAGAAGCAACTGACCCTGCTCAGCTTTATATACCAATGCTGGCTCCTGCTCATTCTGTCCTCTCTGAGAAGATTGGCCAATGCCAGGGTGTTACCCTGCAGGGTGAGGCTTCAGAGATGACAACCATATTTACACAGGGTGGTTATGGCACAGGCTTAAGACATTTGAGTTCTGGGTCTCACTCTGAGTAGTGTCTGTTCTTATCCTTGCAGCTAATTCTGTTTCTAAAACATCTTCTTTAAATACTGTATTTTTGAATTCTTGCACCAATAACATAGCTTGTCTGTTCGATATTATCTCTTCAATCTTGTTTACTACACAAGTAAAAAATTAAAACACATTATACATCAGAAAATTTGCCTGTTTTGTTTTGTTTTGATCTGGGTTTGTTGGTTCATTTTCTTTTAGTTTGAGTGAACAAGAGGATCACCCCAATTATGGAACATAAGAAAAGAAGACAAAATAATCGTTCTTCTTTTTTTTTAACTATTTTTCTTCATGTTTTGAAGAAACCTTCAGGTAGGAAAATAAATATATATTCATTTATTCCATACTTGTTTGGTTTGTTTCCTTCATTCTTTAATTTGTTAATTTAGTCACATGATTTATAGGAAGTAGCACACAAGTGAATTGATCATGTCTTGGACATTTCTCTCTCTTTTAGTTTTTGGGATCCAGAGAAGGAAACAGAGAAGTCTCAATTTGGAAAATTAAAAAAAAAAAAAGAAATACAAAGCTACTTATAACGCAAAGATTAGTGGCAATATTCAGAGATAAAGAAAGAGGGAGGGAAAGAAGTGAGAAAGGTTTTCCTAGTGACAGGTAAACCCAGTGAAGGGAGCTTGAAAGACATTCTCCCTGTGTTGAAGAGTTTTCTTCCTCTCTCTCTCTCTCTCTCTCTCTCTCTCTCTCTCTCTCTCTCTCTCTCTCTCTCTCTCTCTCATTATTTCTCTCACTAATTCAGTCACTCATTTTGCTGCTTCCTGGGCACTGTGTATACTGTGTATGTTTTAGAATCTTTTTTTTTCCTTGATAGTCCCCACCTATTCCCATTTGTACTCTATATTTTTCATTACTCTTAAATTATTTAATTTCATCTTCATGCCTTTGCAATCTCGTTTTGTCCTCTAAACTCTCACATAAAATGTCCTAAACTTTTCATTCTAAGAACTTCTGGTGTGCTTTTCCTTCTTGGTATTAAAAACCACTCGAAGCCTTAAATAAGCTCTGAGGTTCACACAAGGAGAAGTACAAAAGTGGGAGGAGAAGGACCTGGGAAGAGAAGCTTCTGCGTGAGATGATGAGGGAGGCACTTAGGGATGAGAATGACTCGGGGCATGAAAGAGATATGTGAAAATAAGAAGGGAACTTCCCCTGTGAAGGGAAGAAACAACAGGCACTTCTGAGTAGTGAATTACCTCAGCCCTCTCTCTCTCTCTCTCTCTCTCTCTCTCTCTCTCTCTCTCTCTCTCTCTCTCTCTCTCTCTCTCTCTCTCTCTCTCTCTCTCCCTCCCTCCTTCCATCCCTCCCTCCCTCTCGGTGAGCCCCTATGAGTCCTGCTTACTTGTTTAGTCAGTCTGTTCTCATAAAGTCCTTAATACCTGACTCCTACAATTCTTCCTCTTCCTCTTCTTTCGGATCCTGTTGCTCTGCCTAGTGTTTGGCTGTGGGTCTCTGTGTCTGCTCCTATCCATTGCTGGATAATGACTCTCCAACAATAACTGAACTGGGCAAAAATCAATCCATGAGTATATGAGAATATCATCAGGCATCATTTCATTGACTTTTTAAAAAAAGTTTTTGCCTGTCTTGTTTTGTTCAATCATGGGTCTCTATGCTGAATACCTCTGGTTCTTACTTCCTGCCTGATTTTTATGAATATTTTAGTATGCTCAGGAATGTAAGATTAAGATTCTTGAAGTGAATCTGGAGTAGGTCTGTTTCTGTCCTACCAGCCTGTGATGTATTGGGACTTCCACAGAAGTGAAGAGGTCTCAGTACCTATGCACAGCTCCCTGTACAGGAAAAAATAGATGGATATAAGAGAGCATTTGCACTCAGCCTGACACAACAAACCATCTATCACATCCATATATGTGTGCAGTAACATTGATGGAAAGGGAATTTGAAGGAGAGTTGTGAGAGTAATTTGAGGTTGTTTGGGGATGGAGAGAAGGAAGAAACATTATAATTAAATTATAATCTCAAAAACAAAGAAACAAAAGCTATAAAATAAACATAACATATTCAGTGTAGTTTGTTATTTATACATGTCAGTGTATAACAGCAGAGTTACTATGAATGTACACTGGTACCCAGAGCATTGTTATGTTCTGTTTACCAGGTAAATAAAAAACCAATAGGAACACAGTATAGATATAAATAAATCTATACAAATTAGAATCTCTTAAAGCCCTCATAACTTCATATATGACAAGAATGGTGGCAAAATGAGCAGTTCTGCTTACTGGGAAGGCTTCTGTGATGGTTTCCTGTGTACTACTTCACTGGCTACTGTAGCATTTAAGTTAGAGCTGCAATATGGTTGATGGTATTATTCCTCAGATTAAACTCCAGCCACAAAAGTTTTAAGACCACCTAAGTACTTCTGTGATTATAAAACAAAGTGGTCATATCAGCCTAATTTAGCCTTGTATGTATAAGGGAGACTATGAGATAGATGATTCTTGGGTTTTTGACAGTCTCAGTCCTGATCATGATTTCTTTTTAATATTTTTATCTGTGTGAAATGACAATCAAAATTGTTAACTAGCCTAAACATGTACCTCCATCAAAGAATTAACTCTTTCATCTTGAAAATATAATAATCAGTTTATAATTGATTAAAATATATATTTACATTATACATATAAACTTATAAAGTGTATAATAAGGTTTTAGACAGAACGATAAACTAGCTTATAACACTGCCACTATCATTCCTAAGGAGAAAACCACATAGACTTCCAGGTTCTCATCACATATCACCATAGATTCAGTCAAGGAAAGCTGTCTGAAAGCTGTGGTTTTTAATCAAGATGTCTACATATTATTGTTTATAAAAAGCAAGAACAAAAATTATCACACAAATTAGACCATAATATTTTTCAAGGATTATATCTTCAAAAATATATGACATTTATATTTATTTGTTGCCTATGAGAGAGCAGTTTGATAGCCTCAGCCATCAAGGAATTGCAAACTGAAACTCATTAGAATTCCATACCATGTCAGTCAGAATGGCTGCCATCAAGACAAGCAATGACAGCAGATGATGGAGGAATATTTGCATACTAAGGATGGGAAAGTCAACTGATGTAGGCACTATGGAAACAGTTATGAAATCCACCAAGATTATAAACACACATGTACCAAGTCAGCTGTGCTGGCATATTCCTATAATCCCTGAACTCTGGCAGCAGAAACAGGAGGGGAAGCATCTGTGGCATCCCCAGCTACATACTTAGGTTGAGGTTGGCCTGAATCACATTATTTTTATCTCAGTGCATTATTTACATTATACCTAAAGGAATATAAGTCAGCATAATATACAGATTCTTTCATGTCAGATTTATTTATTCAATCAAGAACAAACCTAAATGTCTATCAAAAATGTGTAGATATGTATTGTCTCACATATGCACAATAGATTATATTCAGATGGAAACAAAAAATATTGCATTCATAGAGAAATGGTGGAAGTAGAGATATCTATTTGAGGCAAAACAGACCAAACTGAAAGGGAAAAATGTTACATAATTTTTATGATATGTGGAGTAGAGGTGTGCATTGTGTGTGTGCGTGTGTATGGGGGGGATGTGGGTGTGTGTATAAGAGGGGGTGTAGGTCTAAAACATAGAAAGAGTCTATGAGAGAGAAGAGAGATTTATGAGATGGGAATTGGAGGAAGTCACAGAACCCATATGTCAAAATCATGAAGAACTATGTGGTGAAAAAAGAAGGGACAGGAAGAATAGATAAAGTAGAGGGTAAAAGGCAGTCAGAGTAGTACTCCATTGTGTACCACATTTTCTGTATCCATTCCTCTGTTGAGGGACATCTGGGTTCTTTCCAGGTTCTGGCTATTATAAATAGGGCTGCTATGAGCATAGTGGAGCATGTGTCCTTCTTACCAGTTGGAACATCTTCTGGGTATATGCCCAGGAGAGGTATTGCTGGATCTTCAGGTAGTAATATGTCCAGTTTTCTGAGGAACCACCTGACTGGTTCCCAGAGTGGTTGTACAAGCTCAGCTATTAAAAACAATGAATTTATGAAATTCTTAGGCAAATGGATGAATCTGGAGGATATCATCCTGAATGAGGTAACCCAATCACAAAAGAAGTCACTTGGTATGCACTCACTGATAAGTGGATATTAGCCCCAAAACTTAGAATATCCAAGATACAATTTGCAAAACACAAGAAAATCAAGAAGAAGGAAGACCAACTTGTGGATACTTCATTCCTCCTTAGAAAAGGGAACAAATACCCATGAAAGTAATTACAAAGACAAAGTTAGGAGCTAAGGCAAAAGGATGGACTATCCAGAGACTACCCCACCCGGGGATCCATCCCATAATCATCCACCAAATGCAGACCCTATTGCATATGCCAGCAAGATTTTGCTGACAAGACCCTGATATAGCTGTCTCCTGTGAGGCTATGCCAGTGCCTGGCAAATACAGAAGTGGATGCTCACAGTCATCTATAGGATGGAGCACAGGGGTCCCAATGGAGGAGCTAGAGAAAGTACTCAAGGAGCTAAAGGGGTCTCCAACCCTATAGGTGGAACAACAATATGAACTAACTAGTACTCTCAGAGCTTGTGTCTCTAGCTGCATATGTAGCAGAAGATGGCCTAGTCGGCCATCATTGGGAAGAGAGGCCCCTTGGTTTTGCAAACTTTTATGCCCCTGTACAAGGGAATGCCAGGACCAAGAAGTGGGAGTGGGTGGGTTGGGGAGCAGGGCTGGGGGAGGGTATAGGGGACTTTTGGGATATCATTTGAAATGTAAATGAAGAAAATATCTAATATTTTTTTAAAAAGGCAGTCAGAGGAGAAAAGATCCAAATAAAATTAAATTTTAATTGCTTACCGAGTTGTCCTTACACTTTGTTGGCATGACATTTTTTTTTCAAAAATATCAGAATAAGAAGTTATAATATTGCATTATGCATCTTTTTCACTAACACAAACCCATTCATTGTTTGATCTTTTTAAAGGTAAGATTTTTTTTTATACCTTTATTGGCTTTATTTAGTATGTGAAGAAGGGAGAAATAAATGGTGCATGTACAGAGAGCAGAGGCACATCTTCAGGAGTTGTTTCTCTCAACCATGTAGATCTCACGAATCAATCTTGGATTTTTAGTCTTTTTGTTGTTGTTGTTTGTTTGTTTGTTTGTTTTGTTTTTTGTTTTGTTTTCCATTTTTTACTGATTATTTTATTTATTTACATGTCAATGTTATCCCTCTTCCCACTTTCACCTCCACAAGCCACCTATCCCCTCCTCCCTCCACCCTGCCTATATGTGGGTGCTCCCCTAACTGCCCATTCACTCCTCCTTCAGCACCCTAGCATCCCCTCTCCTGGGTTATCAAGCCTCTGCAGGACCAAGGTGCTCCCCTCCCAGTAATACCCAATAAGGAAATCCTCTGCCACATATCCAGCTTGAACCATGGGTCCTCCATGTGTACTCTTATTTTTCTTTTTTTTTTTATTAGGTATTTATTTCATTTACATTTCCAATGCTATCCCAAAAGTCCCCCACACGCTCCCCCACCCACTCCCACTTCTGGGCCCTGCCGTTCCCCTGTACTGAGGCAGATAAAGTTTGCACGACCAATGGGCCTCTCTTTCCACTGATGGCCGACTAGGCCATTTTCTGATTCATATGCAGCTAGAGACACGAGCTCCAGGGGGGTACTGGTTAGTTCATATTGTTGTTCCACCTATAGGGTTGCAGATCCCTTTAGCTCCTTGGGTACTTTCTTTAGCTCCTCCATTGGGGGCCCTGTGACCCATCCAATAGCTGACTGAGAGCATCCACTTCTGTGTTTGCTAGGCTCCAGCATAGCCTCACAAGAGACAGCTATATCAGGGTCCTTTCAGCAAAATCTTGTTAGTGTATGCAATGGTGTCAGCATTTGGAGGCTGATTATGGAATGGATCCCTGGGTATGGCAGTCTCTAGATGGTCCATCATTTCGTCTCAGCTCCAAACTTTGTCTCTGTAACTCCTTCCATGAGTGTTTTGTTCCCAATTCTAAGAAGGGGCAAAGTGTCCACACTTTGCTCTTCGTTCTTTTGAGTTTCATGTGTTTTGCAAATTGTATATTATATCTTAGATATTATACATTTCTGGGCTAATATCTACTTATCAGTGAGTACATATAATGTGAGTTCTTTAGTGATTGGGTTACCTCACACAGGATGATGCCCTCCAGGTCCATCCATTTGCCTAGGAATTTCATAAATTCATTCTTTTTAATAGCCAAGTAGTACTCCATTGTGTAAATGTATCACATTTTCTGTATCCATTCCTCTGTTGAGGGGAATCTGGGTTCTTTCCAGGTTCTGGTTTTTGCAAACTTTATATGCCTCAGTACAGGGGAAAGCCAGTGCCAAGAAGTGGGATTGGGTGGGTAGGGGAGTGGGGGTGTGTGTGGAGAGCATGGGGGACTTTTGGGATAGCATTGGAAATGTAAATGAAGAAAATACCTAATTTTAAAGAAAGAAAATATTATAATCACATTCTACAAACAGCAAAAAAAAATCAGAAAAAACAAACAAATACAATAGCAAAAAACTTAATCAACTTATATGTCCTCTGGTACTGCCTCATGTGATATGCATGTATCTTTATTAATTGCTGAGTTGATCTGCAATTGTGATACCTTTGTATGATATTTTTAACTAAATGAGTCATTTAACTAAATGATAATACTTATAGCACATTCTAACTGAGTTAGGAATGACACAGAGTCAGTGGGTGATATCAGAGTATGGATCTGTGCTAAGTATAGTTGAATTTGACTACTAAGTGAGTTATATCCTGTCTGCATGACACAGAGAAAGCTAATTTTGAAATTTTGTCTTCTTCCTTCTAAACATTACCTAAAGAATGCTACCAGTTTAGGTTGAGTCAGTTAGAAAGTTACCTTTTCAACATGGTAAATTGGATTTATAAATCATATATATATATATATATATATGTATATATATATGTATATATATATATATATATATATATATATATATATCATCAAAGAGATGACATTGCAGTCCTTGTCAAATAAAATTCTTAATACAAAAATAATAGTTCAAGCAGTTTAACTTTCTGGATTTCTAGTGTAGACTACACTATAAAAAGATATAGTTTATTTACAATACTCCAATACCAAGATATGTTTTATTATATTTGTTAACTTGTATTAAATGGTAAATTTCAAACTAAATCTATTATTATTTTATAAGGTTCAAACATCAGATTAATAAGCATATTGGGCTTCAAATGGACTACTATTCAGTCAGGCACATCAAAGGAATGCCTTTGTTTTATAGAGTGTAGAGTTATTGGGTATGAATTTGAGCCTCCTAATTTGTACCTGATTATCTAAATTCTCGATGAATTTTGATGAAAAACTACATACACACATAAATAGATTTACATATGACTCTCTATATAAATATTTAACTATTAAACTGTTTAAATAGAAATTGAAACACTTAATATAGAAAATACACTTCTGAGAATCGGAACAAGCTAGTAAGGTAAAAATAAATAAACACCTTTAAGTATCAATATCATTTCACCATAAGGCTTATTTGTAGCCCTGAGAAATTAGTTGCAGATATGTTTTGTACATCATTCATATTTTTATAGAAATGAATTGTCATCATTTAAACATTCTAAAAAATATTATCAAATAACCCATTTGGTTTTAAAATTTCATAAAATTGATATCACAATTTCAGATCAATTCAATTATTAGTAAAGTAAAATATAGTATCTCCCCTTTTTAAAGAGATGATAAGCCGGGCAGTGGTGGCACACGCCTTTAACCCCAGCACTTGGGAGGCAGAGACAGGTGGATTTCTGAGTTCGAGGCCAGCCTGGTCTACAGAGTGAGTTCCAGAACAGCCAGGGCTATACAGAGAAACCCTGTCTCCAAAAAACAAAAGAGAGAGAGAGAGAGAGAGAGAGAGAGAGAGAGAGAGAGAGAGAGAGAGAGAGAGAGAGAGAAAGAGAGAAAGAGAGAAAGAGAGAAAGAGAGAGAGAGAGAGAGGGGGGATAAACTCTACTGTATACAGGAGAAACTGGAGGCTGTCTTGGTAAAAGAATTGGGTCATATTTGGAAAGACTAGGTTCACATATTTTGTTCTAACATGAAAACAGAAGAATAAACAATTTGAAAGAAGAAAAGGGTCTGGTAAGAACTACAACTTGGATTGGTGGAAGGGAGAAGAAATGGGAAGAGGACACGAGGATAATATGATCAACATATACATGGAGGAAAATGGCCTAATGAAGTGCATCCATTTTGTCAAGTAATATACACTAACAAATATTAAAGAGGAAAACAATGAGAAATGAATTCTTTACCAAATTTAAAATATGTAATGTAACAACACCAAGGACAGCGATCAGTCAGTGGAATAAGTCACTGCACCTCATGGTTCTAGTGTAACAACAACTACCACCTATCAGCAAAATCTCTTTTAAATCTCTCATCCATTACATCACTGTCCACCCAATTTCCAGGTCATTGTTGTAAAACTAGTCTGAAAGAGTCTAAGTCCCAGACTTAGAATACGCTGTTGAATGATTCAAACATCATTTATACATTTTTCATGCAGCACTGATCTATATTACAAATTAAAACAGAAAAATTTAGTTGGAAGCACACATCATTGTTGGAGTAACTACTGTGATTTCCTGATCAGATCTTCAACACCAAAAGGGATAAGCTAGAGAGGAGGGGAGGTGGGGAGACAGATGGAAGAGGAGAAGAAAGACATAGTTGATGGCCTCTAACATCATATAGGGATTTTCATGTACCGGTTTGATCTCTTCTAAGTTATTTTGACACTGCAGGCTCTCCATACTGTGTATGCTCACACTGGGAGTCCTAGAAAACACCCTGTTATCTCTGTTGTCAAAACTGACTCATCACTACATCAGCTTAAGTACTTTCTGTCTCAGCAAACAAGGATGACATGGGTCTCTGTATGCCAGCCATTCACAAAGTGCTGCGAGTACAGAAATAAACTCTATAAACTTTTCATGGTCTTTTTTTTTTGTAACTCTGGTACTGATATGTAGTGAAAATACACTGTCTATCATTCACTTATACTCTTTAACCTGTGTTTTCTTAGCCTCTTCAGGAGAAAAGATAATATTGTTATTCCTGTAATCTGCATGAGTAAACTCAACTATCTTGCTTTGACAAACTCACAAACCACATTCTAATGATCTTATTCATCTACCTTATTAAATGTATTTTCATCATGGGTTCAAATATATGCTTCATATTACTCTCATGTCTGGTTCTCTAGTCTGAAATGTCCATGCCTTTCCCTGTGAATAACACAAAGATGTCAACACTTTTGTTTCTCACATTCTGGTTTTTCTGAAGTGCTGATTGTCTTGTTCTCTTGTTCTAGCACTATTGTTAACTGATCTCCACCCCCCACGTCCCACACCTCGTTTATACTTTCAGAATCTATGTGTGCATTTTCTTTCCTATGATGAACCTGGTCACTCATAGCACTAGAGGTTTTCTTCAAAAATAGATAGAAATCCTGTGTGCTCTCAGTCAATTCCTCCCAGCTACTTGAGTTAAGGCAGAGTCAGTGCTAACTGGGTCTTTCACTATGGGAATCTGCTGTCTCATTCCATCATAAGAACTAGTCATTTGAATTTTTGATCTTTGCCATTCTGACTGGTGTGAGGTGGAATCTCAGGGTTGTTTTGATTTGCATTTCCCTGATGATTAAGGATGTTGAACATTTTTTCAGGTGCTTCTCTGCCATTCGGTATTCCTCAGGTGAGAATTCTTTGTTCAGTTCTGAGCCCCATTTTTTAATGGGGTTATTTGATTTTCTGGAGTCCACCTTCTTGAGTTCTTTATATATATTGGATATTAGTCCCTTATCTGATTTAGGATAGGTAAAGATCCTTTCTCACTCTGTAGGTGATTTTTTTGTCTTATTGATGGTGTCTTTTGCCTTGCAGAAGCTTTGCAGTTTCATGAGGGGGAACAACATGATGAACTAACCAGTACCCCGGAGCTCTTATCTCTAGCTGCATATGTATTGAAAGATGGCCTAGTCGGCCATCACTGGAAAGAGAGGCCCATTGGACTTGCAAACTTTATATGCCCCAATACAGGGGAATGCCAGGGCCAAAAGAATGGGAATGGGTGGATAGGGAAGTGGGGGGGGGTATGGGGGACTTTTGGGATAGCATTGGAAATGTAACTGAGGAAAATACGTAATAAAAAATATTAAAAATTAAAAAAATAAATGGATTTGGGGTTTAAAATTAAAAAAAAGAACTAGTCATTATATTCATTTGATATCAGCATTCTTTCAAAGTACTAATAAGTATCAGAAGAAAGATTATTACCTTTATAAAACAAATTTCAGAAGGAAATGTGATCTTGGAATGAGTCTGAACTATTTATTATTAACCATTTATTATTGTGAGTCTTTGGTGTCTACATTGCAGAGTAAAGTGAAGATTGCATACTCTGTGATGATTGATAGCTGTCAAGATATGAGACTCCTTTTCTTTCTTTTTTTGGGGGGGGGAGGGGTTGAGACAGAGTTTCTCTGTGTAGCCCTGGCTGTCCTGGAATACACTCTTTAGATCAGGCTGGCCTCGAACTCAGAAATCTGCCTGCCTCTGCCTACCCAGTGCTGGGATTAAAGGAGTGTGCCACCAACGCCTGGCATGAGACTCCTTTTCATATAAATGATAAATTATACCTCATATTTCAGACCAAAGCAACACTATATCATTCATCCATGCTTAATTCAAGTTCCCTTATTTTTTCCTTATTGAGTCAGCAAAGAAAAACCATAAAGAGATTCTATCTAATTTTCCAAGACTGGGCATTTAAAACTTCCCCTCTGGATAGCTATTCATGGATGTCTATTAATTTAGTGATCATAGAGCTTTACTAAATATTTCTTTCTTTTAAAAATATTAGGAGAATTGAAGAATACAGGTAAGGGTAGAAACGGCCTGATGATAAGAAGAACAAGTAATGTTATGGACCTTGTGCTGTGTTACTATGATAAACTCATTGTTGGCTTAAAGACTTTTGCCCAAAATAATGCATGAACAGATTAACTTGCTAAGGGGATAACAATAAAGTCATGTTCCTCTTAAATCATTAGAATCTTTTCCATTATAAGCCCCTGCTTTGACTTTCCTGGGTTAGCAGCATTTCTCTCTCCCTTACCCTTCCTCTGTGTGGAACTCTGTGTGTGTGTGTGTGTGTGTGTGTGTGTGTGTGTGTGTGTGTGTGTGTATTGAGCTGCATGTTCCTCTTCTCAAGTCACCTTACATACCTCTATTTTTCACTTTTCTTGTGACCTAACCCTCATTCTATCTGGACTGATGAAACTTTCTGCATTTGTTTCCATTTCCATGATATTTAATATCATTCATTCTCTGATCAGTATCCATTGAGAGGGCTTGTAAAAAAAAAAAGCTAAACTAAGTTAACAGCAAACTACACTGTTAAGTCCCTTCCTGTTTGTGTAGCTAGCAGGATATGTGGTACACATATCAATAGAGTATTGAGATGAATATAATTGAATGCTAGCTTATTTTCATTTTTGATACTCTAGTTAAGTAACTCAACAAATATTTCTATCATGATGAGACAGTCAGCAGTAATATTTTTATATCAACACATCAGCACATTGCATGATCTGGCTGCTGACAGATACAGATAACTATTGGGTGTGTAGTTACCATATAACTTTTAAAAACACATATGCAAAGTGTATTTGTTTCTTAGGAAAGTAGTGGGGAAGAACTTTGCATACATGCCTCCAGCTACAGTTCATCCAGAGGGATTCAGTCGAGGAGTGCAACTGTCAAATGATGTCTACTACCAACTAACTCCCTATAAACCAAGATCTATTACTGATCTTCATTAAGTCAAGAAATAACAGGCAAGGGTTCTACCTACTACAAAAAGAATTGCTCATCCTATCTTTTTGGCTAGGCAAAAGTCTTACATAAATTATGAGACAGTTATAAAAAATTCAGTTCTATTTGCAAACAGAAGATACTTCTCTGAGAACACTAAGATATGGGTTTTAGACCATTGGATATTGCATTCAGAGAGGACCATATTTTATACTGCTTGGCGTTTTAGTAATAATAAATAAGGATTATAAATATGCATGAAATACCTGGCCGTACAACTACCTTTATGGGTCCTATATTTTGTTCTTGATGGTTTATAATTTCTCACCTTACTCTAACTCTTTACTTCTCTTGGAGCTGCATTTTTATGACTCATGACAATGACTCAAACTCATAATATTTGGTGTATTTTATTCTGTACCTACACAGACCATTCTGTAATTAAAGGCCACTTATTATATGTAGTAATTTCAAAATCTTACTAAAACTGTACCAGAGAGTAGCATAAAGAACACTTGGAACATATATTTTATTTCAGGAATTGAGCATAACCTGGTGGTTATGGAAAGAAAACAAATCAAGGGTATATTACCTATTGTGCTAACTCTAGTAACTCCATATAAATAAAAGCAGTCCAAATGTATGAAGGAGAGATTTGATCCCAACCCATGCCTGGATATTCAAGATAGATTTATTGAAAAAGATAAATGCTTCCATTTACAGGGTATTATGGAAATTTCATAAGACCCCAGTAATGAGCCTTAAAAACTAGATATTCTTATTCTCTCTAGACTTATGTTTCTCTCATTCTTAACTCCTAACTCAGGTCAGAGTAAGGTGTGAAGTGTAAAGGTCCCAGGCAAAGTGCCATTTGAAATCTCATAGTGACTATTGGCTGTGCAGGCATGGTATGACAAACAGGGCACTTCTATTCTCTCCTTAATCATACCTCTATTGCTATTGGAGCTGTCTAAGGCAACAGGATTTATGAAAAGATAAATAATGTTGCTAGGTAAACACGGAGGGAAAACTTTAGAGAATAATGGTAATTTTACAAAAGAAAAATTATTGGCTTGAGAACTGTGAAGTGCTGGGTAGGTAAGAGGGGGAAAAAAGACATTTATGTGGAAGACTAGAAAAAACAAATAATTTACATAAAATGTAATCATAATGTAGTGTGTAAATGAAACCATTTGTTGAATTTTTTTGGAGTGTTTAGGGCATGGTAATAGGATCTGGGGCTTACTGCTTGCTGTCCCACACATTTGAAGTGTAATTCATTTATTTCCCCAAGGTCAGACCTGAACCCTCACTTCTTTGTATCTTGAAAACTTAGCATGAACCCTTCTATGACACAGACAAATAATTTAAAACACCATTGCAGTGAACATAAATGCTTTTTATTTGTCAGAAGACAGATTTTCAAATGTCTTTACCATTTTGCCAACAACTGACAGATGCTCTCTTGGGAACAATTAACCATTGTTCACAGGCAAGAGCAGGAAAGGGGGCTTAGTGATATTTGTGAGCCAGGGCAGTGGCCACTCCAGACACCACCTTCTGGAAGGCAGCCTGTGCAGCGGGGGTGAATTCCTTGCCCAGGTGGTGGCCCAGCACAATCAGGATCATATAGCCCAGGAGCTGTGGGAAGATGGAAGAACCATTAACAGAGCAAAAATACCAGATACTGCAGGGTTATTTCCAAAGGCATTTGTTTGCAACCTTAAACTACTGACAAATTATTATAAGAATCCTATGTGAAACAGAATTTATATGAAAATATATTCTTCCCTGTCACCCTGGCTTGAAACCAATTATGCTACTATTCTTGAGAGCTATGAGAAGAAGCAGGGACATATCTTCCTTGTCCTCTGAGCAAGTTACAAGGCAATATTTTAAAAGACAATCAAAAGTAGATCAAAGAAGAAGAAATGGACTGAGGAAAAGGAAAGGATTAGAGAAAGAGAGAGGAGAGAGGGAAGGACTGGGAGGAAAGGAGGAGGGGAAG